>NC_029785.2:80127012-80139033 GCF_000816755.2 Arachis ipaensis
GTTGTTCTTCCCAAGATTTCTTCATCTCCTCTTCATATTTTTCGATCACAGATTCAAGGGAAGTTTGTGAGGGTTGTGAATTCTCATGTTCCTTTGTCACCTCAAGTGCAGTTTCATTTTCAACTGCCTCATTCTTCATTGAAAGTTCACTTGATTAGCAGAAAAGTAAATAAGCAAGAAGACTCAATTCAATTGTGAAATATAAAAAAGACAAGTGAAGATCTCAGGGGATCAATGAGACTAGAAAACAAGTCTAGATCTCAACCCCTTCCTTGATCCAGCAGAAAACAATATTGCAGAAGAAAAAGAAGATGAAAGCAATAAAGGAAACTCAGATTTTATGCAAAAGAGGAACAAAGAGATTTCAGATCAAGTGAAACAGAATTCCTTCAATTCTTGATCCAAAATTGAAAACAGAAATGAAAACTAAGAGAGAGCTCTCAAATTCTAATGCTCCTCAGTGGAGCCAGCCTCCTCCTTTCTCTAATGGAGCTCTCCTAGTGAATTGAAGCAGATGCCTTTTTATAGGCTTTTCACAAAATGAAAATAAAAATGAAAAATGAATTTATAAACAAATTACAATTAAAAATAAATTCCTAAGCTAACTTGTTCTTGTGCCTTTGAGTTATTGGGCCTTGCTTGCTTTTTATTTGAAGAGTAGTGGATCCGGATGTTGGCTCTTTAATTTGGTGAAGAATTGAATTAATTTGATTTTTGGACCATGGGTCACACTCCCAGGGCAAAGCTCTCCCCAAGAGCTTTAAAGCTCTCCGTAAGAGCTCTATTAGAAGCACTCCTTTGTTTTGGAGAGAAACTCCAAGTTTGAACCATGATGGAAGCATTTTGTGAGCCTTTTTCTTATATTTTCATGAGGAGACCCACGATAAAGCTCTCAAGGAGAGCGCTACTTCCTTGCTTCCCTTGGTCTCCCTCTTCGAATCCTGGTGGAAGCACTTTGATTCATTTTCGCTTGTTTTTGGCCCTTAAAGATGCCTCTCACTCGTGCCTCAATTCTTTGCCAAATATGAATTGCCATATATCGTTGGAAAGCTCTGAATGTCAGCTTTCCAATGCAACTAGAAGCACATCAATCGGATATTTGTAGCTCAAGTTATAGCCCTTTGAAGGAGGCATGGTCATGCTGTGAGCGCCCAAGTTTAACTTAGCCAAAATTTTTGCTTCCAAGCTCATTTTCCTTGATTTTTCCGTGAAGAAGCTCGAAAAAGCTCTTGGGCAAGAGCTTTTAATTATTTGGGCTCGTTAATGGATTGATAGAATAAAATCTTATGCGTTTTAAAAGTAATATTTATAGCATTGTATTTGAATTCTAAATTGTTATCCTATATCATAAATGTTTTGTAAAATTGTTAAATTACTCGTATATATTTTTTCTAGTCTTATGTTTCTTATTTTATACGTACTGTTATTATCTAATACGTATACTCCCTAACCAATTACACTAACACACGCACACTGCCACTCATCCTTTTCCTAATGATCCACGTTCCTTTATTCTTTACCACTTGCTCCCAAAACAAACGTATACCACATCCTCTGAAATTAAACAGAGAGGGAGAAAAGGGAACGGCCAGAGGAGGGAAGGACGAAGGGGAAGAAGAGGAGAGGAGAAAGAAGGGAAGCACTCGGTGGTGGTCTGCTCTCCGCCAGCGCCGCCGCCGTTATTGCCGCACAGGAAGGGGAAGAACGACGAATGTGAGAGGAGAGAGCGATTGTGGTAGAGAAGCACCGTGTGAAAGGAGAGGGAGGTTCCATCGCTGCTGCTGCCTTTGATGAAAGTCGCCACCGTAGCTGGGACAGACTGAATGGTGGAGAGGAGGTCTCGTTGATGTTGTCGCAGAGGAGAAGGGCGAGACGTGTGAGAGAGTGACGCACAGAGGAGGGACCTTTCCTCTGCCGCCGCCGCCGGAATCTTTAGTCGTTGCCATCATTAGTGGTTCAGTTAAGCCCTAGCCATGAGAACCACTATCTCTTAACCCTTGTCACTCTGTAAATACTTTGTATCTGCCTCTGATGTTCTTGGCTATATTGTGTTTGTTGGAGCTTGTCTCAATGGAGCCACTGGCAGGGTGTTGCTGCTGCCGAAACCACCGCGGGGTGTTGTTAGGAATCGCTGCTGCCCTGCTTCCGTTATAATTAGGTTCAACATCCATTGGCCTGGGTTAGCCTTTTTCCTTATTTCTGCTCCAATTGCACGCCTTATTCTGCCAATTCCTTATTAAACTGCTTGTTCTTGTTTTAATTCAAATTTGGCCTGTGCTCTGTTTTAAATTTCCAGAGCTGCTTCTGCTTTCGATTCTATTGAATTTGAAATCTTCGTTTTGTTGCAACCATGATCACTGTTGTGGGAGCTAACACCGCTGCTATCTTGATTGAAACTGTTGCATAGCTAGTATTGGTCCAGCCAGCTGCCTTGTTTTAATCCCGCCTCCGGGTTCTTTTAATCACGACATCGAGGTAGGGGGTTTAATCAAACGGTTTTAATTTAAGAATGTCCACAAGGTTTATTGAGTAAATTGCAAATAGGTTTAATTGTTGTGAGTGATTAATTGATGATATGGATGTTGAATTGTGCATATGAAGTGTGACTAGAATTATTGATTAGTGATATTGATTGATTATGTGGATTGTGAACTGTTTGACGGAATGCTGAATCCTGATGGATTATGTTGGATTTGTTGCTATTGAGTTGGTTATATTATTATTTTATTGGTGATGGATTTAGTTGATGATTGATTGGAATTGGGTTTAGAGAATGTTTAAAAGATTGAATTTGAGATGTTGAATTGCTTGCTGCAAAGTTTGAGTTTTGAAATTAAATGGCAACTTTGAAAGTGAACCCTCAACTTAATAGAAATTGGAAAATTATGGGATTAAAATCTAATCGAACTACAACAAGTATAGTTAATAATATTCAATTTTGAAGGTTTCGTATCAACTAGAGAATTAGTTATGATTTTTCAAAGTTGAATTCTAAAATCTGATTTTCTGCATAATTTCTAAACTAAGTCAGCAACTTTGAAAAGCTATAACTGATTATGTAATGATCGAAATTGTATGAGACCAAGTCTAGGTTAAACTTTGGAATATAAGAAACTAAACTGGAAAATTTGGGACATTCTTGTTGAATATACAATTTATGAAATATTTTTAAAGTTGGGTTGTTAAATCTGTCCTGCAGCAGAAAAGGTTAAACAGGGCAGCAACTTGTTTGTCTTTCTGCGACTTCTACGAGTTGATTTTTGGAGTGAAACTAATTTTTTTATAAAATTTGATTAACTTGCTTTATTTCTCTAAAACTTCAGAATTTTAGGAGTTTAGGATTGGGAGTTGTGAATTTTTGAATATTGGTGGTCAAAGCTGAAAAGAAACAGATTTTAGCAAGCTATGCACCAACTTCCAATGCTTGTAACTCTTAAAATTGAATAGCAATTGGGTTGTAACTAAGACACACTTATTTCTGGATGAGCTAAGAATTCTCAAACCAAAATTTAGCTTAATTGGAGTTTTGTAATAAAAGACATTCAAATTGAAAGGTACTAAGCTTATTGGTTTCTAAAACAGATTTTGACTCATTTTTCCTTAAGTTCCAGGTTATGTAACTTCTTCATTAAAAATGGTATTAACTCAGAACTAATTGAGAAAGAAACCTAGAAGAATGAAGTTGAACTACATTCATTTTTAAAGTCAATGGATTTAACTTAGATTTTATATTGAATTTTGAATATCACATAGTGCTGCTATTTTTCTAGGTTTACGCACTGCAGAGCAGTCACAGTTTCTCCTCTATTCCTAAGGCTAGAAAAACCAAAAAATTATAAACTTTGGTGTGTTAGAAAGCTTATTTCAAGATGAACGCCTGGACATAAAGTTTGCGCAATTCCGAGTTTATTTGCTATATGAAAAACAGAAAAGAAGATAGAGTATTGAGAATGTCTGAGTGAGAGTTATGAGTTCATAAAATTAAGGTTGAACCTTAGCGTTATATGGCTGATTCAATGTTGGAATTTGTTTGATTCTGAACTGATTTGATATTGGAAAGGTTGAAAAGAGTTTGGTAAATTGGTTGGTTGGGACCCGTAAGGGTGGCTAAGTCCTATTTTTAAAGAAGATTATGTCCAAATTTTTATAAAAGTATAAGGATTTAATCAAAATCAATATTTAAGGCTTATTTAATGATAAAAACTTCAATGATTCTTTTAAGAAGAGATTATTTGGTATACGAGATTGTTGGCAAGGGCATGGGTCTTGTCCCGCTTGCGTATTTACAATTATGAAAGAAAAAGGAAAGATGTAAAGTTTGTATAGTATGATTGAACAAAGAAAGAAAGTGGTACTGCATAAGAACATGAAAGTGATGATGAATAATGAGAATGATAATGAATGATGGTAATGAGAATGATTATGTGATGATTTGCTACATTGAGGCAGTCAGATAGATAGTGGTGTGACCACTGAGAACGCTTTCCTGCGGTACAGATCCATATTTTAATTCTGTAAGGCAGAGGGGTTATTTCCTGCTACAGAAGTACCGTGACCACCTGTTCTATTTCTGTAGTGGCAGAGGGGTTATTTCCTGTATACAGAAGGTGTGTCGGCATACATCCTTGCAGTGGCAGATGTGTTATTTCTTGCGTGCAGTGGACCCCTGTGGTGGCAGTGGGGTTATTTCCTGTACACAGGGGTATAGCCAACAGGAAAGCCATATCTGGCTAGTAATGTTGGGTTACGTCGGGAGCGGGTAGAAATCGACAGATGAGCTCATTACCTGCACTAGGACTAGACATTCATCATATGCATCTATGTGACATTGTTTGGGTGTGTATATTGTAATTGGTTTGCCTAAGTGAATAATTCTGTTAACTGCTAATTGCTATACTTGATATAATTGCTCTTGATTGTGTTTGAACCTCATTACTTGTGTTTGTAACTAATTGGTTAGGTTGTGGTGAATTGGGTGTTGGTTGAATTGCTTGGGCCTGAGGCCATGATTGAGTTGTGTTTGAGGTTTAGTAAGTATGAAAAATTGAGCTGGTTCAGCATAAACTTAATGAACCTATGCTTGGAACAGATTAGTCATTCATACAGTCTAGGAAAGCTTTTCAAGATTTTTATAAAGGAAAATATGGGTTTAGAATTTTGGATAATTAACTGATGCTTTATAAGATTTTGGATTTTTGAATGTTATGCCGTTGGTTTTCAAAATAAAAGGTTTATAAGGCGAGTAAAGATCACTGCAAATGAAAACAGTTTTCTTTTAAATATTTCTAAATGAAATTAACTATTTGCGTTTTATTCTTTACTTTCACGGCCTTCTCTACCTCTACTGAGAACATGTGGTTTGGTTCTCACCCCCAAATTTTCCACCCTTTCAATGACACAGGTTTGAAGACACAATTTGAAGCTGCGAGCGATTAGTAGGTTTTCTTTATGGTTTTACTTGCTTTCATAGAGTCCCCCCACTGTTATCCCTTGAGATTTTATTTTACATAGAGGGGTAGGTTTAGTATATTGAATTTGAATTTCATTTGTTTTTTTTTTTGTATAAGAATTATTATGAATAATATTTATGTGATTATTATTTGTTGGAAATCTTTGAAACATGACTTTAATGAATTAAAACAAAATTTTCTGAACTTTTCTTAAAACTGAAAAGCAAACTCGATACAAAGGCTCGATAATTAAGTAGTTAATACTAGAGAAGGTTACGTAATGTTCCTTCTAGTAGAAATACCCTGACTTAAGCAAGGTATTTTGCTGGACGGGACGTTACATTCCACACCATCGAACTTGGTGGAGTTCGAGGGCCGGAAGAACTCCATCCACAACCCAAAGGCAAAGTAGAAAAAGTCCAGATCAGAGATGCCTTAGACAAAATAACCAATATCGGCACAATCCTAAAAGGAGACATAAAAGAGTCGCTCATACAGTTCTTAAGAGACAATGTCGACCTCTTTGCAAGGAAAGCCGCAGACATGCCGGGCATAGACCCTAAGTTGATGTGCCACAAGCTGGCAGTTTATCCAGGATCTCGGCCAGTACAGCAGAGACGTAGAAAGCTTGGACCAGAACGATCCCAAGCTGTGGAAGAACAGGTACAAGCTCTACTGGAGGTAGGATTCATAAGAGAAGTCAAGTACCCGCTATGGCCAGCTAACGTCGTCTTGGTGAAAAAATTAAATGGGAAGTGGCGGATGTGCACCGACTACACTGATCTCAACAAAGCCTACCCAAAGGATCCTTATCCACTCCCAAGTATCGACGCTCTGGTGGATGCCTCCTCTGGATACAAATACCTCTCGTTTATGGACGCCTATTCGGGATACAATCAAATCCCGATGTACCCACCCGATCAAGAGAAAACTTCATTTTTAACCCCACAAGCAAACTACTGCTACATCGTCATGCCTTTCAGACTCAAAAACGTAGGAGCTACTTATCAAAGATTAATGAATAAGGTCTTTGCATACCACATCGGAAAAATCATGGAAGTCTACGTGGACGACATGTTAATAAAGACACAAAGTGAAGAGACGTTCCTGTCCGACCTCACCCAAGTATTCAACACTATAAGAAGGCATGGCATGCGACTTAACCTACAAAATGCACCTTCGCAGTAGAAGCTGGAAAATTCTTGGGTTTTATGCTCACACAAAGAGGAATCGAGGTGAATCCAGATGAATGCCGGGCCATACTCGGACAAGGATCCGAACTGAACTACCAAAAAATAGAAAAATTCGCCTATGCTCTCATATTAACATCTCGATGACTTCGTCCATATTTCCAAGCCCACATTATCAGGGTTCAGACCAACCAGCCCCTAAAAGGCATTCTGCAGAAAACAGATTTAGCAGGAAGAATCTTACAATGGGCAGTCGAGTTGTCCGAATTCGACCTTCAATATGAAGCTCGGACAGCCATCAAATCGCAATATTTGGCCGACTTCATTGCAGAATTTACAGATACCCCGAAAATCCCTACAGAATGGAATCTCTGATAAACCCCATATTTAGGGTCTATCTTGTGATGAATTTAGAGCATTTTAATAACCTTTCCTCACATTTATTCAATAAAATAGCATGGTTTTGTAAATTCTCCTTTAATTGTGCTTAAGAGTGAAAACATGCTTTTTAGGTCCTTAATTGTTTAATCTTGATTTACCTTTGATTCCATTAGATGCCTTGATATGTTTGTTAAGTGATTTCAGATTTAGGAGGCAAAGATTGGATCAAGGGAATGAAGGAAAAGCATGTAAAAATGGAGAACTCATGAAGAAATGAAGGAATCGCAAAAGCTGTCAAGCCGACCTCTTTGCACTTAATCGGCCATAACTTGAGCTACAGAGGTCCAAATGATGCGGTTCTAGTTGCGTTGGAAATCTAACATCCGGAGCTTCGAAATTATATAAGATTTGCCATAGTTGCATTTGCGCATAGGGGCGCGCACACGCACGGTGCGCGGACGCGCCGATGGTGGCACATACTTCACTTAATGCAACCCGTGGCCAGCGATTTTAGAAGCCTTGTGGGCCCAATCCAACTCATTTCTGATGCTATTTAAGCCAAGGATTGAAGGGGAATCAAGGACTTTTAGACACTTTCACTCATTAGTTTAGTTTTAGTTAGTTTTAGAGAGAGAAGCTCTCACTTCTCTCTAGGATTAGGATTAGGTTTTAGATCTAGATTAGGATTTCTTAGATCTGGGTTTAATTCATGCTTTGATTTACTTTTCTTCTATCAATTCTTGTTCCTCTACTCTTCCTCTCTTTAATTTTGTATTTAATTCATGTAATTCTCTACTTTTATGTTGATGCATTTTTGTTCTTCCATTTTCCTTTAATGCAATTTATGATTCATGTTCCTTTATTGTTCATTTGATTTGTTGTTGTTTAATTCCTTGCAATTGAGTAGTGTAGATTTACTTTCCTTGCAATTTTACTATGCTTTCTTTTTATGCCTTCCAAGTGTTTGATAAAATGCTTGGTTGGATTTTAGTGTAGATTTTATTCCTCTTGGCTTTGGTAGAGTAATTAGTGACGCTTGAGTTATCTAATTTCTTTGTTGATTGATAATTAGAAGTTGCTAATTGGTTTAGATACCACTAAAGCTAGTCTTTCCCTTGGGAGTTGGCTAGGACTTGTGGAATCAAGTTGATTCATCCACTTGACTTTTCTTCATAGTTAGAGGTTAACTAAGTGGTAGCAATGGATAATTGTGGTCACAATTGAGGAGGATAACTAGGATAGAATTTCTAATTCTCACAACCTTGCCAAGAACTTTCTAGTTGTTAGTTTATTTTCATTGCCATTTACATTTTATGTCTCTTATCCCAAAAACCCCAAAATACTTTATAACCAATAACAAGGACACTTTATTACAATTCCTAGGGAGAACGACCCGAGGTTTGAATACTTCGGTTTATAGATTTTAGGGGTTTGTACTTGTGACAAACAAATTTTTATATGAAAGGATTATGGTTAGTTTAGAAACTATACTTTACAACGAGATTTCATTTGTAAAATTCTAAACAACACAAAAGTCCAATCATCAAAATGGCGCCGTTGCCGGGGAGTTGCAATGGTGTTGTGTTATTGGTTATTGTATATATGTGAATAGTGTGAATATGTTTGCTTTTGTTAGCTCTTGCTAGTTTTAGGATTTGGTTTTCTTTGTTTCTTATTTGATTTTATTTTCCTTTTCTCTTGTTATCATGAATTCTCATTTTGGCTATGAGTTTGGTTCTAACTATGTTGTAGGCAACGGAAGCTTCAATGAGGATGTGTATCAAGGATGGGACAATCAAAGGTGGGAGGAGTCACATGCACATGATCAATCTTCATAGTTGTTAGTTTATTTTCATTGCATTTTACATTACTTGTCTCCTACCTCAAAAACCCCAAAGATACTTCATAACCAATAACAAGGACACTTTATTGCAATTCCTAGGGAGAACGACCCGAGGTTTAATACTTCGGTTTATAAATTTAGGGGTTTGTACCTGTGACAAACACAATTTTTGTATGAAAGGACTATTGTTGGTTTAGAAACTATATTGCAACGAGAATTTATTGTGAATTCTAAACCACAAAATTCCAATCATCAATCTCTATGTAGACGGTTCCTCAAACAAAACCGGAAGTGGCGCGGGTGTGATAATTGAAAGCGACCAGGGAACCCAAATCGAACTTTCCCTCAAATTCGGGTTTCCTGCCTCAAACAACCAAGCTGAGTGTGAGGCACTACTAGCTGGTTTGAAGCTGGCTAAGGAGGTTGGAGCTTAAAAGCTTATCATCTTCAGCGACTCACAGGTGGTCACTTCACAAATAGCAGGGAGTTACCAAGCCAAGGATCCCATCATGAAAAAGTACTTGGACAAAACCAAGGAACAGCTCGAACAACTCGGGGAATATGAGGTCTGCCACATACCCCGAGAATAGAATGCTCGAGCTGATGCACTCTCAAAATTAGCCAGCACCAAACCAGGGGGCAACAATAGAAGTCTCATCCAAGAGATGCTGCAGAACCTGTCAATCTCGAAAGAAGAAAAGATCCTAGCCATAACAGGTCTGGATCAAGGATGGATGACTCCCATAATTAATTACCTCAAAATAGAAACACTCCCTACAGATAAGAAGGAGGCAAAGAGGTTAAAACAGGAGGCACAATACTACACCATCATAAATAATACTCTATACAAGAGAGGGATTTCGACACCACTATTAAAATGTGTGCCGACTTCCAACACAAAAGAAGTTTTAGAAGAAGTACACAGTGGCATCTGTGGCAACCATCTCGGAGCATAGGAACTTACCAAAAAGTACTTCGAGCCGGATTTTATTGGCCGACTTTACAAAATGAAGCAACAGAATTCGTGAAGACTTGTCCACCATGTCAGAAACATGCCAACTTTCACATCGCTCCGCCAGAGGAGCTCATCAGCGTAACCTCACCCTGGCCATTTGCAAAATGGGGACTCAATCTTCTCAGACCCTTCCCTCAAGGATCAGGACAAGTCAAATTCCTCATAGTGGGAGTAAACTATTTCACCAAATAGATTAAGGCGGAACCCCTAGCTAACGTCACTGCTCAAAGAAGTCAAAATTCCAATATAGAAATATTGTCACAAGGTTTAAGGTTCCATACTCCATCACCACAGACAATGGCACTTAATTCACAGATGCAGGCTTCAGAAAATTGGTGGCCGATCTAAACATAAAACACCAATTCACATCCATAGAACACCACCAGGCCAATGGACAAGCAGAAACTGCTAACAAAGTCGTATTAGCCGGGCTAAAAAGATTACAGGATTCAAAGGGAGCCTGGGCTGAAGAGCTCCCACAAGTCCTATGGGCATATCGGACAACTCCACACTCCACCACAAAGGAATCACCTTTCCAGTTGGCTTACAGGATGGAGGCAATGATCCCAGTGGAGGTCGAAGAAGGATCGCCCAGAGTGATCCACTACAGTGAAGAGACCAACTCCTAACTTCAAAGGGAAGAACTCAACCTACTTCTAGAAATCTGAGAAAGAGCTCGGATCAAGGAAGAGGCATTAAAACGTCGAATGGCTTCAAGATACAATCAAAAGGTAGTGCCACGAGATTTTGCCAAGAACGACCTCGTCCTAATCCAAAATGATATCGGAACAACTCGACCTGGAGAAGAAAAGCTGGCAGCAAACTGGAAATGACCCTACCTAGTAATAGAAGTACTTGGAAAGGGCTACTACAGACTGTCCGAACTCGAAGGGCGAGAGCTTCCTAGGTCATGGCACGCCTGCAACCTACGAAGGTATTATAGTTAGAGGTAATAAGGATCTTAGGATAAGGTGCACTCTTTTTCCTGAAAAGGTTATTTAAGGAGGCGCCAGGCCAAGATCTACAAACCGTCCGACTTAAAGGGAATAATACCCACATGTATATATTTGCATATTTTCTATCTTGAATAAAGTTTTTTCAGATTCTCTACAAATCCTCTTTTACAAGACGCATTAATCTGAAACGCAAAAAATTCATCGCCCGATTATAAAGCTACAGATCGGCAGAAAGTGAAAATCAAATCCACTGTACGATCAAGGTAAAGACCAACAAAGATGAAAACCAAATTCATCAAAAGGTCAACTAAACGGGGATCAAACCCAATTTCTACAAAATCGGCAAAGATGAAAAGGCGAAAAAAACAGAATAATGCAAGAAGTTATCGAAAGTAATCCATAGAAAGGACCTGACGAGGTCTTAATAAAAATGGGTTGCTAAAAATAACTTAAAGACCGGCCGACGTAAAGAAGTCGGACCAGTCGACCACAATAACCAAAGTTATAAAAAGTAAATCCCTGAAAAGAGGCCTGGCCAGCCCTAAAAAAGAGGATTACTAAAAATTACTTAAAAGGGACCGACGTGATGAAGTCGGCCCAGAACAAAAAAGTTATAAAAAGTAATCCCTAAAAGAGACCTGACAAAGGTCCAAAAAAGAGGATTACTAAAAATAACTTAAAAGGGACCGACGTGATGAAGTCGGCTGGTGCACGAATTGTAAATCACACTTTTTACAACTCGTACCACTAACCAGCAAGTGCACTGGGTCGTCCAAGTAATACCTTACGTGAGTAAGGGTCGAATCCCACGGAGATTGTTGGTTTGAAGCAATCTATGGTTATCTTGCAATTCTTAGTCAGGAAGTCAATTATATTTATCAAGTGAATTGCGAATAAACGATAGAGCATGGGTTAAAGGTTACTTGTTATGCAGTAATGGAGAATATGTTGGAGTTTTGGAGATGCTTTGTCTTCTGAATCTCTGCTTTCCTCTGTCTTCTGATTCACGCACGCACGTCCTTCTATGGCAAGCTGTGTGTTGGTGGATCACCGTTGTCAATGGCTACCATCCATCCTTCCAGTGAAAAGGGTCCAAATACGCTGTCACCGCACGGCTAATCATCTATCGGTTCTCAATCATACTGGAATAGAATTCTTCATCCTTTTGCGTCTGTCACTAACGCCC
>NC_029785.2:80145133-80148052 GCF_000816755.2 Arachis ipaensis
AAGATGTTACCATGGTAGGGTGTCTCCCACCTAGCACTTTTATTTATTGTCCTTAAGTTGGACTTTTGGGGAGCTCTCATCAAGGTGGCTTGTGCTTGAATTCATCCTTGAACATCCACCAATGCTTGGACTTCCAATAATCTCCATCATTCAAAGTTCTTCACAAACCATGAGCTCCCAAAATTGATCCTCCTCTAGTAATCCAGATCCCATACCTTGTTTTCACACCCGTCTTCAAGTTGATCATGGTAATTCCCCCCGGGTGGTAAGCAAGCCGAATTCTCATGAAGGCACCAAACTACCCTCCTAGACCCATCCAATTGAGCACTACACCAATCCATGCTCCTCAATTTTGAGCTTCCCACCATAATGAGTTTAGACTTACAACGCCAACCACTAAACATCCTCTTCTTACGCTTAATTCCACAAAGCGCCCTGGTGCACGAAATTGTGATGTCCAGGCTCAAACAATCCCTGGCAACGTGAGCAACTTGGTATGCGCAATCGTAATTACACTTTGATTATGTAAAATTCATGGCTCTTTTCTTTCCCTGGCAATGGCACATGGTGCATGGTGCCAATACCATGGTTCACAACTTCGATACAACTAACCAGCAAGTGCACTGGGTCGTCCAAGTAATACCTTACGTGGTCGAATCCCNGCTCCTCACCCCCAACAATGGAGTTTAGAGACTCATGCCGTCAAAGAGTACAAAGTTCAGATCTAAAATGTCATGAGATATGGTGCACGAAATTGTGATGTCCAGGCTCAAACAAGCGAATGGAGATGCTTTCGTTCCTCTGAACCTCTGCTTTCCTGCTATCTTCATCCAGTCAGTCTTACTCCTTTCCATGGCTGGCTTTATGCAAGGGCATCACCGTTGTCAGTGGCTACATCCCCTCCTCTCAGTGAAAAATATGCTCACATGCTCTGTCACAGCACCGCTAATCATCTGTCGGTTCTCGATCATGCTGGAATAGGATTCACCCTCCTTTTGCGTTTGTCACTAACGCCCAACGATCGCGAGTTTGAAGCTCGTCACAGTCATTCAATCATTGAATCCTACTCAGAATACCACAGACAAGGTTTAGACTTTCCGGATTCTCTTGAATGCCGCCATCATTCTAGCTTACGCCACGAAGATTCTGGTTCGGAGATCTAAGAGATATTCATTCTAGCTTATTTCATGTAGAACGGAAGTGTTTGTCAGGCACGTGTTCATAGGGGAGAATGGTGATGAGCGTCACACATAATCAGCACCTTCATCACGTTCTTGGGTGCGAATGGATATCTTAGAAGTGAAATAAGATGAATTGAATAGAAAATAGTAGTACTTTACATTAATCTTTGAGGAACAGCAGAGCTCCACACCTTAATCTATGGAGTGTAGAAACTCTACCGTATGAAAATACATAAGTGAAGGTCCAGGCATGGCCGAGATGGCCAGCCCCCTAAAACGTGATCACAGGATCAAAATACAATCCAGGATCCAGGACGGTCAAAAAGACTAGTAAAAGGTCCTATTTATAATAAACTAGCTACTAGGGTTTACATGAGTAAGTAATTGATGCATAAATCCACTTCCGGAGCCCACTTGGTGTGTTTGGGCTGAGCTTAAGTGTTGCACGTGTAGAGGTCCCTCTTAGAGTTGAACGCCAGCTTTTGTGCCAGTTTGGGTGTTCAACTCTGGTTTTGGCTCCTTTTCTGGCGCTGGACGCCAGATTTGGTTAGAAAGCTAGCGTTGAACGCCAGTTTACGTCGTCTAATATTGGCCAAAGTATGGACTATTATATATTGCTGAAAAGCCCTGGATGTCTACTTTCCAACGCAATTAGAAGCGCGCCATTTCGAGTTCTGTAGCTCCAGAAAATTCACTTTGAGTGCAGGGGGGTCAGAATTCAACAGCATCAGCAGTCCTTCTTCAACCTCTAAATCTGATTTCTGCTCAAGTCCCTCAATTTCAGCCAGAAAATATCTGACTTGTTAGCCACCTTGTAGAGTTCTTGAGGTATATTCTCATGAACTTCCACCTCTTCTCCAATTATGATGCTATGGATCATGATGGCCCGGTCTATTAGTAACTTCAGACCGGTTGCTAGTTGGAATGATTGAGCATTGAATAAACTCCAACCATCCTCTAGCTATAGGCTTGAGGTCCAATCTTCTTAGTTGAACCGTCTTGCCTTTGGAGTCAATCTTCCATTGAGCTCCTTCCACGCATATTCCATAAGGACTTGGTCCAACCTTTGATTAAAGTTGACCCTTCTAGTGTAGGGGTGTGCGTTCTCTTCCATGTTTGGCAAGTTGAACGCCAACCTCACATTCTCCGGACTAAAATCTAAGTATTTCCCCCGAACCATTGTAACATAGTTCTTTGGATCCGGGTTCTTACTTTGATCATGGTTCTTGGTGATCCATGCATTAGCATAGAACTCTTGAACCATTAGGATGCCGACTTGTTGGATGGGATTTGTTAGAACTTCCCAACCTCTTCTTTGAATTTCATGTCGGATCTTCGGATACTCATTTCTTTTGAGTTTGAAAGGGACCTCAGGGATCACGTTCTTCTTGGCCACAACATCATAGAAGTGGTCTTGATGGGCTTTGGAGATGAACCTTTCCATCTCCCATGACTCGGATGTGGAAGCTTTTGTCTTCCCTTTCCCCTTTCTAGAGGATTCTTCGGTCTTAGGTGCCATCAATGGTAATGGAAAAACAAAAAGCTTATGCTTTTACCACACCAAACTTAGAATATTGCTCGTCCTCAAGCAATAAACAAAAGAATAGAAGAAGAAGAAGAAGAAGAAGAAATATGGAGAGGGAGAGGGAGATGTGGTTTCGGCCAAGAAGGGTGTAGAGGGGTGTGTTGTGTGAATTTGATGAAGAATGGAGGTCTTTATATAGGGAAGGAAGGGGGG
>NC_029785.2:80148246-80149153 GCF_000816755.2 Arachis ipaensis
TGAACAAGGGAGGTTCATCTTCCCAAGTTTCAATACCAAATAATTTGGTATTCAGCTTCATGATTGCACCAAGAAACTTGGCAGTTTGCTCTTCAGTAACATCCTCATTCTCTTCAGAAGAGGAATACTCATCAGAGCTCATGAATGGCATAAGGAGGTTCAATGGAATCTCTAGGGCCTCTAGATGAGCCTCAGAGTCCTTTGGTTCCTCAGAGGGAAGCTCCTTATTGATCACTAGACGTCCCAGGAGGTCTTCCTCCTTGGGATTCACGTCTTCCAGTCCCCTTGTAGGTTCGGCCATGGTGCTTATGTCAATGGCCTTGCACTCTCCTTTTGGGTTCTCTTCTGTATTGCTTGGGAGAGTACTAGGAGGGATTTCAGTGATCCTCTTACTCAGCTGGCCTACTTGTGCTTCCAAATTTCTAATGGAAGACCTTGTTTCATTCATGAAACTCACAGTGGCCTTAGATAGATCAGAGACTAAATTTGCTAAATTAGAAGTATTTTGTTCAGAGTTCTCTGTCTGTTGCTGAGTGGATGATGGAAAAGGCTTGCTATTGCTAAACCTGTTTCTTCCACCATTATTAAAGCCTTGTTGAGGCTTTTGATCCTTCCATGAGAAATTTGGATGATTTCTCCATGATGAGTTATAGGTGTTTCCATAAGGTTCACCTAAATAATTTACCTCTGCTATTGCAGGGTTTTCAGGATCATAAGCTTCTTCTTTAGAAGATGCCTCTTGAGTACTGTTGGATGCAGCTTGCACTCCATTTAGACTCTGAGAGATCATATTGACTTGCTGAGTCAATATTTTGTTCTGAGCCAATATGGCATACTTCAAGAACTCCCTTCTTCATAGGCGTCCCATTACTCATAGGATTCCTTTCAGAAGTGTACATGAACTGGA
>NC_029785.2:80151505-80152333 GCF_000816755.2 Arachis ipaensis
TCTTAACAGTATCACATATCTGCAAGAGTTCAGTTAAGAACTGAAAAGGATCTTCAGATGGAAGTCCATGAAACTTGCAGTTCTGCTGCATCAGAGAAACTAATTGAGGTTTCAGCTCAAAGTTGTTTGCTCCAATGACAGGAATGGAGATGCTTCTTCCATGTAGATTGGAATTAGGTGCAGTAAAGTCACCAAGCATCTTCCTTACATTATTAATATTTTTGGCTGCCATCTCCTTCTCCTGTTCGAAAATTTCTGAAAGGTTATCTCTGGATTGTTGTATTTTAGCTTCTCTTAATTTTTTCTTCAGAGTCCTTTCAGGTTCTGGATCTGCTTCCACAAGAATGTTCTTATCCTTGCTCCTGCTCATATGACAAAGAAGAAGGCACAGAAAAATAACAATAATAATAGAGATCCTTTATACCACAGTATAGGGATCCCTTTGTGAGTGGAAGAAAAGAGGGAGACAAAGAATCTGATGTAAAGAAAGAAACACAACTGTGAGGATGGCAGAGATGTGAGATGAGATGTTAGTAAATGGATAAATAAATAGAATAGGATGGGAGAGGGAGAATTTTCGAAAATAATTTTTGAAAAAGAGTTAGTGATTTTCGAAAATGGTTTTTGAAAAATGTTAGTATTTTTTTTTTTTCGAAAAAGTTTTAAAATCAAAAATAAAAAATAATTAGTTAATAAAAAAGAAATTTTTGAAAAAGAGGGAAGATATTTTCGAAAATTAGAGAGAAAGAGAGTTAGTTAGGTAGTTTTGAAAAAGTTAAGAAACAAACAAAAAGTTAGTTAGTTAGTTGAAACAAATTTTTGAAAAGA
>NC_029785.2:80153401-80154481 GCF_000816755.2 Arachis ipaensis
AATTTTCGAATTTGATGAGAGAAAAAGGGAAAGATATTTTTTTGATTTTTGAATTTTTATGATGAGAGAGAAAAACAACAAAAAGACTCAATGCATGAAAATTTTGAATCAAAACAATGAATGCATGCATGAATGATATGAATGTCAAGATGAACACCAAGAACACTTTGAATGTCAAGATGAACATCAAGAACATATTTTTGAAAAATTTTTGATCCAAAGAAAACATGTAAGACACCAAACTTAGAAATCTTTCATGTTTAGACTCTAAGAAACGAAAAATGCACATGTAAAACAAGAAAAGACACAAAACGTGAAAACATCAAGATCAAACAAGAAGACTTACCAAGAACAACTTGAAGATCATGAAGAACACTATGAATGCATGATATTTTCGAAAAATGCAAGGTGCATATGCAATTGACACCAAACTTGTAGCATGACTCAAGAATCAAACAAGAAACACAAATTTTTTTTTTTATTTTTATGATTTTCTAATTTTTTTGGATTTTTATTTTATATTTTTCGACAATTATTTAGAAAGAAAGAAAAATAAGGATTCCAAAATTTTTAATATGAATTCCAGGAATCTTGCCATGTTAGTCTAAAGCTTCAGTCCAGGAATTAGACATGGCTCACTAGCCAGCCAAGCTTTCAATGAAAGCTCCGGTCCAAAACACTAGACATGGCCAATGGCCAGCCAAGCTTCAGCATGTAATTCAGACATGACATGCCTGACATACCCTACAGTCGTATAACAGCTGATGGTTGGAAGCCTCAGTCCAAAAGAATTTAGACATGGCTTTACAGCCAGCCAGGCTTCACATGCTTCATGAAACACTAGAATTCATTCTTAAAAATTCTGAAGGAAAATATATTTTTGAAAACATTTTTTTTCGAAAACAAAAGAAAAAATTTTTGAAAGAATTTTGAAAAATTTTTGAAAATAAAACAAAAAGAAAATTACCTAATCTGAGCAACAAGATGAACCGTCAGTTGTCCAAACTCAAACAATCCCCGGCAACGGCGCCAAAAGCTTGGTGCACGAAATTGTGATGTCCAGGCTCAAACAATCCCTGG
>NC_029785.2:80154528-80161584 GCF_000816755.2 Arachis ipaensis
TCAGTCTTACTCTTTTCCATGGCTGGCTTTATGCAAGGGCATCACCGTTGTCCGTGGCTACATCCCCTCCTCTCAGTGAATAATATGCTCACGCACCCTGTCACGGCACGGCTAATCATCTGTCGGTTCTCGATCATGCTGGAATAGGATTCACCCTCCTTTTGCGTCTGTCACTAACGCCCAGCAATCGCGAGTTTGAAGCTCGTCACAGTCATTCAATCATTGAATCCTACTCGGAATACCACAGACAAGGTTTAGACTTTCCGGATTCTCTTGAATGCCGCCATCATTCTAGCTTACGCCACGAAGATTCTGGTTAGGAGATCTAGGAGATATTCATTCTAGCTTATTTCATGTAGAACGGAAGTGTTTGTCAGGCACGTGTTCATAGGGGAGAATGGTGATGAGCGTCACACATAATCATCACCTTCATCACGTTCTTGGGTGTGAATGGATTTCTTAAAAGCGAAATAAGATTAATTGAATAGAAAATAGTAGTACTTTGCATTAATCTTTGAGGAACAGCAGAGCTCCACACCTTAATCTATGGAGTGTAGAAACTCTACCGTATGAAAATACATAAGTGAAGGTCCAGGCATGGCCGAGATGGCCAGCCCCCTAAAACGTGATCACAGGATCAAAATACAATCCAGGATCCAGGATGGTCAAAAAGACTAGTAAAAGGTCCTATTTATAATAAACTAGCTACTAGGGTTTACATGAGTAAGTAATTGATGCATAAATTCACTTCCGGAGCCCACTTGGTGTGTTTGGGCTGAGCTTAAGTGTTGCACGTGTAGAGGTCCCTCTTAGAGTTGAACGCCAGCTTTTGTGCCAGTTTGGGCGTTCTACTCTGGTTTTGGCTCCTTTTCTGGCGCTGGACGCCAGATTTGGTTAGAAAGCTAGCGTTGAACGCCAGTTTACGTCGTCTAATATTGGCCAAAGTATGGACTATTATATATTGCTGGAAAGCCCTGGATGTCTACTTTCCAACGCAATTGGAAGTGCACCATTTCAAGTTCTGTAGCTCCAGAAAATCCACTTTGAGTGCAGGGAGGTCAGAATCCAACAGCATCAGCAGTCCTTCTTCAACCTCTGAATCTGATTTCTGCTCAAGTCCCTCAATTTCAGCCAGAAAATACCTGAAATCACAGAAAAACACACAAACTCATAGTAAAGTCCAGAAATGTGAATTTAACATAAAAACTAATGAAAACATCCCTAAAAGTAACTAGATCCTACTAAAAACATACTAAAAACAATGTCAAAAAGCGTATAAATTATCCGCTCATCAAGATACAAAATAAGTCTCTAAAAATTGTTTAAATACTAAACTAGTAGCCTAGGTTTACAAAAAATAAGTAAACTATGATGGGTGGTGCAGAGATCCACTTCTGGGGCCCACTTGGTGTGTGCTGGGGCTGAGACTTGAACAATTCACGTGCATAAGGCTGTTTTGGGCGTTCAATGCCAGGTTTGGATCCATTTCTGGTGTTGAACTCCAACTTTTGATCCTTTTCTGGCGCTGGACGCCAGAATTGGGTATGGAACTGGCATTGAACGCCAGTTTATGTCATCTATTCTTGAGCAAAGTATGGACTATTATATATTTCTGGAAAGCCCTGGATGTCTACTTTCCAACGCAATTGGAAGCGCGCCATTTTGAGTTCTGTAGCTCCAGAAAATCCACTTTGAGTGCAGGGAGGTCAGAATCCAACAACATCAGCAGTCCTTTTTCAGCCTGAATCAGATTTTTGCTCAGCTCCCTCAATTTCAGCCAGAAAAATACCTGAAATTACAGAAAAACACACAACTCATAGTAAAGTCCAGAAATATGAATTTTTCCTAAAAAATAATGGAAATAAACTAAAAACTAACTAGAATATACTGAAAACTATATGAAATTAACCCCAAAAAGCGTATAAAATATCCGCTCATCATCGGCCAGAACAAAAAAAGTTATAAAAAGTAATCCCTAAAAGAGACCTGACAAAGGTCCAAAAAAGAGGATTACTAAAAATAACTTAAAGGAGACCGACGTGATGAAGTCGGCCCAGAACAAAAAAGTTATAAAGATTAATCCCTAAAAGAGACCTGACAAAGGTCCAAAAAAGAGGATTACTAAAAATAACTTAAAAGGGACCGACGTGATAAAGTCGGCCCAGAACAAAAAGTTATAAAAAGTAATCCCTAAAAGAGACCTGACAAAGGTCCAAAAAAGAGGATTACTAGAAATAACTTAGAAGAGACCGACATGATGAAGTCGGCCCAGGCCAAAAAGTTATGAAAAAGTAGTCCATAAAAGAGACCTGACCAAGGTCCCAGAGAAATAGATTACTAGAAATAACTCAGAAAGGATCGACACAACAAAGTCGACTCGGCAAAAGTTACCAAAAATTATAATCCATAAGAAAAGACCTACCGAGGTCCAAACAGAAGGGATTACTAGAAATAGCTTCAAAACACGACGAAGTCTAAGAAGTCGGACAATAGAAGGCAGGCGCTATAAGGGACCCAAGTCGGACCCAGAAAGCCATAACTTCACGAAAATCAAATTACCAGCACCATATCAGAGAATGCAAAGAAGACTAGTTGCACAAAGCTAGCTTCAACCCAAACAGAAAACAAAATACAAAAGGCAATCAAAAGAAATTGGACAACAAGGCTCCAACACTCTCAAGATTCCCTAAGTTTTCAGAAAGATGCAGAAAAGCATATCTCAAAGAGAAACAAGGTTGTTATAAAAAGGCTACCTGAAGTCGACCCCAGAAGGCTTAAAAAACTACCTTTGTTTTTTCAAAATAAAAGTTGCTGAAAAAGCAACTAAAAGTATCCAGAAGTTAAGAGCATAAAAAATAAATAAAAAGAGTTCAAAGCCCACAGGCCGGGCAATACACAAATACATCAGAAACAATCAAAGAGAATCCACAGACTTCCCAGTAGTTGCATCCCGAGGTGAAGGAGGACGAGTCTGAAGAGGTACCGCATCGACCGTCCCATCATCCCGGTTCAGGATCTGGACATCGGGATCATACTCAGGCTGATTGGCTTCAGCTGCCAAAGTTAAAGAAGGCGGGGCAACGGAGACCTTGGCAGAAGGAACAGGAGGAGGGTCGACATCATCATCATCATTAAGGTCATCCGGGACAATCTTGCCATCTTTTACAATGTTGTCCAAACTGAAAAGAGTAAGGTCAAGCTCGGGCGCAAGAACTCGAACTTCATCCTTAAAATTCTCATAAGCAGCATTTACACTGCCTACAAGATGACCCTGGAGCTCGGCGTAATTAGCTCGGGTAGTCTCCAAATCCTCCCTAAGACCCATCATCTCCCTGTAGGTCATGACATAACTCTCCTTATGCTTCAAAGCCATATCTTCAGACAACTTGGCAGAAGCCGCCAAGGCAATAGCCCGAGTTTTCTCCTCCTTCAACTCTTTCTCCAACTTGGCCACTTTCACCTCGAGCTCTTCCTTCAAACCCTTCATCCGGTCGAACTCCAACTTGGCTTCCTCCATAAAGGCCTTCGTAGCATGAATAGGAAGATCCTGGGTAGTCCGATATAAAGCTGCCCCCATATGTGCCATCTTGATGCTGCTCCAAGTTATAAAATCCAAATAACGAAGAAGAGAAACATCGTCAGTAGGAATGGCACCATAAGGACCAATTTGCTGGTCAACAAACTCGACAGCATCGAAATCAGGGGCATCAAGGTTAAAGGGCTCAACTGTTTTTTGTTTTTTTGGAGGGGGAGCGCCAGTAGGAGAAGAGGTGGCAGCAGAAGTCTGTGGAGGATCGGCTAAATGAACCCGAGGGGTAGGAATCATCCTCCTCGGTCCAGGAGAGCTCGGTACCGATGGCTTCGGCAAAACATGAGAGCATCCCTCCCCAGCCACCTTGGCCGAGATGTTCTGGGCAGCTGTAGCCTTCCTCGCCTTTTTAAAGGCCCTCATGGAGTCATTATTTTTAACCATTTCTGAAAAATACAAACAAAACAAAGTTACAAAGCTGGAGGAAATAGAAAACAAGAAACAAGTAAGTAAAAATAAGTCGACCACTACCCAGCTCGGCTCGGACAAGAGAAGGGTCTCCTAAAAATCTCTTTGTATCGAGATGAGGAGGTTGTCCCCAAATCCCCTCCAACAAAGTCACAAAAGCCTGCTCAACCTCATCAAGCATCTCCCACGTATATCTAAATACTACAACTTTCTTTTGCCAACATAAAGGGAAGGCAGGTTCACCATTGGATTCCAAGAAAAAAGGCCGAGCTCCCTCAACAGCTCGGACCTTAAAGAAGTAATTCTTAAAATCCCTAAAAGACTCATCGTACATAGAAAATACTTTGTGCCCTTGGGCAGACCTGAAAGAAACCCAAGAAGCTTTCTTTTTGGTAGTCCCGGGCTTAGTCAAAACAAAAAAATACAGAAAGAGAGTTTGAGAAGGTGTGACATCCAACTCTTGGCAAAGTAACTGAAAGATCTTGATGAAGCCCCAGGAATTCGGATGGAGCTGAGATGGGGCCACATTACACGACCACAACAAGTCGGTCTCAAAAGAAGTAAAGGGAAAGGTAATGTTCAGCTGGCTGAAAAAATAGTCATAAGCATAAAAGAAGGGACGCTCCCCTTGGGTCAGAGAAGGAAAGCAAACCCGCTCCTCGGAGTCCGGTGCTACCAACTCATAATCTTTCTCCTGGTCTCTACGGTTACAGATACGGTGTCATTTTCTAAGTTCCACAAGATACTCGGGATCAACAATTGAAACACACATCAGAACAAGGGAGTCCAGCCAATCGAACATGCCCTCGGGGACTTTGGAGGAGGTTTCAGCAATATTTTTGCGAGAGGAAGACATGGTCAACTAATCCTACAGCAAAGAAAAAAGAGAGAAATTACTAAATAAACAGCTCGGCCATAACAAAGAAATTAGCTCGGACAAATATGACTAAGAGCAACACAAACAGCAAAAAGGATACCCCAGGACCCACACCAAAGATCCAGGGGCATCCTTTGGAGGCAATTATGGAACAAGGACTCAAGAAAATCTACAGGCCTACATCTCTACACCTCCTAACAAGAAAATAACCCTTTTTCAACAAAAGTGAAACTCCAAGAAGAAAGCCACAAAATTCAAAAAAGCCATCAAAAGAAGCCATCTTTCAATAAAACTACTAAGGAAGCTGTCAACATCAAATAGATCAAAATCACCAAAAGGCGCAATCCTTTTCCAAAGAATCAAACAGTTTTATCATCCCAAAACTCCAAAAATGGTGACGTAAACTAAAGCAAGAACAACATTCAAAACCCTAAAAAGCATCAACTATCAGGGAAAACGCCAAGAGGCGTACATAAGTCGAAAGGAACTCCAAAAACATGCATCACAGCAACAATCAAGCATGACGACACAAAAAGGTTCAAGCTTTCCAACATAAATTCAAACAAGACCAAAACTTTTCCAAAAAATAAAATAATGCAAGCAGGAAGAAGAACAGTAAAGAAAGAAAGAAAGAAAGAAACAGAAAACCAACCTGAAAAGAGGAGGAGACGATGAATACTGAAAGGTTGAAGCAACAATGAAACCAAAAAATCACCCTTCGAAAGAACAAAGGCACCAAAACAGTCACCAGCAGTGTGACAAGGAGGAAGCGCCGAAAAAGTTGAAAGTGAAAAGGCAAATTCCAGAAAAAGCCTTTCGAGCAAAGGAAGCCCCAGTAACCACCAATGACGCCACGAAAAGAAGCGTGAAAAAGGGGCTCAGGCAAAAACAGAAAAACGAAGAAGAGTGGAGTTACAGTGAGCAAAGGAGAAGAAGAAACGGAAGCCAAATCTTTGGAAAAAACTAAAATTTAAAATGAAGAAAGGGGGAAAAGCAGCAAAAGAAAGAATTAATGGGTTATTAAACCCTCGCATGTTCCCAAGGCAGAGGGACTCGCGTTTTAAAAGAATAAAGGAATGCCTGTTTTAAAAAATTAAAGAAAACATTTCGCATTCAAAGGGAAACTCTACAAAGGAAGAAGTCGACAAAATGCTCGAGTTTGGCTTCACCAGAGAAGGATCGAAGTCCCAAAACTAAGGACTCGACCTCAAAGGGAAGACCATACTCGAGCAGGGGCACTGTTCATACCCTGGGTCGAGCTGTCCGACCCAGGATGTTTGACGACAAGTCGATCGACCTCTTCAGGTCAGGACTACCCGACCTCTTCTCAAAGAGCTCGGCCAAATCACCTGAAAAGCCTAATAAGGGCACAAACAAAGGAACACGACCCAAATCCAAAGGCAGCACAAGTCTATAAAGATAAGGGCGGTTCCCTTGAAGATAAGATGACTTCACTCAAAGATAAGATAAGATAAGATAACTATCTTATCTCCAGAAAGGTTATTCCTCACCATTATAAATACACTGGAGCACCCAGGCATAACTCATACCCTGATTCTACTAAAAACCTGCTTAATACCCTTGCTAACTTAAGCATCGAAGTCCCTTGCAGGTACCACCACCCTCCGGTGACAAAGGATCAGCAGCATTGTCAGTCCAACAAGTCGGGCACGACAACTCCGGCCACCACCCACTAGCCGGACACGTCAGCTCCGATCAGTACAAAAGATCTCGTCCGAGATCGACCTACAGTTTTAGATAACCCTCAGAATAATATCCTACTCACATAATTAGGAATTTTATCCCCAAATTTCAGTTATTTGAGAATAAGTACGGGTAATCCTTCATCTTTTCCAATTCAAGCTCCCAAATATGTTTCTCGACTCCGATGCAATTCCGAACAACCTTTACTAATGAGATTTCTTTTCCTCGAAGTTTCTCAATGATGACATCATCAATCTTGACTAGAACCACTTAAAGCGTCAAATCTACTTTCAATTTAACTGATTTAGGTTTCAAGACATGTGTTACATTGGGAGTGTACCTCCAAAGCTGCGAAGCGTAAAATACGCTATGCAAGTTTGAAAGATACGGCGGTAAAACTATTTGATATGCCACCGACCACCAATCTTCTTCAGAATTTAGGAGGGACCAATATAGCAGGGGTTTTCAACTCCTTGGT
>NC_029785.2:80163358-80167918 GCF_000816755.2 Arachis ipaensis
TGCATAACTTGCATAACTTTTCTGTCGGCTTTGCTCAGTTAGAATCTCAGCTCGAATTCGCTTAACTTTCTCCGTTGTCTCAGCTATCAATTCGGGACTAAGATTCTTGATTCTCTGGGTTCATATCAACAAAGAGGCAACGTGCAACCTGCTAACTTCCCTCTTCAAACTCTCTAGGTTTTCTCCTCTTTTATTTGCATAACTTTTCTGTCGGCTTTGCTCAGTTAGAATCTCAGCTCGAATTCGCTTAACTTTCTCCGTTGTCTCAGCTATCAATTCGGGACTAAGATTCTTGATTCTCTGGGTTCATATCAACAAAGAGGCAATTAGCACACCGTGCAACCTCACAACTTTCTTGATGTACAGTCTCGCCACTTCCTCCAATGAATAGTTCACTTGGATAGGCGGAAAGTAAGTGGGCTTGGTCAATCAATCCATGATCACACAAACCACATCAAATCCTGTCCTAGACCTTAGCAAACCCATTACAAAATTTGTGGCAATACCTTTCCACTTTTATTGTGGAACCTCCAAAGGTTGCAGCATTCCGGATAGCTTCTGGTGCTCAATTCTCACTTTCTAACTTGTTAAACACTTAGTCACATGTGCTGCCATGTCATTCTTCATTCTGGACCACCTAAAATGTCTTCTTTGAATCATGATACATCTTAGTAACTTCAGGATTCTTCTTGATCCCCTTGTTCAACAGACTTCAACATTCATGGTAGCTCCTTATCATCTTGTTGCGCTCCCCGAATTTCATCCTTACCATAGTTTGTAATAGCAATTGATTCAGTCTAACACCTCCAACCACTTTTTCAACACCCAACTTAAAACTCCAAACTTACTTAATAGTTCTTCCTCTTTAATCATCATACAAATAAAACTCAAAACTTCCTGCTCAGGACGTCCGCCACTACTTTACGATGTTGCATCAATACGCATCCTAAGCTCTTCTATGATGCATCGTTGTAACCTACAAATAGTTTATTAGGTTCAATTAACAAGAGTATTGGTGATGTAGTTAGTCTCTCCAACAGAGTTTAAACACTCTCTTCTCGGCCAGATATACAGACGGTGCATCCTTGCGGGTCAACTTAATCATTGGCAATGTGATTTGCAAGAATCAAAGCTTCAAAACTCCTTGTGACATCGCATACTTACAAGTGTCTTCCATGTTCACAAGTCTTTATCTAAGGAACTAATGTCTCGATGGTTACCTCTAGGAATTGTGCGCGATGTAAAATCAAGCTCGAGTTGATTTTTGGAAAAGGCACTAAGTTCAAAAGATGAATGAACGACACAAACAATGTTCGCAAGAAATCAAAAAAATTTATTGTATGCGATCAAACAAAGTTGTAGCGAGATAACGAAATGCACAAGAAGAAAAACTAAGCTGCATCTCAAGAAATAAATTCAAATAAAAAATCTTTGAAAGAAGGAGCAAGGCATTTCGAATCAAGTAAGTCTCAGCTAATTTTAGACGAATAAAGTTTGCAAAAGAGAGCAATTTCACTCACAGCAAGTTTCCAAGATTTAAGGATTACGTGATTATACTAAGACAAGCTCAGGCTCATCCTGGAAGAGACAAGTTTCATGAAATTAAGGAATAGAATTGGGAAGATGATCAATTCATTTTTCAAGAAGAAATTTGAGAGAAAATCCCCATGAACATTACAAAAGAAAGGCTAGATCGAGGCGCAAAGATTTATTGGCACTCTCTTTCTCGCATAAAGCCTCATGTGGTTGTCTCTCCTCCGCACTGACATGACCGGTGCTCCCCACAGGGAGACACTTGATCAAATAGATTTCTCTCCCATTACTCCCATAAACTAGATCCTAAGTTCTACCGATTCTAACGGTGTTTCTTTATACGGTGCAATGGAAACCGGTCCAGCTCCCGGCACTAAGTTTACTACAAATTCAATCTCTCTCTGAGGTTGAAATTCTAGTATATCCTAAAAAAATATCTCGGGCAACTCTCTCGTAATAGGAATTCGGTCAAAACATCGTTCGCCACCTAACCAATTAGCAGTTAAAAAATGAACCCTTGTTATTCTGCTTCACTACATTTCACCGTCGCTGAGTTCAAATAATCACTCTGTTCAACTATCGGCACTTTTGATCCCTTAGATATAACTCAAATTGAACGCTTAAAACAATTTTACCCGCTTCCACTGTGTCACTCTGATTGTCAGCCTCCAAGAACCTAGCCATTCCTCCACGTTAACCTAAAATCGCTTCGTCTCATTAGCTGAAAGTCATCGATCGATGATTCATTTGGAAATCACGATTCTCATAATCTAATCATGTGTCATGAATGAATGCCGCACTCCAACATTATGCAAGGTCGTTAAAATTAGGTTAGTAGTTCATAATTACCTTGAACAAGAGAATCAAACGTGACTGCATTCTGGCTTTTTCTATGTGGACAATTCCAAGCCATATGCCCTAGTAACCCACAACTGTAACATAGACCTAACTCAGTCCTGCATGGCTCGTCTTGAAGGTACCTTCTGCATCTTGGGCACTTTAAATTATCCGGTTGAGTACTGACCTGCTTTTCCTCACTAGGTCATTGGTGGTTGTCGTTCCTTCGGTCATTGTTCTGGCCCTAAGGACATGGGGGAACATACCCATCTCTTTTGAAATTTTGGCTCCTTGGCGTAATCTTCTTTCCTTTCTCCTTTTTGTAGGATTCTCGATGGTCACTCCATGCCACCATAGTCCTTCTCGAGCATCCTCCTGTATTTTGACTCGTGTTAACCAACTCCAGAAAGCTCGCTATCTCCCTTGGTACCACAGCACTCGGACCATTATCTCCGCCTTCATGTCTATTACCACCCCCATTGCCACTTCTAGCTTGTTGTTCCGTTGATGCGGGTGGAAACAGTCTCTCAACAAATTTCCTTCGGCAAGTGTACCGAATTTGTCGTTGATGAGCGGATATTTTATACGCTTTTTGGGGTTAATTTCATATAGTTTTGAGTATGTTCTAGTTAGTTTTTAGTCTATTTTCATTAGTTTTTAGGAAAAAATCATATTTCTGGACTTTACTATGAGTTGTGTGTTTTTCTGTAATTTCAGGTATTTTTCTGGCTGAAATTGAAGGAGCTGAGCAAAAATCTGATTCAGGCTGAAAAAGGACTGCTGATGCTGTTGGATTCTGACTTCCCTGCACTCAAAGTGGATTTTCTGGAGCTACAAAACTCGAAATGGCATGATTCCACTTGTGTTGAAAAGTAGACATCTAGGGCTTTCCCGAAATATATAATAGTCCATACTTTGCATAAGAATAGACGACATAAACTGGCGTTCAACGCCAGTCCTCTGCCCAATTCTGGCGTCCAGCGCCAGAAAAGGATCAAAAACTGGAGTTGAACGCCCAAACTGACACAAAAACTGGCGTTCAACTCCACAAATAGCCTCTGCACGAAATCTCAGCCCCAGCACACACCAAGTGGACCCCAGCACACAGAAGTGGGCCCCAGAAGTGAATTTCTGCATCATCCATCATAGTTTATCCAATTTTTCATGAGAATCCGGAAAGTCTAAACCTTGTCTGTGGTATTCCGAGTAGGATTCAAGGATTGAATGACTGTGACGAGCTTCAAACTCCTGAAGGCTGGGCGTTAGTGACACACGCAAAAGGATAGTACATCCTATTCCAACCGGATCGAGAACCAACCGGTGATTAGCCACGCTGTGACAGAGCGCGTGAGCGTAGTTTTCACTGGAAGGAAGGAAGGTAGCCATTGACAACGGTGATCCACCAACACGCAGCTTGTCATAGGAGGACGTGCGTGCGTGAACAAGAAGACAGAGGAAAGCAGAGATTCAGAAGACAAAGCATCTCCAAAACTCCAACATATTCTCCATTACTGCATAACAAGTAACCTTTGATCCATGCTCTATTGCTTATTTGCAGTTCAACTGATAAACATAATTGACTTCCTGACTAAGATTTACAAGATAACCATAGATTGCTTCAAACTAACAATCTCCGTGGGATTCGACCCTTACTCACGTGAGGTATTACTTGGACGACCCAGTGCACTTGCTAGTCAGTGGTACGAGTTGTGAAAAGTGTGATTCACAATTCGTGCACCAAGTTTTTGGCGCCGTTGCCGGGGATTGTTCGTGTTTGAACAACTGACGGATTACTTTGTTGCTTAGATTAGGAAAAATTTCTTTTTTTTTGTTTAGATTCTCTTATTATTTTCGTGTTAAAATTTTAGAATCCTTATTTTCTTTTTAAAAATAGTTTTCAAAAATAATTTCTCTATTAGATCATGTGCCAAACTTTAAGTTTGGTGTTTTCTTGTTGATTTTCCTTAAAATTTTCGAAAATTTTGGTTTGGTTTTCTAAAAATTTTTAAGTTTGGTGTTCCTTGGTGTTTTCCCTCCAAAATTTTCGAAAATAGGGAGCATTAGATCTAAAAAATTTTAAATCTTGTGCTATCTTATTGTTTTTCTCTTTCCTCTTAAAAATCAAAAATATCTTTTCTCTCTTTTTTAAAAACAAATTTTCGAAATATATTTCTAAAATTCAGATTTTTT
>NC_029785.2:80169546-80173275 GCF_000816755.2 Arachis ipaensis
AAAAATTCAGATTTTTTTTAAATTTAAAACCTTTTTCAAAAATCATCATATCTTTTTCAAAATCTCCTAACCACTTTCTCTCTCCTCACTTTTTCGAAAATCTTTTACTCATTTTTATTTATTTTATTTTGATTTATTTTATTTTCGAAATAAATTAATAAATAAATAAATAAAATTATTTTTTCTATTTTACATCATCTCCCTTTCTCCATCATGGACCTAAGCGGAAATGAACAGTCCAGGAGGACTCTGGGGTCATATTCTAACCCCTCTACTGCTTCATATGGGAGTAGTATCTGCATACCCTCCATTGGAGTCAGTAGCTTTGAGTTGAATCCTCAGCTCATTATCATGGTGCAGCAAAGTTGCCAGTATTCCAGTCTTCCATAGGAAGAACCTACAGAGTTTCTGGCACAATTTTTACAAATTGCTGACACAGTACATGATAAAGAAATAGATCAGGATGTCTACAGACTATTACTATTTCCATTTGCTGTAAAAGATCAAGCTAAGAGGTGGTTGAGTAACTAACCTAAGGCCAGCATAAAGACTTGGAAACAGCTGACAGAAAAATTTCTGAATCAGTACTTTCCCCCAAAACGGATGACACAGCTAAGGCTGGACATCCAAGGCTTTAAACAAGGAGATAATGAATCTCTTTATGATGCCTGGGAGAGATACAGAGAGATGCTACGAAAATGCCCCTCTGAAATGTTTTTAGAGTGGGTTCAGTTAGACATCTTCTATTATGGGCTTGCAGAAGGAGCTCAGATGTCTCTTGATTACTCGGCTGGTGGATCTATCCACATGAGAAAGACAATTGAAGAGGCTCAAGAGCTCATTGATACAGTTGCCAGGAATCAGCATCTGTACCTAAGCAGCAACCCTTCCATGAATGAAGAGGTTAAAACAGTAACTGCTGAACTCAGTCCTGTAAAACAAGCTGCTGAATTCAATCAGCAATTGGACTTTCAAACAAAGCAGCTAGCCGAATTTAAAGACAGGTTACAAGAGACAAGGATGGCTAATATACATATGGACGAACAGTTCAAGCAAACAAAGCAGCAGCTGTCAAAGCAAATAGCAGAGGAATGCCAAGCAGTTCAACTAAGAAGTGGGAAAACATTAAATACCCCACCTCAAGGCAGCAAAAAGCTAAAAAATGAGCAAACCACCCAAAATTCACCTGAGGACAGTAAGAGCCCAGGGAAAAATAATTTTGGCGCTAAAACGCCAGAAAACTGGTGGAAGGCTGGCGCTGAACGCCCAGACCATGGCCAAAACTGGCGTTCAACGCCAGAAATACAGCAGGACTGGCGTTCAACGCCAGAAATGGGCAAGGATCTGGCGTTGAACGCCCAAAATGGGCAGGATCTGGCGCTGAACGCCCAGAAAGAGCACAGTTCTGGCGTTCAGACGCCAGGAGCAGACAAGGAGCTGGCGTCCAGTTTCACTCCAGCTTCTAACTCTAGCACTCAAGTGCCAGTGAGGGATCAGACACACACAAATGCTGATAACAACCCCTCTAAAAAGGCTTCTTCAACCACTTCTGTAGGCAATAAACCTGCAGCAACTAAGGTTGAAGAATATAAAGCCAAGATACCTTATCCTCAAAAACTCCGGAAAGAGGAGAAGGATAAGCAATTTGCTCGCTTTGCAAATTACCTCAGGACTCTTGAAATGAAGATTCCATTTGCAGAAGCACTTGAGCAAATACCTTCTTATGCCAAGTTCATGAAAGAGATCTTGAGTCATAAGAAGGATTGGAGAGAAACAGAAAGAGTTCTCCTCACTGAAGAATGCAGTGCAGTCATTCTGAAGAGCTTTCCTGAAAAGCTTAAAGACCCTGGGAACTTTCTGATACCATGCATATTAGAAGATAATTGCACCAAGACAACTTTATGCGATCTTGGGGCAAGCATCAACCTAATACCTGCATCCACTATCAGGAAGCTTGGCTTAACTAAAGAAGTTAAACCAACCCGGATATGTCTCCAACTTGCTGATGGCTCCACTAAATACCCATCAGGCATGATTGAGGACATGATTGTCAGAGTTGGGCCATTCGCCTTTCCCACTGACTTTGTTGTGCTGGAAATGGAGGAGCACAAGAGTGCTACTCTCATTCTAGGAAGACCCTTCCTAGCAACTGGACGATCCCTCATTGACGTCCAACAAGGGGAAATAACCCTGAGAGCCAACGATGATGAGTTCAAGTTGAACGTTGTCAAAGCCATGTCTGGGAAAAGTGTCACTTCATGGTGAGTGAAGGAATTGTTCTTGGGCATAAAATCTCAAACAAGGGAATAGAGGTAGATCAAGCAAAAATAGAGGTAATTGAAAAATTACCACCTGCCAATGTTAAGGCAATCAGAAGCTTTCTGGGGCATGCAGGATTCTATAGGAAGTTTATAAAGGATTTTTCAAAAATCGCAAAACCTCTAAGCAGTCTGCTAGCTGCTGACACACCATTTGTGTTTGACACAAAGTGCCTGCAGGCGTTTGAAACGCTGAAAGCTAAGCTGGTTACAGCACCAGTCATTTCTGCACCAGACTGGACATTACCATTTGAGCTAATGTGTGATGCCAGTGATCATGCCATTGGTGCAGTATTGGGACAGAGGCATGACAAGCTTCTGCATGTCATTTATTATGCCAGTCGCGTTCTAAATGATGCCCAGAAAAATTACACAACCACAGAAAAAGAACTACTTGCAGTGGTTTACGCCATTGACAAGTTCAGATCATACTTAGTAGGATCAAAAGTGATTATGTATACTGACCATGCTGCTCATAAATATCTACTCACAAAGCAGGATTCAAAACCCAGGCTCATCAGATGGGTATTGCTTCTGCAAGAGTTTGATATAGAAATAAGAGACAGAAAAGAGACAGAGAACCAAGCGGCTGATCATCTGTCCCGGATAGAGCCAGTGGAAGGGACGTCCCTCCCTTCTCTTGAGATCTCTGAGACGTTTCCTGATGAGCATTTATTCGCCATTCAGGAAGCACCATGGTTTGCCGATATTGCAAACTATAAAGCTGCAAGGTTCATACCCAAGGAGTACAACAGGATACAAAAGAAGAAATTAATTACTGATGCAAAGTACTACTTGTGGGATGAACCTTATCTCTTTAAGAGATGTGCAGACGGAATTATCCGTAGGTGTGTGCCTAGAGAAGAAGAACAGAGGATCTTGTGGCATTGCCACGGATCTCAATATGGAGGCCATTTCGGAGGTGAGCGAACAGCCACCAAGGTCCTCCAATGTGGCTTCTATTGGCCCACACTCTATAAAGATTCCCGAGAGTTTGTACGTAATTGTGACAGTTTCCAAAGAGCTGGTAACCTGCCTCATGGTTACGCCAGGCCTCAACAAGGAATCTTGGAAATTGAGTTGTTTGACGTATGGGGAATTGACTTCATGGGACCTTTCCCACCATCATACTCAAACACTTATATTCTGGTGGCAGTTGACTATGTATCAAAATGGGTTGAGGCTATTGCCACACCCACCAATGATACTAAAACAGTGCTGAAGTTCCTCCAGAAACATATCTTTAGCAGGTTTGGTGTCCCTAAAGTGTTAATCAGTGATGGGGGCACTCACTTCCGCAACAAACAGCTTTACTCTGCCATCGTCCGGTATGGGATTCGCCATAAGGTGGCGACTCCATATCATCCACAGACTAATGGACAAGCTGAAGTCTCTAACAGAGAGCTAAAAA
>NC_029785.2:80173556-80175014 GCF_000816755.2 Arachis ipaensis
GCCAGGACAGCAGGGAGGAGCCAAATTCATTTTTCCACACGTATTTCCATTTTAATTTCAAATTTTATGTTTCAATGCATGATTTTTACATAAACATGTTAAGAACCCTGATTTCTAAAATCCTTAATTTCTAAAAATCCCTCTTTCCAAATTCAATCCAAACTCTTTTCAAAACTTTTCTGAAAACAAATCTATCTTTTTCACTCAAAAATCTTTTCAACTAATCCATATCTTTTTCAAATCTCCATATTATCTTTTTCAAAATTCAGATTTATCTTTTTCAAAAATCCATCATATCTTTTCAAAATTAAACTATATCTTCTATCTTATCTTTTTCAACTTAATCTTCTTATCTTATCTTTTCCAATTTTTCGAAAAACCCACCCCCCCATCCCTTTAAATTTGGGTTCGGCCTCCCTCCTCCTCCATCAACAATTGCACCTAGCTCTCCTTCTATCCCTCTCCTTTCTTTTCTTTTGCTTGAGGACAAGCAAACCTCTAAGTTTGGTGTGTTTATCCGAGATCACTAAGATCATGGCTCCTAAAGGAAAACAACCCACTCCAAGAGGCAAGAAAGAGAGCGTTCCAAAACCACTTTGGAATCAAGGGAAGTTCTTATCTAAAGAACATTCAGACCATTATCTTAAAGTAATGGGTCTGAGATCAGTGATCCCGGAATTTAGATTCGATCTGAAAGAAGATAAATATCCGGAGATCCAGAAGCAAATTCGAATCAGGAACTGGGAAGTCCTAGCTAATCCTGAAACGAAAGTGGGAAGGAACATGGTCCAGGAGTTCTATGATAATATGTGGCAAACTGACAAGCAAAAACTACCTGGAACTGCATTCTATGAATTTATGTTTTTAGTAGGATCTAGTTACTTTTAGGGATGTTTTCATTAGTTTTTATGTTAAATTCACATTTCTGGACTTTACTATGAGTTTGTGTGTTTTTCTGTGATTTCAGGTATTTTCTGGCTGAAATTGAGGGATTTGAGCAGAAATCAGATTCAAAGGTTGAAGAAGGACTGCTGATGCTGTTGGATTCTGACCTCCCTGCACTCAAAGTGGATTTTATGGAGCTACAGAACTCGAAATGGCATGCTTCCAATTGCGTTCGAACGTAGACATCCAGGGCTTTCCAGCAATATATAATAGTCCATACTTTTCACAAGANCTATTGGAGGATAATGCCAAACCAGTGGTTCAACCACAGAGGCGGCTAAATCCAGCCATGAAGGAAATGGTGCAGAAAGAGATCACCAAGTTACTAGAGGCTGGGATTATTTATCCTATTTCTGATAGCCCCTGGGTGAGCCCTGTTCAAGTCGTCCCAAAAAAGGGAGGCATGACAGTGATTCATAATGAAAAAAATGAACTGGTTCCTACAAGAACAGTTACGGGGTGGCGCATGTGTATTGACTACAGAAGGCTCAATACAGCCACCAGAAAGGATCA
>NC_029785.2:80175112-80175662 GCF_000816755.2 Arachis ipaensis
CTCCAGCTAAATGAGCTAGAGGAATTCAGATTCACAGCTTTCGAAAATGCCAAGCTTTATAAAGAAAAATAAAAAAAGTGGTATGACAGAAAGCTGTCATCTAGAATCTTTGAACCAGGACAGAAGGTCCTGTTGTTTAACTCTAGACTCAGGCTATTCCCTGGGAAACTGAAATCCCGGTGGAGGGGACCATACGTGATTACAAGTGTGTCACTATATGGTTATGTGGAGCTTCAAGATATTGATTCTGATAAGAAGTTCATTGTCAATGGACAGAGAATCAAGCATTATCTTGAAGGCAACATTGAGCAAGAATGCTCAAGGCTGAAGCTAGATTAAAAGCTTAGCAAGGTCCAGCTAAAGACAATAAAGAAGCGCTTGCTGGGAGGCAACCCAGCCATGGGGCAACAATCCTCTAAGCATTTTTGCCCTATTTCTATTTTTATTTTTATTTGTTTATATAGAGTTCATTGATAACAAGATAAATAATCATTTACAGAAGACATCGGCACACAAAACAGAGAAAAAGATCTCACTAGCAAGAAAACGT
>NC_029785.2:80175754-80180478 GCF_000816755.2 Arachis ipaensis
CCAAATCAACTCAAGAGAGAGGATCTCAAACCAGTCGCCAGAGGATGGCTGGACTTCATTGGGCGTTCTCTGTTGCCTACTAGCAACCATTCTGAAGTCACAGTTAAAAGAGCAGTGATGATCCATTGCATCATGATGGGAAAAGAAGTGGAGGTTCATCAGCTGATTTCAACTGAACTCTACAAGATTGCTAACAAAATTTCAAAAGAGGCCAGGTTGGCTTATCCAAACGTGATTTCTCTGCTCTGCAAGGACGCTGGAGTAAGGATGGGAATAACTGAGTATATCCTAAGTGAAAAGCCAATCACCAAAGCATCAATGGAAAAACAACAAGCACAGGAGGATCCCATCAAGAAGAGAGCACAGGAATTCCTCCCAGAGATCCCTCAAGCTGAATACTGGGAGTATCTTGAGACATCCGTTACCAAGATACGGGAAGCTATGGAGCAAATAATAAAAGAACAGAAGGAACACAGTCAAATGCTGACCTATATGTTTAAAGAACAAGAGGAGCAAGGGCGTGACTTAAGGGAATTGAAGCACCAAAAGTCTTCTCTTGTAGGACCAAGCACCCCAAGGATCAGAGGAACCCCCGTTCCCTCAGAATAAAGGTTGTTAATTTCCAATTTCTGCCTTAACTCTATAACAGTGTCCTTATAGAAGTTTACCTTAGGAGTCATATAGTAGTAATTAGTATCTATTTTGATTTTATCTCCAATTAAGCTATAGTTTATTTTTCTCATCATCAGCAAACATGAATAAAGTAGTAGATCTCTTGAATAAGAGGCAATAAAATTTCGAGTTTTAATAAGAGAAATTCTAATTAGTTAAATGTGGTGGGAATGCTTTCTGTCTTCTGAATGAATGCTTGAACAGTGCATATGTCTTTTGAATTTGTTGTTTAAGACTGTTAAATATGTTGGCTCTTGAAAGAATGATGAACATGAGACATGTTATTGATAATCTGAAAAATCATAAAAATGATTCTTGAAGCAAGAAAAAGCAGCAAAGAACAAAGCTTGCAGAAAAAAAAAAGCGAAAAAAAATATAGAAAGAAAAAGAAAAAGCAAACAGAAATAGCCAATAGCCCTTAAAACCAAAAGGCAAGGGTAATGAAAAGGATCCCAAGGCTTTGAGCATCAGTGGATAGGAGGGCCACGAAGGAATAAAATCCTGGCCTAAGCGGCTAAACCAAGCTGTCCCTAACCATGTGCTTGTGGCGTGAAGGTGTCAAGTGAAAACTTGAGACTGAGCGGTTAAAGTCAAGGTCCAAGCAAAACAAAGAGTGTGCTTAAGAACCCTGGACACCTCTAACTGGGGACTTGAGCAAATCTGAGTCACAATCTGAAAAGGTTCACCCAATTATGTGTCTGTGGCATTTATGTATCTGGTGGTAATACTGGAAAACAAAATCCACCAACACGCAGCTTGCCATAGGAGGACGTGCGTGCGTGAACAAGAAGACAGAGGAAAGCAGAGATTCAGAAGACAAAGCATCTCTAAAACTCCAACATATTCTCCATTACTGCATAACAAGTAACCTTTGATCCATGCTCTATTGCTTATTTGCAGTTCAACTAATAAACATAATTGACTTCCTGACTAAGATTTACAAGATAACCATAGATTTCTTCAAACCAACAATCTCCGTGGGATTCGACCCTTACTCACGTGAGGTATTACTTGGACGACCCAGTGCACTTGCTAGTCAGTGGTACGAGTTGTGAAAAGTGTGATTCACAATTCGTGTACCAGTCGTCAAGTAAAAACTCACAATAGAGTGAGGTCGAATCCCACAGGGATTGATTGATCAAGCAACTTTAATTAGAAGAATGTTCTAGTTGAGCGAATCCAGAATTTGGGTTGAGAGTTGCAGAAAATAAAATGGCGGGAATGTAAATAATAGAAAAGTAAATGCTAGAATTAAAGGACTGAAAGTCAATGACTGAAAGTAAATTGCAGAATTGTAAATGGGAATGGGGGATTTGCTCATAAAAGTAAATGGCAGAAATTAAAGAGAATGGGTAAGATCAGAGATGGGGAGTTCATTGGGCTCAGGAGATGTTGCAATTCTCCGGATCAAGTTCATTTTCATCTCTTCCTCAATCAATGCACTCATTGATCTCCTTGGCAATCTTAATTGATTGAATTACAATTTCTTGCAATTCAATCTCTCAAATCTTGATCAATAGCCAATTCCTTGGTCAATTGCTCATGAGAAGAGATGAAGTATGGTCACTGATTATACCACATGCATTTCCCAAATCAAGTATTGAGAGGGTTATAGTCACATACCCATCCAAACCCAATTTGGTCCAGCATGAGGAAGCATTTCTAGCTTGATCTCTTCATTCCTCTTTCAAGGTTCAGAAGAGATCCAAGTTTGAATAGCTTCTTTTCCAAGATAACTACTCAATTGGATGAAGATCGAAAGCTTTCAAGTAAAATCAAGAGAAAAGATAGAAGAAGAATAATGAAAATTAGTATTGATCCATCAAATTACAACAGAGCTCCCTAACCCAATGAAAGGGGTTTAGTTGTTCATAGCTCTAAAAAATGAAAACAAAGATGGAGAATACATCATAAAACAAGAAGAATGCAGAAAAGGTAAAATACAGAAAGTAGTTATCTTTTCCAACTTTCCAGAACTCCCTAAACAATTCAAAGCTACTCCTATATATACTACTTTTCTCAGCTTCTAGTTGGCTCTTCAAGTCTTGGGCCTTTGGATCTTGAGTTTGAAGCAGTTTTCTTCTTCATTTGGGCTTGGCTTTACTTGCAGAGAGAAAGCCAACGTTAGTGACAATGTTAAGTGTCACTAACGTTGGCTCAACTTCCCCTCTCCACGTTAGAGTTCACGTTAACTTAGTTAACGTGACTCTTAACGTGGTCATTGTGGCTTCGAGAGCGTTATTGGCAATCACTTTTCTCATTAACTTTGCAAGTTACCTCCCATTCCTTGCTTCCTTTGGTCCTGAAATCAAGCAATAGAGCGCATCAAAGTTCTAGTCCAAGTCATGGGCAATGCAACATATAATTTGTCACTAAACTCATGCAAAATCCTCATGAAATAATGTAAAATGCACAATGTATGCTTGAATCAAGATGTAAGTGAATATCTACCCAAAACTAGCTTATTTCCTAAGGGAATGCATGAAACTAACCTAAAAATAGTAAAGAAAAGGTCAGTGAAACTGGCCAAGATGCCCTGGCATCACAACACCAAACTTAAAGCTTGCTTGTCCCTAAGCAAGTACTGGAACAAGAGAATGATGAATAGAATGCCAAGAGATATAAGTCATTCTTGTGGAAGTCATATCACTGATTTTATGGTGGTTTCATGCATAGCAACTTAGGTTCATTCCTTTACTGGCTTTCAGACCTTTATCATATCCTAAAACACTCACCTTGTTTACATCCCATGAGACTTTTATTCATTGATCCCTTTATTGTCATTTCAGAGCTTATTGGTGTTCTTAGGCTAAGTGCTCTGTAAGGGGGCAACTTTTTAAGATAAGCTTTCAGCCAACACTCCCGAACCAGTTGGTTCAAGGTGCTAGGTGTTGAAGCACCCCTAAGGACTTACTCCCTCAAGTCTCTCCCCCATACATACACACCACAGGCATATAGTTCATTTATTTTCCTTCTTGAGACCTTGGTGTCCAGCACCTCTTTGGGTTACTAAATGCTCTGTGGTGAGGGTTACTCTTGATAATGGACTTTCAGCTGATAATCCCGGGTTAGTTAACCCAAGTTACCAAGTGATAAAGCACCCCTAAGAGCTTATTCATCCAAGTAGATCCCTCACACAGGAACACCACAGACACATATCTTAAGATCAAAACCATTGGTGCCTAGCCTTATTGCTTACTCTTTTTTCTTTTGTTTTTCCACTTTCATTATTCTTTTCTCTTTCTCTTATTAGGATCTTGTCATATACTTAGTCTCATGGGTATATTCAAAGCAAAGTATTCAGGTCAGATAGTTGTCATCCCACCTTATGGTTGAACCAACTTAGCTAACTTATGGTCATACCACAAACTCATGAATGTACTCCATAGTATGAACTCCACTCTGGTCTTTTGAAACATAAACATTCTCTCTTCATTTGATTCAAAAGGAACAAGCATACAAGTAAGTAAAGTAAGGATGCAGTGACATAAAGACTAGCACACAGAGACCTTCTTCAATACCAAAGACTTAAAAGACAAAATTTAAAAAGATTCAAACTAACATGGAAGCATGTTCTATTTCATACAAGATCTTCCTTATTTAAAGAATAGAAAACGATGGACTAAAAAGAACTCCACCACCTGTCATTCATGTGGATGCCCATGCTCTTTTCCTTGCTTGTCCTCCTTGTTTCCTCTTGCATTTCCTCGCATCCGTGCCAATCTTGCTTGCTTCCAATCCTCAAGTGCCTTCCTCACTGACTCATGACTCTCTTCCACCCTTTGTCTTTCCTCTCGTGCTAATTCATCCTTCATTTCTTCATACCTGGCTATTCCTGGATGCAGTATTGGCAGCTGTCCCACTAAGTAGCCGAGCCTGGCTTGAGTGTTTATGTGACGTCCTGTCTCGCTCATGTAAACTCCTTCTGCGAATGCCCTTTGCTCGTCCAATAGTTCTGCCTGTTCTTTTTGTCTTTGATGCATCTCATGTATGTGTGCCCCTTGATGTGCTTGGATGTTGATTAGCCTCTGGATGGATTCTTGTTGCTCGTT
>NC_029785.2:80180599-80183732 GCF_000816755.2 Arachis ipaensis
TGGGTAATGACAATGAAGGTGGGTACGGAACAAGGGTCATTTATATAGAGAAGTTGTGAGAGAATGGAGGGTGTGGATTGATGGAGTGGTTACTTGATGGACGGTTGGGGTGATGCATGGATAAAAGACAAGGATCATCACTTTATGAATGAGATTGCTCGGTCTTTTAGGGGTTCTATTTTTCCAATGTTGCATGGCAACATTTTCTAATGTATTCCCTTTTTAGAACAAGTGTGTAGCCCTTCCTTTTGTGGTGTCCGATCCTTCTTTGTTTAGTTGTCCAATCCATTCCTTTTAATGCTTCTTTTCTTTTCCTATAAAGATAACATAAGGAAAGTGAGACATAATATCAAAAAGACAATTTAGCCTTTACGGCTATAATTAACTAACTAAGTGTGTGTCCCTTTATGCATTTTGGTGGCACCATGGGGTGACACCAAACTTAGTTTGAAGCATTGTAATGAAAAGTTTTGTTCAAAGCTCCCAAGATTAGCATGCATCTTGGTTTGCTTTGAACACCAAACTTGTTCCTCACTATATACTGCACAATAAGGACTTCACCAAGTTTGGGTTGGAATTTATGAATATTGCTTCTTTTTTTTTTTTACTATTTTCTAAAAACATATAAAACATGGGTTGCCTCCCATGAAGCGCTTCTTTAGCGTCACTAGCTTGACGTTTTTCCTTCATCAGGGTGGTTGATAGTGCTTAAAGTCCTCCCCTCTTGTTGTGGACTTATATCCATTGGTTGGATCAATGGTCTCCACATGTTCCAGGGAAAGAACTCTGTTGATAGTGAAGACCTTAGGTAACTGAGATGGTACAGTGGGGAGATTAGGGGGAATATCTGGGAAGTAAGCTGAGACAACTCTATCCCCTGGAGAGAAGTCTTCCGTAGGGATCTTCTTGTTCCTCCACCTCCTTGGTACCTTCTTTTTTGTTTCTTTTGAGGTTGCCTTGCCCTCGGTAACCTCTTTTTCTAAAGGAGTTGTGATGCTATCTTTACCTGCCTCTAGAGGTTTAGGTTCCTCCAACTTTTCCTTGAGCTGTGGTAATTGTTGTTTTCCTTGTTTATCAATTAAGGGGATCTCAGAATGAACTGGCTGTGCTTTAGTGCTTGTCTCCTCTTTCAGTGTCTCATTATCATTTGTGCTTAGTTCCTTGTCCTCTTGATCTATTTCTTGTGAGAGTTTAAAAACATTGAAGCTGAGTCGTTCATCATGGATTCTCAATATTAGCTCCCCTTTCTCTACATCGATAAGTGCTCTAGCCGTAGCTAGGAATGGTCTTCCCAATATGATTGGGCGAGTGTGACTCTCTTCCATGTCCAGGATGATAAAGTCTGTTGGGAGAAAGTATTTCCCAACCTTTAGCAACACATTTTCCACCACTCCTATTGCTTGCTTTTGAGATTTGTCAGCCAGTCTGATGATTACATCTGTGGGCATTATCTCATTGATCTGCAGCCTCTTCACCAGGGATAAGGGCAGTAAGTTGATGCTGGCCCCCAAATCACATAGTGCTCTATTGAACATAGTTTCACCTATGGCACAAGGGATGTGAAAACTCCATGGGTCTCTTCTTTTTGTAGGCAACTCTGGTTGAATAAGGGCACTACATTCCTTGTTCATCACTATAGTCTGGCCTCCTTTGAGTGAGCTTTTCCTGGGAAGAAGTTCCTTCATATACTTGATGAATGCAGGCATTTGTTGAATCGCCTTGATGAATGGTATATTTACATGCAGAGATGCAAACAAGTCTAGGAACCTTGAGTATATTCTCTTTCCCACAGCACCATTGAGCAGTTGAGGGAAGGGTGCATAGAGCTTCAGCAACTCTTGTTGTGAGATTTCTGGTTCTTAGTGATCTCTATCCTCCTCCTTTGTTGAGTTGTCTTCAGGTTGTTCGAAAAGTTTGCCTTGCTTGTCTTCAGTCTCTTGATCACTTGTAGTGACCATTTTGCAATCTTCCCATCTTACTTTCTTTGCTTCTCCTTTGGGGTTTTTCTCCATGTCACTTGGGAAGCCATCAGTAGGTTTGGGAATCTTCTCAGCTAAACATCCCACTTGGAATTCCAGCTTCCTAATGGTCTCTCCCTGGTTCTTAATATTGGCTCGCACCTCCTCTTTGAACACCTTATTTTCTTGAATCTCTTGGCATATTCCTTCAAGTAAGGTTTCAATCTTAGAGAGCTTGTCATCAATTGATGGTTGATTCAGAGCAGACGTGCTGTTCTGGTTTTGATAGGCTTGTGGAGAAGTGTTGTTGTGGGGGTGTTGAGATGTCCTCTGTGTGAATTGTTGGTGAGCTGCATTGTTGTTGGAGTTGAAACGTCTCTGGTCTTGGTTTTGATCTTGCTGACTTCCCCACCCAAAGTTTGGGTGGTTTCTCCATCCAGGATTGTAGGTCTTGGAGTATGGATCATAGTTTTGCCTTGGTGAATTCCCAATGTAATTGGCTTGCTCCTGACTACCCTCTACTTCTTCATTCACTCCTTCTTGGGTTGTTGATGAAGTGGAGATTGCTGCTACTTGGTTCCTCTCCATCTTCTTGGTGAGGTCAGCCAGCTGCTGGGTAATGAGCTTGTTTTGGGCCAACAGGGCATCTACATTGTTTAGCTCCATTACTCCTCTTGTGTTCCCTCTTTCGGAAGCATATATTTTGGATGCTACTTCCATAATTGCCTGGGTTTGGATTGATGTAAGAGCCCAAAACTCTTCTATCCTCCCCAGCATGATTTACTCTACCTCCTCCCCATGGTTGTGATCCTCTTCTTCATGATGGTTTTCCATGTTGTCTTCTATGTTTGGTTCAAAGAATTCCTCCTCTTCCTCAGCACCAACCACTTTCTTTCCTCTTGCCTCCCTCCTTAATCTAAGGAAGGTCCTCTCAGGTTCAGAATTGAAGGAAGTTGAAGCCCCGCTCCTTCTCCCTGTCATACAACCATCAAGTGCAAGCAAGAAAAGATAGGTGCAGAAAGTATTTTTGTCAGAATTACTGTTAGTTGTGGGTGATGCAATATATCAAACAGTTAGTGGGTTAGCAAATAGAATTGAAAATAACAAAGAAAAATAAAAGAGTAGAGGGAGAAGGGAAGAAGTTTAACTAAAACAGAAAGTAAATCACTCAAACA
>NC_029785.2:80186929-80187218 GCF_000816755.2 Arachis ipaensis
AGTAAATGGCAGAAATTAAAGAGAATGGGTAAGATTAGAGATGGGGAGTTCATTGGGCTTAGGAGATGTTGCAATTCTCTGGATCAAGTTCATTTTCATCTCTTCCTCAATCAATGCACTCATTGGCAATCTTAGCAATCTTAATTGATTGAATTACAATTTCTTGCAATTCAATCTCTCAAATCTTGATCAATAGCCAATTCCTTGGTCAATTAAGAGATGAAAGAGGGTGATAATCAAATTCTAGTTTATATGCCACAAAAACTCTAATTACCCAAAAATAAAAGGA
>NC_029785.2:80187387-80199443 GCF_000816755.2 Arachis ipaensis
AAAAGATAGAAGAAGAATAATGAAAATTAGTATTGATCCATCAAATTACAACAGAGCTCCCTAACCCAATGAAATGGGTTTAGTTGTTCATAGCTCTAGAAAATAAAAACAAAGATGGAGAATACATCATAAAACTAGAAGAATGCAGAAAAGGTAAAATACAGAGAGTAGTTCTCTTTTCCAACTTTCCAGAACTCCCTAAACAATTCAAAGCTACTCCTATATTGGCCACTTATGAGCATTTGCCAACGTTAGTGACAATGTTAAGTGTCACTAACGTTGGCTCAACTTCCCCTCTCCACGTTAGAGTTCACGTTAACTTGGTTAACGTGACTCTTAACGTGGTCATTGATGGCTTCGAGAGCATTATTGGCAATCACTTTTCTCATTAACTTTGCAAGTTACCTCCCATCCCTTGCTTCCTTTGGTCCTGAAATCAAGCAATAGAGCGCATCAAAGTTCTAGTCCAAATCATGGGTAATGCAACATATAATTTGTCACTAAACTCATGCAAAATCCTCATGAAATAATGTAAAATGCACAATGTATGCTTGAATCAAGGTGTAAGTGAATATCTACCCAAAACTAGCTTATTTCCTAAGGGAATGCATGAAACTAACCTAAAAACAATAAAGAAAAGGTCAGTGAAACTGGCCAAGATGCCCTGGCATCATCCGTCCTACCCATCGCTCGGCTGGTCGTAGCAGCAACAACACTAACGGCAGTAGCCACGCTCATTATTGCAGTTACGAATTTAGTTAAACTACCTACCGGTACGGTTACCTCGTTGCCTCTTTGTCCTCGACCTCAACCTTGTCTATGAGTTACCATTCTGGGTCCTGTCCACACCAAACAAGCGATATCAAAGTGATTAGTCTTAATATCTCAAGTAAGTGCTTCAAATTTCCAAAGGTATTGTTCCGATGGTTACCTGAAACTGTAGGTCGATCTCGGTCGAGATATGCGGTGGTGGCCGGAGCTGACGTGTCCGACTTGTTGGACTTGATGGTGCTGCTGATCCGTCGTCACCGGAGGGTGGTAGTACCTGCAAGAGACTCTGATGCTTAAGTTAGCATGGGCTTTAAGCAGGATTTTAGTAGAATCAGAGTATGAGTTATACCTGGGTGCTCTAGTGTATTTATAGTAGTATGGAGTGACCTTCTTGATAAGATAAGTTAGTTATCTTATCTTATCTTTGAGTAAAGTCATCTTATCTTTAAGGGGAACTGCTCTTATCTTTCCAGGCTTTGGCTGCCTTTAGATTGGGCTATGTTCCTTCGTTTGGGCCTTTCTTGGGCCTTTGTAGCGATTTGGCCGAAACTCCTTGAGAGGAGGTCAGGTAATGCTGACCTGGAGAGGTCGGTCGACTTGTCATTAATCAGCCCGGGTCGTGTAACTCGACCCAGGACATGAACAGTGCCCCATCTTGAGCGTGGTCTTCCTTTTGAGGTCGGGTCTTTTTAGACTTCGATCTCTTTTGGAGAAGCCGAGCTCGATCATTTTTTGTTGATCTCGTTGTAGAACTCCTATTTAGTGACTTGAATGCGGAGCGTTTCCTTTTTAATTGCAGCGCGCGTTGCACTTTTCTTGGAAATGTGCGAAGTTTTAAAGACTTATTAACTCTCCTTTTGCCGTTTCCTTTGCTTCCCTCTCTCATTTTGGTTTTTCAAAGATTTACTTCAGTTTCTTCTTTCACTTTTCTCTCAGACTCCTTGCTGGCACTTCGTTCTTTTGTTCTCAAATCTTTCCATTCTTCGCGCTTCCTTCTTTCTTTGCTCGGAAAGCAATTGTTTGGCGTGGTTTCGTCGTTGGTTCGGTCTCTGAGGGTTTATCATCTCCTCTTCACTGCAAGTTAGTTTTTTGTCTTCTCTCTCTCTTTTACTTTTCACGCCGTTCCTTTTATTGCTTGTGTTTGTTTGGGGATGAAAAAGTTTTGATCCTTGTTTGGATTTAGAAAGTTTGAATCTTTTCTGCATCGTTGTGCCTGTAATGCGCGCCTGGAGGGTTTATTTGATTTGTTGCTTGTTTCTTCCCCTTTTACTTGATTTCTTTATGCATAGATCTTCTTCTATCTATATCTTGGAGTAATGAACTATGAATCTTGAAACAAGGTTGCATCTTTTTTATGATTTCTGCATGCTTGATGTTTGCTGTTTGGTATGGATCTTCTTTGTCAGAGAAGAATTGATCTTTTGTGTTTTTAGGGCTTAGATTGAAAGATTTTTTCCTGAATTCTTACTTCATTATTGCCTCCAAAGGATGCCCCTGGACCTTGGTGTGAGTCCTGGGGTTTTCTTTTACTGCTGTTTCTGAGTCTTTTAACATTCGTATGCTATTGTCCGAGTTATCTCCATACTTGTCCGAGATGTCTCCTATTTTGTCCGAGCTGTTTGATTAGTAACCCATTTTTCCTTTTTCTCACTGTAGGACTAGTTGACCCATGTCTTCTCGAAAAAATATTGTTGAGATGTCTACCAAGGTCCCGGATGGCATGTCCGACTAGCTAGACTCCCTTGTTTTGATGTGTGTTTCTGTGGTTGATTCTGAGTACTGTGTGCGGCTTAGGAGGCATCATAGGATTTGTAGTAGTAAAGAGCAGGAGAAAAACTACGAGTTAGTAGCGCCTAACCCTGATGAGAGGGTTTGTTCTCCTTCTCTGACTCAAGGAGAACGTCCCTTCTTTTATGCGTATGATTAATTTTTTAGCCAAATGAACATCACCATTCCTTTTACTTCCTTTGAGACCGACCTGTTGTGGTCCTGCAACGTAGCTCCTTCTCAACTTCACCCAAACTCGTGGGGCTTCATAAAAATCTTCCAATTGTTGTGCCAAGAGCTGGATGTCCGACCTTCTCAAACTCTCTTTCTTTACCTTTTTGTTTTGACGAAGCCAGGGGCAGCTAAGAAGAAGGCTTCCTGGATTTCTTTCCGAGCTGCCCAGGGAAAGAAAGTTTTTTCTATGTACGATGAGTCTTTTAGGGATTTTAAGAACTTCTATTTCAAGGTCCGAGCTGTTGAAGGAGCTCGGCCTTTCTTCTTGGAACAAAATGATGAGCCAGCTTTCCCTTTATGCTGGCAAAAGAATGTGGTGGTACCTAATTATTCTTGGGAAATGTTGGATGAAGTTGAGCAGGCTTTTGTAAATGTACTAGAGGAAAATTGGGGGGAGCCTCCCCATCTCGATACGAAGAGGTTCTTGGGGGATTCCTCTGTTCTTCGAACTGAATTGAGTAGCTACCGATCTCTTTTTTTTTGTCAATCCATCCCTTTCTCATTTGCAACTCTGGCTTTGCTGCTTTCTTTTTCAGAGATGGTGAAAACTACAGATTCCATGAAGGCCTTTAAGCGAGCCAGGAAAGTGACTGCTGCTCAGAAAATCTCGGCCAAAGGTCCTGGGGAGGGATCTTCCAAGGTTACATTGAGGAGGTCGACCTTGGACACTTCTGGACCAAGGAAGATCATCCCAACTCCCCAAGTTCGTTTGGCTTCTTCTGATCCTCCCCAGACGACCTCTGGTGCTGCCTCTCCCTCTACTGATGGTCCTCCACCCAAGAAGCAGAAGACTGTTGAACCCTATAATCTGGATGCCCCTGACTTTGATGCTATGGGGTTTGTTGATAACCAGATTGCCCCTTATGGCCGACTTTCTATGGACGACGTGTCCATCCTGCACCACCTGGATTTCATCACCAGTAGTAGTATTCGGATGGCACACATGGGTGCAGCTTTGTTTCGCTCAATCCAAGACTCTCCCGTCCATGCGACGAAGGATTTTATGCTGGAAGCAAAGTCGAAGTATGACAGGATCAAGGGGTTAAAGGATGAGCTGGATGCCAAAGTGGCCAAGTTAGAACTAGATGTAGAGAAAGAGAAATCCAGGGCTATTGCTGCGGAGGCTGCTACGAATCTGGCTGAGGAGATGGCCAAGAAGTCAAAGGAGAGTTATACTCGAACTTATGGCGAGTTGCTGGAGACCAGGGAGAGGTTGGAGTCTGCTCAAGCTAACTATACTGAGCTCCAAGGTCATCTTGTAGGCAGTGTGACTGATGCTTATGAAAACTTGAAGGCTCAGGTTCGAGTTCTTACTCCAAGGTCATCTTGTAGGCAGTGTGACTGATGCTTATGAAAACTTGAAGGCTCAGGTTCGAGTTCTTACTCCTAAGCTCGACCTGACTCTCTTTAGTTTGGACAACATTGTGGAGGATGGAAAAATCATCCCTGCCCCGAATGATAAAGAGGAAAATCCTCCCCATGTGCCGCCTGTCAAAGCCTCTGCCACCGCGACTTCTTCAAATCCTTCTCCCGAGGTCGACCGTTCCCAACCCGATCCGGATTGTGACATACTCAATCTTGAGGATGGGACCGTGGACACTGTCCCTGTGAATATCATTCCTCCTCCTTTTGCTACTGACGCTGCTACTGGGGAAATTTTGCACCCCTTATGATTTATATGTTTTTGTCTCCACAGCCCGACTTGTGAGATTTTGAACTCTATTTTTGTAATTTCTGTTATTACTTGGTTCCTTTGACTGTTAGTTGCTTCTATGCAACTTAGTAGATAAACAAAGTACTTTTGAACTCTTGAGGTCCTCTTCTAGGTTGCCTCCTCAGTCTTTTTAATGATTGCTATGTTTCTTTTGATGTGTTTGTTTGCAACCTTTGATGTTTCCAGGAATCTTTAGAGTGTTAGAATTTGCTATCCGACCTCTTTTGATTGCCTTTGTGTTTGTTCGTTTCCTGCTTTAGTCAGAGTGACCTTTGAGGCTAGCTTTGTTCGATGACTTGCTAATGTTCTTCTGAACAATTTTGATAGCTTTTTGTGAGGTCGTGGCTTTTTAGGTCGAGATATGACCCTTCTAGCGCACGCCTTTTGTTAGTCGACTTCTCTTGTTGCTCCTCCTCGAGTTATTTTTAGTAATCCAATTTTAATCAGGGCTGGCCAAGCCTCTTTCTATAGATTACTTTTTATAACTTTGTCGCTTTGATTGGTCTGGTCCGACTTCTTCTTCGTCGGTCCTTTCTAAGTTATTTCTAGTAATCTATTTTTACTCAAACCTTGTCAGGCCTCTTTCTATGGATTACTTTTTATAACTTTTGTAGCTTTTATGTCGATAGATCCGACTTCTTCATGTCGGTCCATTCTAAGTTATTTTTAGCAATCCATTTTTACTCAGACCTCGTCAGGGCTTTTTCTGTGGATTACTTTTTATAAATTTTGTCGCTTTGGTCGATTGGTCCGACTTCTTCATGTCGGTCCATTCTAAGTTATTTTTAGTAATCCATTTTTTTCTCAGACCTCGTCAGGCCTCTTTCTATGGATTACTTTTTATAACTTTTTGCATTAGTCTGTTTTTATCGCTTTTTCATCTTGCTGATTTTGTCGAAGTCGGGTGGTGAGTTTGGTTCTCACTTTGCCGACCTTTGTAGAAATTCGGACGATGAATTCTATTTTCATCGTGGTCGGGCGGTGAATTTATTTTCACCTTGCCGACCTGTAGCATTGTAATCGGGCGATGGATTTTTGCGTTCAGATTAATGCGTCTTGGTAGAGAAACTTTGTAGAGAATCTGAAAAGTTTTATTCCAATAGAAAGTAGACATATAGGCAAATAAAATATATACATGTGGGTGTTTACCCCTCTAAGTCAGGAAATTTTACAGATCTTGGCTTGGTGCCTCATTAAAAAACCTTTTCAAGAAAAAGAGTGCACCTTGACCTAAGATCTTTATTACCTTCTAACTATAATACCTTCTTAGGTTGTAGGCATGCCACGACCTTGGTAGCTCTCGCCCTTCGAGTTTGGACACCCTGTAGTGGCCTTTTCCCAGTACCTCTGTGACTTGGTAGGGTCCTTTCCAATTAGCTGCTAGCTTCCCCTCTCTTGGTCGACTTGTTCCAATATCATTTTGGATTAGGATGAGGTCGTTGTTAGCAATGCTTCGCTGTACTACCTTCCGATTGTATCTTGAGGCAATTCGACGTTTTAGTGCCTCCTCCCTGATCCGAGCTCTTTCTCGGATTTCTGGAAGTAGGTCGAGCTCTTCTTTTTGGAGTTGAAAGTTGGCCTCTTCATTGTAGTAGATCATTCTGGGGGATCCTTCTTCGATTTCTACTGGGATCATTGCCTCCATTCCATAAGCTAATTGAAAAGGTGATTCCTTTGTGGTGGAGTGTGGAGTTGTCCGATATGCCCATAGGACTTGTGGGAGCTCTTCAGCTCAGGCTCCCATTGCGTCCTGTAGTATCCATTTTAACCCAGCCAATATGACTTTATTAGCTGCTTCTGCTTGTCCATTAGCTTGTGGGTGTTCTACGGATGTGAATTGGTGCTTTATTTTCAAGTCAGCTACCAACTTCCTGAAACCTTTGTCTGTGAATTGGGTGCCATTGTCCGTGGTGATGGAGTAAGGAACTCCAAACCTTATAATAATATTTCTATACAAGAATTTCTGACTTCTTTGAGCAGTGGCATTAGCTAGGGGCTCTGCCTCAATCCATTTTGTGAAGTAATCCACCCCTACAATAAAGAACTTGACTTGTCCTGATCCTTGGGAAAAGGGTCCAAGGAGGTCGAGTCCCCATTTTGTGAATAGCCAAGGTGATGTCACGCTAATGAGATCCTCTGGTGGGGCGATGTGGAAGTTAGGATGTTTCTGACATGGTTGACATGTCTTTACGAACTCTGTTGCTTCCTTTTGCAAAGTCGACCAAAAGAATCTGGCTCGGAGTACTTTTTTGGAGAGAGCTCGTGCTCCCAAATGGTTGCCACATATGCCACTGTATATTTCTTCCAAGACCTCCTTTGTGTTAGAGGTTGGCACACATATTAATAGGGGTGTCGAGATTCCTCTCTTGTATAAGATGTTGTTTATGATGGTGTAGTATTGTGCTTCTCGTCTCAGCCTCTTTGCCTCGTTCTTATCTGTAGGGAGTGTCTCTGACTTGAGGTAATTGATTATGGGAGTCATCCATCTTTGATCCTAACCTGATATGGCTAAGACCTTTTCTTCCTCTGAGAATGATGGGCTTTGTAGTATTTCCTGGATGAGACTTCTATTATTGCCCCCTGGTTTGGTGCTGGCTAATTTTGAGAGTGCTTCAGCTCGAGAGTTCTGTTCCTGAGGTATGTGGCAGACCTCATATTCCCCGAGTTATCCGAGCTGTTCCCTGGTTTTGTCCACGTACTTTTTCATGGTAGGGTCCTTAGCTTGGTAACTCCCTGCTATTTGTGAGGTGACTACTTGCGAATCGCTAAAGATGATAAGCTTTTGAACTCTAACTTCCTTAGCCAGTCTCAAACCAGCTAGTAATGCCTCGTATTCGGCCTGGTTGTTTGAAGCAGGGAACTCGAATTTTAGGGAGAGTTCGATTTGGATTCTTTGGTAGCTTTCTATTATCACACCTGCACCACTCCCAGTTTTGTTTGAAGAGCCGTCTACATAGAGATTCCATTCTGTAGGAGTTCCTGGGGTGTCAGTGTACTCAGCAATGAAATTGGCCAAATACTGAGACTTGATGGCCGTTCGAGCTTCATATTGAAGATCGAACTCAGATAGCTCGACTGCCCACTGTAGAATTCTTCCAGCTAAGTCTGTCTTCTGTAGAATGCCTTTTATGGGTTGGTTAGTCCGAACCTTGATGGTGTGAGCTTGAAAATATGGGCGAAGTCGTCGAGAAGTTAGTATGAGAGCGTAGGCAAACTTTTCTATCTTTTGATAGTTCAGTTCGGCTCCTTGTAGGGCTTTGCTAATGAAGTAGATGGGTTGTTGCCCACTTTCGTCTTCTCTTACTAGTGCTGAGGCTATTGCCCGACTTCCCACTATGAGGTATAATATGAGTGCTTCTCCTTCCCGTGGCTGAGTAAGAATGGGTGGTTGTCCTATGAACTTTTTGAAATCCTGGAATGTTCACTCGCATTCTGTGGTCCATTCAAACCTTTGCCCGACTTCCCACTATGAGGTATAATATGAGTGCTTCTCCTTCTCGTGGTCGAGTAAGAATGGGTGGTTGTCCCAAGAATTTTTTGAAATCCTAGAAAGCTTGTTCGCACTTTGTGGTCCATTCAAATCTTTTTCCCTTCCTTAGTGTGGCGTAAAAGGGAAGAGATCTTATGGCCGATCCGGCTAGAAACCTGGACAAGGCTGCCAGTCTTCCGTTGAGTTGTTGTACTATTTTGACACAGGTCGGACTTTTCATGTTGAGTATAGCTCGGAATTTATCCAGGTTTGCCTCGATTCCTCGTTTTGTTAGCATAAAACCCAGGAATTTTCCTGCTTCTACTGCAAAGGTACACTTTGTGGGATTAAGTCGCATGCCATGCTTTCTGATGGTGTCGAACACTTTGGCGAGGTGGGGCAGTAATGATTCCTCACTTTGTATTTTTACCAACATATCGTCCACATATACCTCCATGAGTTTCCCGATATGGTCAGCGAAGACCTTATTCATTAATCTTTGGTTGGTAGCTCCTGCATTTTTGAGTTCGAATGGCATGATGACATAACAGTAATTTGATTTTGGGGTTAGAAATGAGGTCTTTTCTTGATCAGGTGGGTACATCGGGATTTGATTATATCCTAAATAAGTGTCCATGAAGGAAAGGTACTTGTATCCAGAGGAGGCATCCACTAGAGTGTCTATATTTGGGAGTGGATAAGGATCTTTTGGACAGGCTTTATTGAGGTCGGTGTAGTCAGTGCACATTCGCCATTTTCCATTTGACTTTTTCACCAATACAACATTGGCCAGCCATACTGGATACTTGACTTCTCTTATGAATCCTGCCTCCAGTAGAGTTTGTACCTGTTCTTCCACAGCTTGGGATCTCTCTGGTCCGAGCTTCCGACACTTCTGTTGTACTGGCCGAGATCCTGGGTATACTGCCAGTTTATGGCACATTAGTTTGGGATCTATGCCCGGCATGTCTACGGCCTTCCATGCAAAGAGGTCTCGGCATTATCCCTTAGGAACTGTGTCAGAGACTCCTTTATGTCTCTTGTCAAAGTCGCCCCAATATTTTTGTTTTATTTGGGATATCTCCGATTTGGACTTTCTCGATCTCGCCCTCAGGTTGTGGATGAAGTTTTTCCTGGCCTCGAACTCCTCCGAGTTCAATACTGTTGATTTCTTCTCCTTTGCCTCTAAGGTTCAAACTTTCGTTGTAACAGCGTCGCGCAATTTTCTGGTCTCCTTTTATCGTGACTATCCCTTCTGGGGTTAGAAACTTCATGCATAGATGTGGAGTCGAAACTACTGCGGCAAGCTAATTTAGCGTTGTCCGACCTATCAGGGCATTGTAGGCTGAGCTTACGTACGATGTAGTCTATGTTGAGTGTCCTTGACTGGGTTCCTTTTCCAAAGGTTGTGTGTAGTTAAATATATCCAAGGGGTTGGATTGGAGTGTCTCCTAGTCCAAACAAGCTGTTCGGATATGCTCTGAGCTCTTTTTCTTGTAGGCCAAGTTTGTCGAAGGCAGATTTAAACAAGATATCCGCCGAGCTCCCTTGGTCCACCAGTGTGTGGTGGAGGTTGGCATTGGCCAATATGATAGTAATGACCATGGGATCATTGTGTCCCGGGATGACGCCTGCCGCGTCTTCTTGGGTAAAAGTAATAGTAGGGAGGTCGGGAGATCCTTCCTCTCCTTCAACATGATATACTTCTTTAATGTGCCTTTTGCGAGATGATTTGGAGATCCTTCCGCCTGCGAATCCTCCATTTATCATGTGAGCGTGCCTCTCCGGGGTGCGGGGTGGTCGTTCAGTTCGTCCGACCTCTTCACCCCTTCTTCTTTTTCTGGGTTCATCCGTTTTGTTGGCTAAGTATCGATCTAGTCGCCCTTCTCTTACCAATTTTTCTATGACATTCTTTAAGTCGAAGCACTCGTTTGTAGGGTGTCCATAGATTCGGTGGTACTCACAGTATTCTATCCAATTTCCCCTCCTTTTTTACTTTTGATTGGACAAGGTGGTGGAATCTTCTCGGTATGGCATACTTCTCGGAAAACATCCACAAGAGATACCCGAAGAGGGGTATAATTGTGGTATTTTTTAGGCTTCTCTCCATGTTGATATTTTTTTTTCTTGGACTCTTTATCCTTATCCCAAGAGGAGTAGGAAAATCCGAATTTTGAGGTTTCTCCTAACCGAGAATTTTCTTTCATGTTGATATACTTCTCTGTCTGTTCTTGCACTTCATTTAAAGATGTTGGGTGTTTCTCTGATATAGAGTGACTAAAGGGTCCTTCTCGCAGGCCATTGATGAGACCCATGATGGCTGCTTTTGTTGGTAGGCTTTGTATGTCCAGATAAGCTTTGTTAAATCTTTCCATGTAAGATCGAAGACTCTCTCAATCTCCTTGTTTGATTCCTAATAGGCCTGGGGTGTGCTTGGCTTTGTCCTTCTAAATGGAAAATCTGGCAAGAAACTTCTTGGCTAAGTCATCAAAACTTGGGATAGATCTGAGAGGCTGACTATCGAACCACTTAATAGTTGTTTTCGTTAGGGTTGTCGGGAAGGCTTTACAATAAATAGCGTCCGAGGCATCGGTGAGATATATTCTGATTCTAAAATTGTTGAGATGATGGCTTGGATCTGAAGTGCCGTCGTATGAAGTCATGTCGGGGGCTTTAAAATCCTTCGGCACTTTGGCTTTCATGATCTCTTTGGTGAAGGGATCCTGATCTTTGTGGGAGTTATCTTCATCGTTGGGGCTAGTAGTTCTGGTCTTGAGGTCGGCTTCCAGTTTCGCGAGCTTATCTTCTAGTTCTCGGCGATGCCTAATTTCTCTTCGGAGGTCTCTTTCAGCCTCTCGCTGATGTTCAACCTCCTGTTCGAGCTGCTTAAGCCGATCTTGTTGTTCTCGGAGGGCTTCTAAAATTTCTGAATTTAGAGAATGCTTCTCTCCATTTTGCTGAGGTGTATTTTTTGGGTGTGGTTTCCGCATTCTTATGCGGCGTTCTATTTTCTAAATCAGAGTTGTGGTCATTGTCATGGTCGTCCACCATGGTGATGGGATGACTTCCAGATCCCCAGCAACGGCGCCCTGAGGGTTACCTGAAACTGTAGGTCGATCTCAGTCGAGATCTGCGGTGGTGGCCAGAGCTGACGTGTCCGACTTGTTGGACTTGATGGTGCTGCTGATCCTTCGTCACCGGAGGGTGGTGGTACCTGCAAGAGCCTCTGATGCTTCAGTTAGCATGGGATTTAAGCAGGTTTTTAGTAGAATCAGAGTATGAGTTATACCTGGGTGCTCCAGTGTATTTATAGTAGTGTGGAGTGACCTTCTTGATAAGATAAGTTAGTTATCTTATCTTATCTTTGAGTGAAGTCATCTTATCTTTAAGGGGAACCGCCCTTATCTTTCCAGGCTTTGGCTGCCTTTAGATTGGGCTATGTTCCTTCGTTTGGGCCTTTCTTGGGCCTTTGTAGTGATTTGGCCAAAACTCCTTGAGAGGAGGTCGGGTAATCCTGACCTGGAGAGGTCGGTCGACTTGTCGTCAATCAGCTTGGGTCGTGTAGCTCGACCCAGGACATGAACATGTATACTCATGAACTTTATGCTATGCTTATCAATTAGATATCCTAAATAACATATATCATGACTCAGAGTATGCTCATAAGCATAGTCAGTCCGTCCCTCTGGCTCTACAGGAATGAACTGCTCTGATACCATAATGTAGCACCCTACCACACAGAACTTCACGCCTAGGTCGTAGTCAAAGGTGGTGAGGTACTACGACCTCCAAAAATAAAATACATATATATACGTAGAGAAATGATAATGTATCTAGGAGACTTGAAATAAAAAGATGAATGAATTAAGACCGAAAATGCATTACCCTCAAAAAACATTAAGATAAAAGGCTTATAGAGAAAACTGAAGAAACATATAGACTTGACCTACGAAGCGAAGGCCAGCTAGAATATATATATACAACCTAAAACAAACTAAAACATAAATTAACAATCCTGATTCTGAGTCAACCTCTAAGACGGAAGATATAAGTTTTTAATATAACAGCGGAGAATACACATACACACACACACACACACAC
>NC_029785.2:80199585-80206459 GCF_000816755.2 Arachis ipaensis
AGAATGAGAATACACACACACACACACACACACACACACACACACACACACACACACATACACACACACACACACATGCACATAAACTAAGTACATAGATTGAAAATCCCAAAAGTAGATCTTCGCTTCTGTTAGAGTCTCCAGCACTCTCAGCATGGCACCTCACGTCCTGTATCTGAAAACAACAAACACATGTGGAATGAGAACCGGAGGTTCTCAGTATGGTAACAGTGCCTAATAGATAAGATATAAGGCTCCATGAAGCCAAAGGCAATCCTAAACTTCTACATCCCAAATCAAATTCTAAAGTTCTCATTAACAAAAAATATGGTAATTCTACCTAGGAATTCTAATCTATCTCTTCAAATCTAGTTCTCTACAGACCTCTCAATCACCAGTTTGGAAAAACCCTCAGCATCACCTCCACCAGCATGAGGAATCTCTCAGAGAAAGCACATACAAGGAATACAAGTAATACACAATTAACGAAACAGATACAACATTTAAGTCACGTAGCATATAGATATAGATAAACAATTAGGCAAGGCAAAACATAATATGTATACTCAAATAAATCATACAATGCACATGATGCATGTCTGCCCTATGACTGATGATATCATCTGTTGGTTATACAGTATCAAGGGGATCTCAAATCTCAACCTAGAGCAAGTGGAGGCGAGCCACTATGTCTATCCAGAGCAGATCAAATACAAATACCAATCTAGAGCAAGTGGGATGTACCACAACCCTTGTGTCTACCCAAGAAGCTCAAAACTATCTCAACCCGGAGCAAGTGGGGTGAACCACACCCTTTCATCTACCCAGGAGGTATGTTCTCATATGTTCAGAAGGAAAAAAGAAGGGAATTCTAACCACCCACCATCTCGCTGGAGGCAATTTTACAATACCAGGAGGAACAAAGAAGGAGATCCTCACCTTCCACCATCTCACTGGGGTTGCACTTTCGAGAAAGAGTGCTCAGATGAAATAATCATGCCTGATTCATTTTCATAATCAAAACATAGTTTCATAATCAAAATATACTTCTTCAACTTATCTCCACTATACTCCAACAAGTTCTCTTAGATCCACTCAGTTTACTTCACAAGACACTCTAGTTAATCCACCCATAATATTCTTACAATCCTAAGTCACTGACTCTAAATTCATAACAAAAAATACACCCTTTTATTTTATCCAATATACTCTCACTCATCCCAAAGTATAAACACTAGCTAGGGCATCCTAAATAGTAATTATGAAAGTTTGAAAAGCTAGAAGAAAGGTTGAAGGCTCAAAAATTTCAATTTCAGCAAAATAGAGTTCATGCATACGCGAGCCACCAGCCGCATACACGAGATTTCGAAAAAGACAATGCCGTGTATGCGAGATCATGTCCGTGTACGCGAGATTTGTAATTTTACAATGCCGCATATGTGAGACTGTGTCCGCATATGCAAGATATCTAGGTAGAGCCCAATACTCGCATTGCGTGACACGTTCAATCCCAATTTTTCCAAAAAGTTGTTTTGCTGCAGAATTCAATATTTTACACCAAACTTCAAACGTGCATAACGTTTTCGTAAAAAATCATTTTTCATCCGTTCTTCGAATGTTATAAACTTTGCGGACTCAATTTTTATTTGAAATAAGTTTTACCGAATTTAGGAGTCCAGAGGCCAAGTTATAGCCCGCCGATGTTGTCAAAAATTGATTTTTATCAAAAGTTATAAATCCTCTAGTTTTCCAAAACTCACAATTCAAACCCAAACCATTGACAACAACTCAAATCCAATCGCTCTAACCATTTTGACCTATTTTCTCAATCATTCCACAAACAATATCAACACCGAAATTCTTCAATCTATTCAGCAAATTTCAATGCCTAATTTACTCAAATTCCCATTTTCTCAACTCATTCAACAAATTTATACTTATAACTCCATAATACCTTCAATCATAATCACAATTCATTAATTTCCATTCATTTCACAACATCACCACAAACTCTATCATCATCAATCATTATCAACAATAAATAGCAATACAATCCACCACATCAAAAATCATCATCAACCCTTTAATCAAGCAACCAATTCATGCAATTCAACCTATATTAAGGACCAATAGCCTAAGTTTCACTCAATGTTATATATTAACTAAAGAAAATCAAAATCATACCTTGGCCAATTTTTCCCAAGCTCAAAACACCACAATTCAAGCTTCCAAGACTCTGAATCAAGTCCAACTAGTTCTAGCCACCAAAGCTTTATTCCAATCACTCAAAATGCTAATCCAACTTCTATCCACATGAATTCAATTTAAATTTCACACAATTTACCAAAATCACACTAGGGTTTCACTAATTCAATCATTTACAAGAGTTTAATGGTTTCTTACCTTATCCACCGATGATTGGGGTAAAACCCCACAAGGACCCAATGCTAGATTACACCTAAACCACCAAAATCATGAAAATCTCTCAATACCCATGACTAAAATATGAAATCAAAATGTGATAAGAAACTGGGCACGAAAATAAGATATCCTTACCACTTTGTTCAGATAGAATTGAAGAGCTTGGCGAGACGAACGTGTGGCCGCAAACGGTGCAGCGATCGAAGCTCCGAATTGAAAGTTATGATTAATAGAAGATTGAAGTGGGGTTGGGTTTATGGTTTTGATTCATCTCTTCCTCTCCTCAGCGTGAATGAGTTGAATAAGGGGAAGAGGAGGCTAAACGCTTGCTTTTATATGAAGGTGGTGTAAGTGGGATTGGGCCCACTTGGGCCCGGTTCGGCCTACTTGGTCCAATTTTAGACCAAAATCTTTAAAATTAGTGTTTTAATTCGTATTTTAAATATTTTCACTTCTCTAAATGATAAAATTTAATTTTCTAATATTATTGACTCATAATTAATTTATTAGTTAATTATTTATCAATTTACTGGGTTTTACATTATACATTTCCTGAAAAACAACCAAAACCTCTGAAATTTAAACATCCGATATCCAGGTATAAGAAACATCCGAAAGTAATACGTTCTTTTTTTCACTATAATTAAGAGTTAATGTATTCCAATTTTGGATTTTTTGTTAAATTTATAAGAATTTTAGATTTTTTTTTGTTAGGTTTTGAATATTCTTTTTACAATGATTTTGGATTTTTTTTTCATTTGGTTTTAGATGTTTCTTTTTTTAGAATTGGATGTTTCTTTTTAAGAATATGCTAGGTGTACACCAAAATCAGTCACTAGTATAAAATAATATTAGAATACAAAATATATATTAAAAATAGTTAAGTAATACATATATTTATACATAAATACATGGTGACTGATATTAGTAACTGATTTTAGTGTACAAATAATATTTTATTTTTGATATTTGATTTTAAATATTTCTTTTGATTTGTTTGCGGCCTAACTAATAATTGACTGAGGTTGGCAGGTACCTAATTAATTATCTAACATGAATGTTGAAATATTAATACATGTCGTATAGAATAAATTATATGAATATTATAGAAGTAATTATCATAAATTAGTAAATAACTATGAAGTATGAATACTTCGCTGAGGTATTCGTATGTCAGAAAGATTTTGGACATGACACTCATTGACACTCGTTCGACACGTGCGTCTTCTGTGTCTAACCGTGTCTTAATAAAAAATAAAAAAAATTCTCCAGACATGCTTAGACACACCTAAATACCTAAATACTATCACGTGTCAGCGTATCCATCCTTATTTTGAATGTATATTCTTAAAATGAGTTTAAAAATAATATATATTATTATTTATTAAAACAAAAATATTTTAAATATTTTATATTTTATCATTATAATTTAACTAAAAAAATATTTTATATTTTATATATATGCCGTGTCCCTTGTCTTATAAAAATTTAAAATTCCTATGTTCGTGTGTTCCATATTGTGTCATATCCGTGTCAGTATGCATAATATCATGGGAAAGTAAATTCCCATAATGGTCCCTGAGATTCATGGAGTTACTTATTTTGGCCCTCGAAGTTCCAATTGCACCAGTGGTCCCAAGATTCAGTTCTGGACGGTATAATAGTCTCTGAACATATTTCCAGCTATAAGTCACCCCTTTTAGTGCTGAGGTGGTTACAATGCACTTCTCTCCGACACTCACCACAACAGCACTAACTGCTTCTTACCTCTCTTCCCTCTCATTCACACATCAGAATCATGGATCCCATGAACATTTGGGGTAACACACCCGTGGCCACCGTCAACCCTGAGATCTACGACCTCGTTGTGAAGATGTTAGGTAAAAGAAAATATTATCTATAAAGAAAATAATGCAAGGGAGGTTGTAATTGACACGATATTATTGGGCATACTTGGTCAAAAGCGTAACTGCCAGATGTAGCAATGAAAACCGATTATTTATTCGAATTTGAAAATCGATGAAGATATTATAGAAGTAACTATCAATTGATATTAGGTTAGTCTATAAATAGAGTTTTGAGCAAACGTTGTAATCAGTTCAATTCTTCTTGGAAAATACTTAGAAATCCAAAAATACTCTCAACCTCTCTGGCATCACAGAGTAAAACTGAGAATCTTAAGTAATTCCTCTAAAGTTTGAACTCAAACTTGTACTTTATTTTCTATTTTTAATTAATGTTCTTTATTACTTTTTATTTGTTCTTCTTCATCTTCTTCTTCCTTTCTCTTTTAATTTTTGCATTTTACTTTGTTTCCAGCACCTTGCATATTTTTTTATCTTTAATTTTATTTTTGAAACTACAATTGAGACCTTGAGGCACCCACAAGAGTAGTCATTTTTGCTCCTTGAATTAAGATTGTGAAACAAAACTCAAAAGTTATTAATTTATTTGTTATTAACAATGGAACCAAAAATCGAGTAAAACAAATTTGCACATCCGGTGGGACATTGTCAATAAATAGTTGTTTTGTCAAAAAAATTTCAAACTTGCAAGAAGTTACGTAGTGGTAAAATTGTTTGATACTGGAAAAATAGCAACAATTGATACGTCAAATTTATCTGCACCATATTTTTTTACTTCCAGTGATGAAAGAGGAAAAGTAGTTGAAAATATTTCCATCTGTCACACCACAGAGACTACCTTATTGTCGGTGAGGCATGATGGCGTTGTCCATGCCCATCATGGGTTAAATGCATCTCTACAAACACTATGGGGTGACCTTCTAATGGCTTGCCATTGGGGTTTGTCCCCTCCAGAGTAACACAAGATTTGATTAATCATGTATACTCACAAATTGCAAACCATGCCTACTAAAACTCATGTGTCAGTTCTACCACGAAAAAATTTGCAACTTTAGGCTCACAAACTTTACTTGGTATATTGCCTACTCTTTCAAATGTGAGCACAAGGGATAATTATTCTTACATTACACAATACAAGTCTAGTTTTTTCTAATACATCAAATACATTTGCCATCAAAAAATCCTATGGTTATAGTTGATACATTGGCAGAATGTCATCAACAGATAAATGAAAATCATTATAATTTGGCTAATATATTGACTCGTCATATGACAAAAATACTTAATCCTTTTATTGAGTCAACAAATACTAAGTATGAGCAATTAATCTATAAAGTAAACCAAATTGTTAAAATAATTAGTATGAAGGAAAATCAAAATGATTTCATTGAAGTACAATGGAGAAATACAAAACAAAATTCTCCTGAACATGATATGCATTTGGGTAAAGAAGATTAAAATGATGGTAATATAATAAAAGATGATACTGAACTACAACAAAGTGTTAATAAATTTGTTGAACAAAATAATATTGGGGCAAGAGGTCAATCAAGTGGTTGAACAAATACTGAAAACATTGGGATTTAGAGTTGGATTTGCAAATCAATCTTAGTTTATGTCTCATTTTCCTAAAATTATCCAAGAAACTGAATTTCCTGAGGGATAAAATTTTTCTAAGTCATTAACTACATTCTCTGGGGAAGATGAAAAATTGTCAGTAGAACACATTGCTCGTTATACTGTCAAAATCAATAAGGTAGCGTCAAATGAGTATTTAAAGATGAAATTATTTCCCCCTCATTGACAAGAAATGCCTTTACATGGTTTTCTAACCTAAAACCAAATTCAATTCACTCTTAGATGCAGTTAGAAAGAGATTTTCATAAACAATTTTTTTGTAGTGAATTAAGAATATAATCCATTTAAGTGATTTGTTCTTGATTAAACGCAAGATAAAGGAATCAATTGATGAGTATTTAGCTAGATTCAGAAACATGAGAAATAGATGCTTTACTCTAGTTCCAGAATCTGAAGTTGTCAAAATGACCATAAATTGATTGAAATTTGAAATTAGGAAGAAGTTTGTAAACCAACAATATTATGACATGACTGAACTTGCTAAAAATATTAGACGAATTGAACTGTTGGAAGCTGAGAAAGAAAAAAGTATAAAGAGATGATAAAAGAAAGATTAAATGATCATCAAATGTCTACATCTCATTGAATAAACCATGTAAACGATGATCGGAAAAAAATTTCTGAAGTACAAGGTAAATAACTTTTCTACAAATAAGGGATAATTTATTACAAAAGATTATCTCATTTTCTTTGTTTTTCTATTGTCTTTCCATATTTTTCTCATTCTTAATTTTATTTTTTCTTTTCTCTCTTCTTTCTCTATTTCTCTATCTCTTTTTTCTTTCTTATTCACCATAATCTTTTTTTTCATTTTTTTTTCTCTGTTTCTCTATCTCTTTTTGTTTTCTTATTCATCCTAAGCTTCTTTGCTTTCTCTTTTTCATTTTTTTATCTTTTAAATTTCTACTTTTTTGTCTTTTAGTTCTAATTATTTTATTTATATTGTTATA
>NC_029785.2:80206483-80233264 GCF_000816755.2 Arachis ipaensis
ATTAAGTTTAAAATTATGAAAAAAAAATTTCTCATTAACATTTGGGTATGTAATTCATAAGTACAAAAGTCTAATTGACTTAGAAATTCTGTTGAGGCTATTGGTGCTTGGAGTCAAAACTATTAGAATGTTAGTGTGGAGATTTTATAGGATTAGAATTTTTATCAAATCTAATTGACACTTAGAGCTTAACATATAAAAGAAATTAAACGACTTCACGAAGTTAAGATTCTGTTACTTATGAAGTTAGAAAAATTGTGTCAATTAATAATGTCAATTGGAATAATGAAAGGGTATGTGTCAAAAACTCTCAACTAAAATGTCAAAAGTTAAGACAAAGGTCAATTGACATATATTTAATGTTGCCAAAAGTTAGAACATATACCATTTGATATGTTTAGAAGCTTCATATAGAAAGAACAAATTCCATTAACAGATAGATATTCAACTATCAATGTAAAAACTTTTATAGACTTAGGAATTTTGTTAAGTCTATTAATGGCTAGCATTTAATTTTTCAAGCAAATATGTGATAAAGGTATCAACTTAAAGGCACTTGACACTCTTAATGTCAATAGGTCAAAAGATAAGATAAATATTAATTGATACCCTCAACTTGTCAAAAGTAAGATAAATGTCAATAGGAGCTGTCAATAAATAACTAAGTTTTCACACTTTCAATCATTACATTATGTTAGGCAAAAAAAATATTATCTAAGAAGAAATTTTGAATAATGCAAGGAACGTTGTAACTGATACGATATTATTGGGCATATTTGGTCAAAGGCGTAATTGACAGAGGCAGCAATGCAAAGCGTCAAGGAAACAAGTGTGGAACGGTTATTAATTCGAATTTTGAAAACCGGCGAAGATATTTGATGAGGAAAAAATGATTCCACACAAACTCATCGACAAGTGTATCGGGTCGCATCAAGTAGTAAAACTCACAGAAGTGAGGTCGATCCCACAGGGATTGATGGATCAAACAATTTTAGTGAGGTAATTAGTCTAGTTAAGCTAACAGTGGTGAATTGGGTAAAATTGTATTCACATAATGTAAATTGCAGAAGGTATAAAGTGCATAAGGTAAATTGGCAAAAACTTAAAGAGCAAGAAACGTAAATTACAGCAAATGTAAAGGGAATTGGGTGCTGAAAAATTAAATGAAGCAGAAAATCAAAACTCAAAACAATTGCAGAAGATTAAAATTACGTGAAAGAAATTTGAAAGCAATAGGAACAGAAAGGTAAAATTGGCAGAAATGAAAATTGCAGAAGAGTAGAGATGCAGGAAATTGAAATTACAATAAAAGTGAACTGAATTCAATATAGATGAAATATGAAAATGCAGAAAAGGAAAAAGTGTATCAGAGAGCCTTCTATTCTACTCCTACTCCTACTCCTACTGCTGCCTACCACTAATGCATCCTACTGTCCGTGAAGCCTTTTCACTAGCTGTGAACCAAATCCTTTTTATAGGCATTCCTAAATTACAAATGAAATTGAAATTGAAAACAAATTACAATTCAAATAAAATTTCTATTCTAACTGTTTCTTGTGCTTTTGAGTGATGTCAATGGGCTTTGCTTGCTTTGAAGTTTCAATGGGCTTGGAATCAGATCAATTGAGCCAGAATTGCACTTCTAGGAGAGCGTAGCGTTCAAATAGAGAACGGAGCACTTTTATACCCACGCGTACGCGTCCTCTACGCGTGCGCGTCCTTTTTGCATTTTGTCCCATCCACGCATACGCGTCACCTATGCATACGCGTGACCTTCAGATTTTGAGCTTGTGACGCGTACGTGTGCTATACGCTTGCGCGTCCCTTGTAGCGCTTTCCAAACGAGCGTAGCGTTCGCAATATGAGCGCTCCCCACGCGTACACGTCCCCTACGCATACGCGTGGTTCTTCAGAAATGTCATATCAACGCGTGCGCATCATGTACGCGTGCGCGTCATGTATGCGTGCGCGACGGTCGCAAAACTTCAATTCCAACTTTAAATTTGCTCGAAAATGCTCATTCAGATAACTTAGCGCTCTCTTTGCAACTGAGTGCTGATCACATCCACGCGTACGCGTCATGCACGCGTACGCGTGGGTCTTCAAAATTCCTTGCCCGACGCGTGTGCGTTCTGTACACGTGCGCGTAGCGTTCTTGCACCAAGAGCGCTCTCCTTGTTTAAATCATGGGTCACGCTTTTAAAAGTGTGGCCTAAGGCTCCAAAGCATGCTCAAACTTCAAAATGTGTTCAGAATTCTTCTTTTGAGCTTATTTTGTACTTTCTGATTCTTTTTCTTCATCTTTTCACCTGTCATCAACCAAACAGATACATTAAAACCTTGGCATAATCATCAAATCTTGCATCATTCATATTATCAACTAAATCTTACAAGAAATCTAATGAAAATGCATAAAATTACCAATGTTTGATTGAATCAAGACAAGCATGAAATTCTCACTCAAACACTTACTTATGGCCTAAAAAATGCATGAAAACCAAGTAAAAACTAATGAAAAAGGCTTGTAAAACTAGCCTAAGATGACTTGTCATCATAACACCAAACTTAAATCTTGCTTGTCCCCAAGCAAGAAGTAAGACAGAATGAGAATGAATGAAGACAGAGAAGAGAAGAGTATAAGTCTTTATTTGGAAAACATTCAATACTGGTTAATGGGGTTTTCATGCATGGTATCTTAGAGATTTTTATTCTGTGGCTGAGACATCAATACTCCTTTAGATCCTTACTTGAATTACACAAAAAATGAGACTTGTTACTGCTTGGTCCTTAGCTTTTTTTTTCTTGTTCTCTTTCTTTTGATTGAGATTTATTGCTTAGCTGAGGCTTAATGCTTTGTGGTAAGACAGCTTTTTAGAGTAAGCTTTCAGCCAGCATTCCCGCCCCAGTTGGTTTTAAGATGCTAGGTGTTGAAACACCCCTATCACTACAAGAATTTGACAAATTAGCGACAAATTTTTGCGAGAAATATTTTTTGTCACTAATCCGTCACTAACTTGCGAGGAATTAGCGACGCACTAACGACAAAATTAATCAACGGTCACAAAATACCCGAACTTGAGAAAAATGACTGATTAGCGAGAGATTTACGAGTAAGTTTGTTTCTCACAGATTGACTTTTGTAGCTAAAAAAAGAGCGAGGAAAATTTCCTCGCTAATTTCTCACAAATTAATTAGCGAGTGACAATGTTCTAGCAAATCAGTCACTTAGGAGTTCAATCGAATAAAAGTAAAGTAGCGAGGGATATTATTGTCACTATTCCATCGCAAGTGTTTGATATACAATTAGCGAGAAACAATTCACACACTAGTTCGTCGCTAAATAAACTTTGTGTGAAAAACTCTAATTAGTGAGGAACAATGTCCCTAGCTAATCTATCACAAAGACTTGAAATGCATTCTGCGATGGACAAATTCCTAGCTAATTTGTCGCCAAAGTTTTTATTTTTAGCGAGCAATTCGTTTCTCGCTAATTTGTCGCATAATATTGTAAAATTAAAAATTAGGGTAGCGACAGAAACAGTCGTCGCTAACTCGTCGCAACGGATATATCATTCAACTAGGAAAGTGTTCCTTGCTAATTAGTCGCTAAAGTGGAAATACGGATATTGAGTGCCTATGACCTAAGTTGCAAGAAATTTGCAACCGTTTAACAACTGACACACTTCGTTCGCTAATTTCAAGTCGCTGATTAGCGGGCGAAACAACCCCACTCACTCCCAAATGAGTGAAATGCGTAGGCGCACTAGTAACCCTAACTCCCTCTTCACTCTCCAATCCTCAGCGCCGAAAATCCTCATCCCCTCATTTCTCACAGCATTAAAACTCCTCCCTCTCCTCCGCCATTGACTTCGCCGGACGGCACCAACCCTTGCTCGTGTCCCGCGACCCTTTCCTCTTCCCCCATTCCTCGTAGCACCTCTCTCTCTCTCCGTCGTCCTCCCTGGCAAGGCTCCACGCAGTAGCAGGCCAGCAACACGTCGTCGTTCTCCACACAGGCCATAGCAACTCTCCATCAGCAGTGCAGGACGCCGTCGTCCTCGTAGCGCCTCTCTCTTTCCGTGGTCCTCCCTGCACTTTGCCACTCCATCATCAACTCATCAAGAATGGAGAGTCAGGTTGGTTCTTCAATTTCTGATTCAATCTCTTCTTGCTATTTTTTGCTTCTTGATTTTCGATCTCTGTTCTTGCTATTATTTGTTGTTCTTGCTATTGTTTCTCTGTTCTTCATTGCACTACTGCTATTATTTGTTGTTGCTATTTCTTGCTATTAATTTGTTCTTGCTATTGATTTGTTGTTTTTCAGTGCTAGCTGCTGCCAGCCTGCTACTGTAATTTTTTTTAATTTGTTAATTGTTATTGATTTTAATTGATTTTAATTATTTGAGCGTGACTATATTCAATGATATTTTATCTGAGATGCTAAGAAACTTCTATATGGACAATGATTACAGAAAGCAGTGGGATAAGACCGTGTTTGAGTATAATCAACTGCAGGCTTATGAATCTAAGGGTGTTGAAGTTGGCCGTACAGTTAAGAAGATCCCACTTTTGAGGCCTAGAGAATATAAATATCCGCTACCATTCCTCTCTTGTCTCATATGGTTTGGCTTAATTTTTCCCTTACTTGAAAGATTATGGATGTTTGTGATTGTGACGAATCATTAACTAATCATAGAACTTGTTGCACGATTAATTCTTAATAAAGAGTGAATGGCATTCCTATTTGACTTTTATTTCACAAATAGATTTATAATTGTCCATAAAAGGTTAATTTATGATGATCCATTAAATTTAGGTAGAAACTACAATTATCTCTATGTAAAGTTAACAGATAAGAACCGCTAGATGATTTGATATATTTGACGAAATTGTCATCTAATAATCTTCAACTATCAATTTCACATGCAGACAACTGTATGCAAATTTTCACCTTAAAGTTAATGCATTTATCTATATTATTATGTAAACTTGTTGATTTTCAGTTTTGTCTTTAGCAAGTAATTGAAATAATTAGTTTATAATTTATAATATTGTAGTGAACGAATTCATTTTCTATTCCATGTGTTTAGCTTTAAAGAACTCAAAGTCGGTATCATCATCATCATCACTTTATGCCTTTTGTTTAATTTATACTAATTGTTTTGCACTTCTTTTTCTCTCTTGATAATAATTTCATATAATTTTCTCATCTTGTTTTCTTCTATTTGATTCTGTTGTTTATCTTGATTAATTTCTTTTGCATGCAAACAAAAATCACATGATGTTGTGTAGTGTAGTACAGTACTTTTGATTTTGACTATTGTTGGATTTTATGATTATGAATTTTTTTTCTTTTCTTTTTTGTTGAATTTCTTGCTACTTTTTTGGTGATCATCTTGTATGAAGCCATTTATGAAATTCTGTATCATGGGTTAGTTTGGTTAGTTCTGTGACTTCATGTATGGACAATTTTTTTTTTATTTTTCTATTGATTTGTGTTTTTTTTGTAATATGCAGAACTATGCAGAACTGATGAAGTAATCAACACTTAATTAATGGTTTCTCGGTAAATTTACTAAAAATGGGTCAGGTATTTTTCTTCATATTTCAGCTTGAAACAAAGAGGTTGTTATGGCTTATTGGCATTACATTTGCAGTATGTAAATTAAATTATTAGTTTTATTATAGAATTGTAATTTTTTAAATTATAATTATAGCATGTAAATAATTCATGTAAATTAATAAAAAAATCAATTCTTTTTATATTTCTTATTTTCTCCCTTCAAAAGTGTGGCTATGTCTCCTATTGGCACGCTTTCGAAGCGTGGCCAAAACCAACTCAATTGGCACGTTTCTAAAAGCGTTGTTGTATATCCACTTTTTGGCATGCTTTAAAAGCGTGGTGAAAAGATATCACTATATTTTTTTGCATTTTTGGCACGCTTTAAAAGTGTAGCAAAAGCCAATTTTTCTTGTAGTGTGAAATATTTATCAATTTGTTACTAGTTTAAAAGGAATTTGCAATGACATTTGCAATAGTATTGCAACTAATTAAATACATATTTTCTAGCAAATTAGCGACTACTTCGGAACTTTGCTTTCTCATTTAGATTGGCTTTGGCTTAGTGACAAAATTCCTACAAATTTAATTAAGGATTTTTAAAGATTAGCTATAGATTTGCTACAAATTGTGATAGATTTGCGATCGTATTAGCGAACAATTTGCGACGAGTTAGGTTCGGAAAAAATCGTCACTAATTAGCGTCAACTAAGCATTCCATTTTGTCTACGAAGTTAGTTTTGATTTAGCGATGAGTTTACTGCGCTAGAGTTTGACGCTAATTAGTGACTACGTGTTAGTCTATTTCTTCTATGGAATTAGCTTTTAATTTAGTGATGGATTTGCGACTATCTATTCGGTCCCTAAAAAACTTTTCCGATGAATTAGCGACTAATGTGTTTGCCTCACTGATCTGTGACTTGTAATTAGCGAGGAAAGTATTGGTTGCTAGACGGTAGCTAATCTGTCACAAATTATATTTTGCGTTAGATTAGTGATGATTTTCTGACTGTTTTTGTTGTAGCTAATCGGCCTTATTCTTGTAGTGTATGGGCTTACTTGCTCAAGCCTCTCCTTAGCACACACACATCACAGGCATTTAGCTTGTTTTGTTCTTTGGAAATTGATGCCCAGCACCTCTGGGTCACTAAATGCTTTGTCTCAAAGTAGGTCTTAATGGTGGACTTTCAGTTGGCAATCCCGGGTTAGTTAACCCAAGTTGCCGGGTAATGAAGCACCCCTTAGAACCTAGTTATCCAAGCTTATCTTTGTACAAGAACATCACAGCCTTATATCCAAATCTCAAGCCATTGGTGCCCAGCCTTGTTTATTTCTTTTTGTTTCTTTTTTTTCTTGTATTTTCTTTCTTTTATTATGGACCTCTTTCATTTGTCAAGTCTCATGAAATGTAACTCAAGTTCACATCACAAAGTCATGCCAACCTCTAACCTTATTCATAAATCAACTAATGAACCAGCACATACCACCACATAACCTTATTCTGTCTCATATTAAACCAGACTTTTACTCTTTCTCTGTTTCACAGTAATTTTTCTTTTATTCAAGCATGTGGAACAAAGCATATAATTCAAGTAAGATGAAAGTGAATCAAGCACTTAAACTAGCAAGCCACAACAGCATGAAAAGAAACCGACAGTAAATAAATCTAATAGGACACTAATCAACAGGGCACATTTGCACTTTCAATTAGCATATTTAAGCTAAAGTCATTCAAAGAATAATACAACCTCTTGGAGTCCATTTGTTTCCTCTGTGTCATTATCATTGTTGGGTTCCATATCCTTCCTTTGTCCATCCACATGATGATGTATCTTTCCCTCCAAGAGATTGAATGACTTCCTACAAAGGATATTGAAAGTTGCTTATTTCCCAAGCACTTGAGAAACAGTTAGCATGCATGTATGCTTGTAATTCTCTGAACCTAAGTTGGTGTGGGAACACCAAACTTAGTTCCTTGCCTACTTCTATATGCAGCAGAATAAATACGTGCATGAAACATCAAGTACTTTTATTAAGAAAATAAACTATGAACTAGAAAACAAACTATGAACTAGAAAACAAACTAAAAACTAGAAACATAACAATTATTAAGTAGTTTCTCTGATTGTTTGGAGCCGATACTAGTCATGCTGAGGGTGCAATGTGTTCTTAATGAAATTTTTGGTTGAACACCAAACTTAGCATCCAACATTCACCCCTTAATTTCTTTGGTGTGCAACACCAAACTTAGCTCTTTGCAATACAGAGAAATCTACTTAACTCCTTTATTGAAATAAATAAGAAAGGAAAACTACTGACATGTAGCTGATGACTTTCTTCATCTTCTTCCAGCTTGTCAAGAGGAATGACCTCAAGGGTAAAGAGGAGCCAGTCAGTGCCCCCTTTCTTGGCCTCTTCCCAGCAAGCTTTCTTTTGTAAATGGCTTGATTGAGCTTGCTTGCTGGAATTTAAGGGTAAAGAGGATGCTTGTTCATTGGAATTGCTCATGTTTTGCTTAGATAGTTGAATTAGTTTGTTGCAATTTAAGATTACTTGCTTGTTAAGATTCCCATTTATTTTCATGCTCATAACTCACAACCCCGGATTTCTAACCAATGTTGAAGCACATGTTTGCCCATTCCTTGTGAGACGACCCGAGGTTTGAATACTTCGGTTATTTCTATTGGGGTTGAACTTGTGACAACCAAATCCCTCTCTAAATTTGACCCCCGAGGATTGTTGTTGGTAGAGCTATACTTGCAACGTAGTTTTATTAGAGAAAATCTTTACCAATACACCCTTGGGAGCCTGTCAAATTTTTGGCGCCGTTGCCGGGAAATGGTTGCAACATATGCCTTGATATTGGTTATGTGAATATGTGAATATTGTAGATATTTTACTTCTTTCAATACTTAGCTATAGTTTAGATTTCTTTTGCATTTGTGCTATGACTTTCAAGTTTCATGACTCGGTCTCAACCGAATTCTAGCTTAGCCAATTTTGATCCCGAGATCGAAAGAACTTTGTTACACACTCGGCAAGCTAGACAGCGGTTGGACTATACGCCTAGTACTTCGGCCTCTCTTGAGGAAAATACCGAATCACTAGACGTCACCGAGAATGACTTGGAGTCCACTACTTCCTATTCTTCTGTTGACACTACTAATACATATTTGCATCCTACAGGTGAGCCACACATGGCGGAGCCACACCGGATCACTTTGCATGAGCAAGGAGCTCCGGATATCATACTTCAACCATTGCAAGCAAGGTATCCTTACCTTGATCCAAACTTTGAGTTGAAGAGTAGCTTGATAAATTTACTTCCTAAGTATCATGAGTTACCAGGTCAAGACCCCATCCGACATTTGAAGGATTTTCAAGTTGCTTATTCTACGGCTCGAAGGCATGGAGCCGATGAGGTAGCTATCATGGTTTTTGCCTTCCCTTTCTCTCTTGAAGCGCAAGCAAAAACATGGTTCTACTCGCTAACGGGTGAGATTGTGACTAATTGGAATTTCTTGAGAAGAGAGTTTCTTGATAAGTTCTTCCCACCGGAGAAGACCGTCTACATCTGGAAAGAGATTTCGGTTATAATGCAAAGAGACCAAGAGATTTTGTACGAGTATTGGTCTTGGTTCAAGAGGCTATTGGAGTCATGTCCACACCACGGAATGACCACTCACTTGCTCATTAGCTACTTTACCGGAGGTCTTTGTGTGGAAGATAGAAGATTGCTCACCGCTTCTAGTGGCGGTTCGCTTTCGAAAAACAAGACGGAGGGAGAAGCTTGGAATTTGATAAAGGATGTTGCCGAAGCTACACAACACACAAGGGTGAGAAGTAATCCTCTCAAGGGTGTGGTAGAACCATCCCCCTCCGAAGCAAGTCTAACCAAGGCACTTGGGGATATGACCACCATCCTTACACAAATCCAAAGGGATCAAAAGGAGTACTACTCCATCCAAGTCACCAAGTACCAAGCACCACACCATAGACAACAAAATCAAAACCAAACTCCTCCATCTTCCAACAATCAAGTTGATGAGCTTAGAGCCGCTATGAAAAAACAAGATGAGAGCAACAAGGCTCAATTCGAGGCCTTGAATACTCAATTGGCCAACCTCACCAACAATGTTTTAAAGATGAACATGTCAAGCCAATCACCAACTCCCAATAACAACACCAATCAACCCTCAAGTTCCTCTATCCTTCCATCCCAACCCCAACCAAACCCAAGAGGTGGTCTCAACGCCATCACTCTACGGTCGGGGACTACATTAGAGAAGAGACCTCCAAGGGTCATGGGAGAAATTCATGAGGAAGAGGTAGTTGTTGAAGCTCCACATGAAGAAGAGGTGGTAGACAAAAGGCATGAGAAAGAAGGAGTAAACCTCAAGGAACCCAAGAGGAAAGCTATAGTGGATGAGTCAATTCTTATTCCATTTCCTTCCATAGTGAAGAAAGGCGAAGAAGACACTGGAGTTTGATTTGAACATGCTTCAAGTGTTCAAAAAAGTTGAGGTAACCATATCACTCCTTGATGCTATTCAACAAATTCCAAAGTATGCAAAATTTTTGAAAGACTTGTGTACACACAAGGATAGGATAGGAGAATTGGAGACATTATCCTTGGGTAGTTCAATTTCTTCCTTGATGGAACCTATTCCAAGAAAATGTGGTGACCCTGGACCGTGCTTAGTGTCTTGTTGTATTGATGGATACACTTTTCATGATTGTATGTGTAACTTGGGAGCTTGTGTAAGCATCATGCCACTTTCTATCTATGTGCGGTTGAATCTAGCTCCATTAAAGAAGTCGGCGGCGAGGTTTGCCTTAGCCGATAAGAGTGTGATCACAGTGATGGGGATAGCGGAAGATGCACTCGTGGCAATTAAGGATTTGGTTTTTCCGGTTGACTTTTACATCCTTGAAATGCCTCCAACAGAAAATAGAAGCTCCTCCTCCGTTCTACTTGGTAGACCCTTCCTCAAAACCTCCAAATTCAAGTTAGATGCCTTCACCAGTATATATTCCTTTGGGGTTGGAGACAAGACTATCAAGTTCAATTTAGAGGAAGCCATGAAACATCCTCCCGAAGAACATTTCGTGCTCCGATGTGATGTGATTGATGAAGTGGTAGCGGAAGTGCAAGAAGAAGACCATGACAAGTTGTGCTACCCCATTGTTGAGGAGACGGATGACCAAGAAGATGAACATGAAGAAGTTGTCGAGAATGAATCCCATGAGATTGATGAAAAAGAACCTCAACTTGAGATAAAAAGTGAATTGAAGCCCCTTCCATTTCATTTGAAGTATGCTTTCTTAGAGGATAACCAAAGCTTTCCGGTCATTATTGCTAGTGATCTCTCAAGTGAAGAAGAGGGAAAGCTCCTAGATGTTCTTAGAAAGTACAAGAAAGCAATAGGATGGAGCCTAGCGGATATTGTGGGAATTGACCCCCGCAAGTGCATGCATAGGATATTTCTCCAAGATGGAGCTAAGCCGGTTAGGCAACCGCAAAGGAGGCTCAACCCAACCATCCTCGATGTAGTGAAGAAAGAGGTCACCCGATTACTGGATACGGATATCATATACCCAATTTCCGACAGTGAGTGGGTGAGCCCAGTTCAAGTTGTCCCCAAGAAGTCGGGCATCACAACGATCGAGAAGGACGACGGTGAAATGGTCACTAAAAGAGTACAAAATGCATGGCGAGTATGTATTGACTACAGAAGATTGAACGCCACCACACGGAAGGACCATTACCCCTTACCCTTCATCGATCAGATGCTAGACCGCTTGGCAGGTAAATCTCACTACTGCTTTCTTGATGGATTTACTGGCTACTTCCAGATACATATTGCTCCTGAAGATCAGGAGAAGACCACGTTTACTTGTCCGTTTGGCACCTTTGCCTATAAAAGGATGCCATTTGGACTATGTAACGCACCCGCTACTTTTCAGCGGTGCATGACGAGTGTCTTCTCCGATCTAATGGAGAATTGCCTAGAAGTCTTTATGGATGACTTCAGCGTTTATGGTACTTCATTCGATTTTTATTTAGAGAGCTTGGCCAAGGTCCTAGCTAGATGTGTTGACACTAACCTTTTCTTAAATTTTGAAAAATGTCACTTTATGGTACAACAAGGTATAGTGTTACGACATGTAGTATCTCATGAAGGTATTTCTGTAGACCCGGCCAAGGTCGATGTTATCACCACTTTGCCTCACCCCTCATCCGTGAGGGAGGTCCGCTCGTTTTTGGGACATGCAGGATTTTATAGGCGCTTTATCAAGGACTTCAGCAAGATTGCTTTGCCATTGTCGTGCCTACTCCAAAAAGATGTGGATTTTGAGTTTGATGGTGAATATGTAAAAGCTTTTGAAGAGCTAAAGAGAGTTCTTACCACGGCACTAATTGTGCGAGGACCCAACTGGACGCTGCCATTTGAGATAATGTGCGATGCGTCAAACCATGCTGTGGGTGCCGCGCTTGCACAGCGCGATGGTAAACTCCCTTATGTCATTGCTTACTCTTCTAAGACACTAGATGCGGCACAATCCAACTATAACACTACTGAAAAAGAACTCCTAGCTATTGTTCATGCTTTAGATAAATTCAGATCTTATTTTCTAGGTTCAAAGATAGTGGTATGCACGGATCATACAGCTTTAAAGTACTTATTGACAAAGAATGAGTCAAAGCCTAGACCCATACGTTGGATCTTGCTTTTGCAAGAATTCGACATTGAGATTAGGGACCGGAATGGATCTCAAAACCTGGTTGCGGATCATTTAAGCCGCATTGAGAACTTAAAAATTGATCCATTTCCAATCAATGACTCATTCCCATTGGATAGTTTGCATGCTGTGTCGGATAGCTTTCCTTGGTTTTCTCCAATGGCAAACTACTTGGTTGCAAGAATCTTCCCTCCCAACTTTTTGAAAAACCAAAGGGACAAGTTGAGGAGTGATTCCAAATACTATATTTGGGATGACCCTCACTTGTGGAAGAGGGGCGTAGACCAAGTAATTCGAAGATGTGTCCCGGAGTCTGAATTCCAACCAATTCTTGAAGCTTGTCATTCGTTCGAATGTGGTGGCCACTTTGGTCCACAAAAGACCGCTAAAAAAGTGTTGGATTGTGGATTCTGGTGGCCAACCTTATTCAAGGATGCTAACCGGTTATGTGTGTCTTGCCATCAGTGTCAGAAGTCAGGAAACGCATCCCAAAGGGATGAAATGCCTCAGCAACCTATGTTGTTCTGTGAGATATTTGATGTATGGGGCATTGACTTTATGGAACTGTTTTCCAACTCTAGTGGGTATCTGTATATTCTGTTAGCGGTTGACTACCTGTCAAAGTGGGTAGAGGTCGTACCTACCCGCCTTGATGACGCCAATGTCGTTGTTTCTTTCATTAGGAATCACATTGTATGCCGTTATGGGTCGCCACGAGCAATCGTGAGCGACCAAGGATCCCACTTTTGTAACAGGAAGGTAGAAGCATTGCTCAAGTGCTATGGAGTGTCGCATAAGGTTGCTACTACTTATCATCCGCAAACAAATGGACAAGCGGAAGTGTCCAACCAGAAAATCAAGAGAATCTTGGAGAAAGTGGTCAATCCACAAAGAAAGGATTGGAGCCTCCGGTTAGGAGATGCACTATGGGCGTATAGAATGGCCTACAAGACTCTGATAGGGATGAGTCCTTTCCAGATCGTCTACAGTAAGGCGTGCCACCTTTCGGTGGAGATTGAGCATCGAGCCTATCGGGCAGTAAAGCAGTGCAACATGGATTTAGCCAAGGCGGGTGAAGCTAGGAAGTTACAACTAGAAGAGCTTGAGTGTTTGAGGAACGAGTCATATGAGAATGCCTGAATTTACAAGGAAAAGACTAAGGTATTTCATGACCATCACATCCAGAAGAAGGACTTTCAAGAAGGTGATGAGGTCCTCCTCTACAACTCAAGGCTCCGATTTATGCCTGGCAAGCTCCATTCTAGATGGGAAGGACCTTTCAAAGTGAAGGAGATGAAGCTTTACGGGGTGGTGGAATTGTTTGATCCCAAGAGTGAAGCAACTTTCAAAGTGAATGGACATAGAGTGAAGAAGTATCATGGTTGCAAGCCCCCAAGAGAGCTAGAGGTGTACATATTGGAGGATGCACCAAGGAGAGAGGAAGCTTAAGAAAAGGACCGTCCAACTTAAGGACGTTAAAGAAAAGTGCTTGGTGGGAGGCACCCCACCGTAGTAAGATCTTTCTTGTTTATACCATCTTGTTCATATCTTTAGTTTCTTGTGAATTTTGATGATTGATTGAGTGCATAGGAATGCTAGCTTTGTTGCTTTTGTTGGATAGGTAGAATGTTCATATAGATAGGATGTGAAAAAGATAAAGAAAACAAAAATATTTCTTTGAAGAAGGGCACCGACGCGCCAGCGCACAGTGTGCGCGCACGCCAATGGCAAAACTCCACTCTTGGGCCAAATACCCGAGAGTCATGCCCACTTTGTGCCCAACTCGCGCCAGGCACCGACGCGTTCGCGTACATGCCGCCTGCGCGCACCCTTGCAATTCAACCATCGACACGCCAGCGCACGGTGCGCGCGTGCGCCGATGGAGATATGTGGACTCTCTGGTACAAAAACCAGAGAGTTGTGCCACAATTAGGCCAACCTTATGCCAAAACTGACGCGTCCGTGCAAGGTGCGCGTCCGTGCGCCTGCCTCACTGATTCACTCTGGTACAAAAACCAGAGACTTGAGCCAACTTTGTGCCACTTCTGTGCCTGAGGCACAACTCCCCTCGCGCGCGCACGCCACTGACGCGCACGCGTCTCCTGCTAGAATCCTCACCGACGCGCCAGCGCACCTTGCACGCGCGCGCCGGTTGTGCGAGTCAATTTTATACTTCGCGCCTTGCCCTGTTTTTCTTTCTCTCAAACCCTTCTCTTTCTTAGTTTCTTTTCCTTCTCCATCCATCATCTCCCTTCTCCTCTTCTTCTTCCCTACCCCCCCACCACTGTCTTCGGCCACTCACCGGCGACAACCAACTTTTCCGGTGGCACTACACCTCTCCCATTTTCTTTCTCATCTTCACAAAAGAAGATTCAACGTTGTTCCTTCATACTTTTCAAGGTTTCACTTCTTCTACTTCTCTTCTTTATTTTTTCTTGCATTATTTTCTCTAGTTAGATGCTTCTTATTGCTTTACTTAGTTTCTCTCTTACTTGCATGATGATGTTTCTTGCTTTTTGTTTGCTTACCTTTCCTTTTTCCTTATTTCTCCATGGATGTTGAATTTGAGCTTAATTTGTATTAATAGATCTTTTGTCATTCTTTTTCTTATCTTTCCCATTGTGTGATGTTTATGTGATGATTGATGTTCCATTTTGGGCTTAATTTGAGCTTCTTTTGCATTAATTGACGCTTGCTTCCTCACTGTGGAAGCTAGAGCTTGGGCCCAGATCCTATCCCACTATGTGCTACCTAGCACCCACAAGTCGTCCCTCATGGCAGACCTCGCCTTGTTTGTTTGGTGTGTTCTCACGGAGAAGCCGGTGAATATTCCGCTTCTTGTCAAGCAAGCGATGAGTCAAGTTCACGACCGGGGTAATTTGCCATTTCCAGCATTGGTGTATGACTTAGTTGCTGCTGCGGGTATTTCTTGGGAAGCCAAGGACAAAAAGATCATAGTTCCAGCTAAGGGCGATGTGGTCCCAAGCGGGAAATACCTACACCTTCCCATGAGCAAACCAAGCCTCGACATGGCCCCGCCACTTCTTTTTCTTTCTAGCTCATCATCACCACCACTGAGATCCACACATCAAAGGATAGAAGATCTTCACCGGAAGCTTGATAGATATGAGCGGCACAACCACCGCCGGTACACTTACATCAAGAAGCTTCTGCGTTGTGTTACCCCTAGCATAGAGGAACCCGAAATGTTCACATCCACCTCAAACCCAAGTGATGGGAGCTTTGATGATGGGGATAGTGAAGGTTCTAGTCCCGACCGTCCCTTGTGTATTATTCGTAGCACGGAGGACCGTGCTAATTTCTAAAGTGTGGAGAGGTCGTTCGACCGATCTCCATGGGTAACATTCTCTTCCCCTCAATACCCATGGATTTATCTTTTGCTTAGAAGTTAGTATATTGCATGTGTAGTTAGTTTTTCTTGTAAATACCCTTGCATGATAGTTAGTTTCTATAGAGTTACTTGGTCAAAACAATAACTTCCTTTTCAAGAAACTGTGTTCTGGGTGACCTACCAAAATTCTAAAAAAAATTTTTACAGTAAACTTGCTTTAAAAATGTATTTTGGAACATAGTGATTGAGCTAAGAACACAAGCATGAAAGTTTTGAGCCTATTGCATGGTTACATCTTTTAACCATTATTTCCATTCTTGTGTGCATATCTCTCTCTCTCTATGATTGTGATCCTTGCTTTGTCTGATTCTATATGTCCATTGCTTGGTGTATGAATGCATTTACATTATTGAAGCCATCATTTCAATAGTCACTTTTCCCAAATGGCCTTAACCCTTTTATCTACCGTTGCTAACCAATTTTGAGCCCATGATAAACCCTTTTGTTCTTAAATAGAGCACATAAACTACCCTAAGTGAAAAACCATGAATGTCTCTAAATTTTAATCCTTGATTAGCTTAGGTAAGTTAGGATGTGTGTCATTCAAATAGGAGGGTATACTTGGAAAATTCGGGTAGATATATAGGTGTATAATTATAGTGTAATTGAAAAATTCTAGAATTTGGGAATATACTCATGTGTTGAATGACGAAACTGTATGCAGTGAAATTTTTGTTCACAAAGAAACCCCAAGAAAAAGGGGATAAAAAATAAAATAAAATAAAAGAGAGAAAGCAATGAAAGGGGACAAAGATGCCCCAAGATAAAGTAACAAAAACAATGCATATGGGTGTGAATTGAAAAGAATACATGAGTATGAAAAAAGAGTAAAACTCAAGGGTGGCTAGGTAATATATTGTAGTTGTATAGGTTGTTCTATGTGTCTAGTGGATCCTAGGTTGATCAAGGACTCAAATTTTAAGCCCACGTGGCCATATACATCCTTACCTTCACCCTAGCCCCGTTACAACCCATGAATAAGACCTCATGATACTTGTAAGCATGCATTAAGTAATTGTCGACTGTTAGATGAAAGACAAATCTTGGAAAGCATGATAGGAGAAGATTGAGTGACGAACCCTATACACTTGAGCGAATAGAGCGGATACACTTCCGGTGAGGGTTCGATGCTCAATGCTTGTTTTCGGCTTTCACAAGCATTCGTTTAGCAAGTCATATGCATTCTATGGTGATGTTCAATTTGGTAGGATTCATAAATCACATACTATTTTCACCCTATATGCTCACATGTATTCTTGGAGGATAGATTTACTCTTGACCAAGTAGGTAGATGATTTTACATTAGTTGCATGCATCCATTTAGGTAGTTTGCATTTCATAAACCCTTTCCCATCATGATCTTTGGTCTTTTTGTTTTAAGCATGAGGACATGCTTGGTTTAAGTGTGGAGAGATTTGATAAACCCTGATTTTGTGGTTTATCTTGTGCTTATTTTGGGGGATTTTATCAATATTTCTCACACTTATTCGCAAGAAATGCATGGTTTTGTGTTCACTTCCCAATATTGCTCCATGATGGAAAACATGCTTATTTTGCTTTAAAATTGCCATATTTTAATCCTCTTCTATTGTCATTCGATGCCGTGATGTATTTGTTGAGTAATTTTAGAATTATAGGGTAGGAATGACTTAGAAGAGAGGGAGAAAGCATGTACAAAGAGGGAGGAACATGAAGAATTGAAATCTTGGGAAAAGCAGCATCAGCGCACCCGTGCACTCCACGCGGACGCGTGGATGGGATTGGCTGGAAGCAGCGCGCAAGGATGGACGCATCCGCGCGGATCAGAAGATTCCTATCGACGTGCACGCACACTTGGCGCGCACGCGTGGATCGCAAAAGCAATCGGCGCGCACGCACGCATGGCGCGCACACGTGGGAAGCTGCACGTGACCTCATTAAAGGAAATCGTGCCTGACGATTTTTGAGGCTCATCAGGCCCAATTTCAAGCTATTTCTGCATGGAAAAGACCCAAGGATGCTAGGGGGAAAGGGGGGATCAATCATTTTTACACTAAGACATAATTTTAGCTAGTTTTTGGTTCTTTGGTTATTCTAGAGAGAGAAACCCTTGTTCCTCTCTAGATTTAGTTTTAATTTGATCTTCCCTTGTTGATTTATGAATTGGATCTTGTTAATTACTAGTTTTAATTGTTCAATTTGAATTCCTTGTTACAATTTTGCTTATATCTAGTGATAGTTTTATGAATTCTTGTCAATTGTCATTTTATACCCATTTCATGAATGTTGTGAATCTTGACTTGTTGATGTTACATTGATGATTTCTATGTTTAATCTTGTTGTTTGGATGGTTGTATGTTGATAATTGTTAGTGGGTACTTGTAGATTTCAATTTAATTACTATTTTGAACATGTCTTTTGTTAATGCTTACCAAGTGTTCGATGAATTGTTTACTTTGATTATGTAGTAGTCTTCTTTACTCTTGGCCTAGGTCAAGGGAATTGGGTAAACTTGAGTCATTGGGTCTAATGGATTTGATGATTTGGGAGCCCTTAGTGGTCAATTTGATACTCATTGACGCCAACCCACTACTAATCCAATTAGTAGGTAGGTTGGGACTTATGGGTTGATGTGATCAAAGCCATTTGACGTACTTCAAGTCTAGGAGTAGATATCACGTACTTAAGACTTTGAGGATAGACTTAATGAGCTTGGTTCCTCATAATTGTCAAGATACGATTGTTAGACAAGGATCGTGACCCCAATTCCCATGCCTAGCCAAGAGTTGCTTTTATTATTCATATTTGAAAACCAATTTTCCCAAATTATTTTCTTTAGTTATAGTTACTTGCTTGGTTTATAATAGAATTAAGTGGAATGTTGCTTGTTCATTGGAATTGCTCATGTTTTGCTTAGATAGTTGAATTAGTTTGTTGCAATTTAAGATTACTTACTTGTTAAGATTCCCATTTATTTTCATGCTCATAACTCACAACCTCGGATTTCTAACCAATGTTGAAGCACATGTTTGTCCATTCCTTGTGAGACGACCCGAGGTTTGAATAATTCGGTTATTTCTATTGGGGTTGAACTTGTGACAACCAAATCCCTCTCTAAATTTGACCCCTGAGGATTGTTGTTGGTAGAGCTATACTTGCAACGTGGTTTTATTGGAGAAAATCTTTACTAATACACCCTTGGGAGCCTGTCATGGTTCAGGGGTTGGATTGCTTGTGGTTGACATCTTCCTTTTCCTTGATATGATCAATTGTAGCTTGGTCACAATCCTCTCTTCAGTGTTCAAGTTGGTTGCCTTCATTTCTTGGATTTCAAGACATGGTTGTTGTGTGATTGTTTGAGCATTATCTTTATCGAAAGCCTTTTGAATTGATGGTTCAATGAACCCTTCCTCTATGCAATTCTCTGCTTCACTTGAGTGTGGACTTTCCTGATTGGATTCCTCTCTTTCTTCTGTATGTTCTTCTATTAAATCCTTTGGGAATGAGTCTTCATGGTCCTCTATCACCTCAATTAGCCTCTGTGGATATGAAATCCTAGGCTCACATACCTCCACAACCTTCTTCTCCATTGAAGTTTCACTTGGTGCAAGAGCTTCTTCATCTTTCTCTTCCACTTCCTCCTTTGCACTCAACATCTGGATTAACAGCACTTCTATTGATACGAAAATAATAGGATAAACAAGACAATAATTGAAATTAAATAAAAAGATACATTGAAATTGAAATAAAAACAAAAAGATAGGTTGAAATTGAATACAAAAAGAATCACTCTACTTTCTATCCAATTTCTTGATGCAACAAGAAAGGGACTCCTCAACCTAACTTGTCAACGCCATAGTTTGGAAATTGAATCGAAGGGACTCCTCAACCTTCTACTCAATTCCCCGATGCAACAAGAGAGGGACTCCTCAACCTCAATTGTCCACACCATGGTTTCATCACGAAACCAAAAAGGGGTTTTCAAACCTCTAAAAATTCTATGCTACGACTACAATAGCTAAGGAGGTATTTATAACCTCTTATTAGGTTAAAACAAAGAAAAACCCTAAAGCCCATAAACATAAGGCCCAATCTAGTAATTAAATAAACAAAATTAAAATACATTAAATTAAATTATTCTAAAAATGTAAACTAATATCTTCTAAATAACACTTGAACTCTTCATATCACGAACATTTGAAGCACGTATCATCTATGAAAGAGGTTTGTTGATCTTCGCAAGATTTCTTCATCTCCTCTTCATATCTTTCAATCACAGATTCAAGCTTTTGTGTGGGTTGTGAGTTTTCATATTCCTTTGTCACCTCAAGTGGTCTCTATGGATATAAAATCCTTGGCTCATATACCTCCACCACCTCCTCCTCCATTGAGGTTTCATTTGACACAGGAGCCTCTTCATCTTGTTCTTCTACTTCCTCCTTCACAAATTGGTCTTCATCCTCAATACTTGGCACTCCTAAGTTTCTCCTTATTTTCTCTAAGCGCCCATCCATCTCCTTGAAGAAGGTTTCTGGTTCTTGTTCTTTCCAGGATTGTTTTTGTCTTTCTAAGAATTGTTCTTGTCTTTCCAAAAATTTCCTGGACCATTGAAGGTAATCCTTAGCTGCTAGCTCAAAAGATAAAGGTTGAGAGTAATCTTGTGGACATGGATATATTGTGGTGAAGTTATTTTGAGGGGTATGGAATGAATTTTGTGAATATTGAAATGAGTTTTCTGTGTGGTGAAATGAATTCTATGGTTGGAGAAATGAGTTGTATTGATTTTGGAGGAAACTTTGTGTTGAGGCATAGTCAAATGATGAAGAGTTTTCAAATGAGGAACTGGGGGGTGAGGTTGGACAATTTTGCATAGATGAATTGAAGGTATGCTCAAGTGATGATGGCTCTTGATAAGTGGAGTATGAATTGTCAAATGCTCTCTGATTTTAGTCCTCCCAACCACAACTTGAATAATTGTTGAATTCATCACAGTGTGGATTATTTTGTGACATTGGGGAGCAATCTTGCATGAATGTATTGACAGCACAATCAAATGATGATGCCTCTGGATGAATAGCATGTGGAGCATTAAAATCTCTTTGGTTTTGACCCTCCCAGCCACAATTTGTGTAGTTGTCATAGCAATATGAGTCATTTTGTGGCTCTAGGAGGTGTTCATACTCTATCATTCCTTGTTGATATTCCCATTCACCATTAGCATAATGACATGAATCATTTTGTGGTGTTGGGTAGTATCCCATGGAATTGTCTTGACCATTTTGTGTCCCTGAAGCATATCCCCACTGGTTGGATTGCTCATAATTTGTCATTTCTTAGTGATATTTCCAGCCATCATTAGGAAAATGACTTGAATCATATTGTGATGGTGGGCAATATCCCATGAAATTTGTTTGATCAAAAGGTGAGTTGAACTCCATTTAAATTTTGTAAAACACAATCACCAAAGAAAATTGAAATTCATGTCTCAGATGAGAATTTCTTAGTGAGGCAATAACACAAACACCTTAGTTATCAGTAGAAGATAGAAAATTAAAAGGACAAAAACAAAGAAAATACTTAATCTAGACTTATCACCCACTTAATCATTGTTGATCTAAATCAATCCCCGGCAACGGCGCTGGTGCACGAATTGTAAATCACACTTTTTACAACTCGTACCACTAACCAGCAAGTGCACTGGGTCGTCCAAGTAATACCTTACGTGAGTAAGGGTCGATCCCACGGAGATTGTTGGCTTGAAGCAAGCTATGGTTATCTTGTAACTCTTAGTCAGGAAGACAATAAAATAATTCACTTATCAAATCTGATTGCAAGGAATAACAGAGCATGAAATAAATACTTGTTATGCAGTAATGGAGAATGTGTTGGAGTTTTGGAGATGCTTTGTCTTCTGAATCTCTGCTTTCCTCTGCCTTCTTGTTCGCGCACGCACGTTCCTCCTATGGCAAGCTGTGTGTTGGTGGATCACCGTTGTCAATGGCTACCATCCATCCTTCCAGTGAAAAGGGTCCATGTGCGCTGTCACCGCACGGCTAATCATCTGCAGGTTCTCAATCGTACCGGAATAAGATTTACTATCCTTTTGCGTCTGTCACTACGCCCAGCACTCACGAGTTTGAAGCACGTCACAGTCATTCAATCCCAAAGTCCTACTCGGAATACCACAGACAAGGTTTAGACTTTCCGGACTCTCATGAATGCCGCCATCAATCTAGCTTATACCACGAAGATTCTGATTAAGAGATCCAAGAGATATTCATTCATTCTACGGTAGAACGGAAGTGGTTGTCAGGCACGCGTTCGTAGGGAAATGATGATGATTGTCACGTTCATCACATTCATGTTGAAGTGCGAATGAATATCTTAGATAGGAACACGCATATTTGAATAGAAAACATGAATACGTGCATTAATTCATCGAAACACAGCAGAGCTCCTCACCCCCAACAATGGAGTTTAGAGACTCATGCCGTCAAAGAGTACAAAGTTCAGATCTAAAATGTCATGAGATACAAAATAAATCTCTAAAAGTTGTTTAAATACTAAACTAGTAACCTAGGTTTACAGAAAATGAGTAAACTATGATAGATGGTGCAGAAATCCACTTCTGGGGCCCACTTGATATGTGCTGGGGCTGAGACCAAAGCTTCTCACGTGCATAGGGCTGTTTTGGGCGTTCAACGCCAGCTTTGGATCCTTTTCTGGCGTTGAACTCCAACTTGCAACTTGTTTCTGGCGCTGGACGCCAGAATTGGGCAGAGAGCTGGCGTTGAACGCCAGTTTACATCGTCTATCCTTGAGCAAAGTATGGACTATTATATATTTCTGGAAAGCCCTGGATGTCTACTTTCCAACGCAATTGGAAGCGCGCAATTTAGAGTTCTATAGCTCCAAAAAATCCACTTTGAGTGCAGGGAGGTCAGAATCCAACAGCATCAGCAGTTCTTTTTCAGCCTGATTCAGATTTTTGCTCAGCTCCCTCAATTTCAGCCAGAAAATACTTGAAATTACAGAAAAACACACAAACTCATAGTAAAGTCCAGAAATATGAATTTTGCCTAGAAACTAATAAAAATATCCCTAAAAGTAACTAGTTCCTACTAAAAACATACTAAAAACAATGCCAAAAAGCGTATAAATTATCCGCTCATCACAACACCAAACTTAAATTGTTGCTTGTCCCCAAGTAACTGAAAATCAATTAGGATAAAAAAAGAGAATATACTATAAATTCCAAACTATCAATGAAACATAGCTCCAATCAGATGAGCGGGACTTGTAGCTTTTTGCCTCTTGAATAGTTTTGGCATCTCACTTTATCCATTGAAGTTCAGAATGATTGGCATCTATAGGAACTTAGAGTTCAGATAATGTTATTGATTCTCCTAGTTCAGTATAATGATTCTTGAACACAGCTACCTTATGAGTCTTGGCCGTGGCCCTAAGCACTTTGTTTTTCAGTATTACCACCGGATACATAAATGCCACAGACACATAATTGGGTGAACCTTTTCGGATTGTGACTCAGCTTTGCTAAAGTCCTCAATTAGAGGTGTCCAGGGTTCTTAAGCACACTCTTTTTTTTCTTTTTTTTTTTTTTTGAACCTTGACTTTAACCGCTCAGTCTCAAGTTTTCACTTGACACCTTCACGCCACAAGCACATGGTTAGGGACAGCTTGGTTTAGCCGCTTAGGCCAGGATTTTATTCCTTTAGGCCCTCCTATCCACTGATGCTCAAAGCCTTGGGATCCTCTTTATTTACCCTTGTCTTTTGGTTTTAAGGGTTATTGGCTTTTTTCTGCTTGCTTTTTCTTGCTTCAAGAATCATTTTTATGATTTTTCAGATTATCAAATAACATGTCTCCTTGTCATCATTCTTTCAAGAGCCAACATATTTAACATTCTAAAACAACAACTTCAAAAGACATATGCACTGTTCAAGCATTCATTCAGAAAACAAGAAGTATTGTCACCACATCAATATAATGAAACTAAGTTCAAGGATAAATTCGAAACTCATGTACTTCTTGTTCTTTTGAATTAAAACATTTTTCATTTAAGAGAGGTGATGGATTCATAGGACATTCATAACTTTAAGACATAGTTACTAAATACTAATGATCATGTAATGAGACACAAACATGGATAAGCACTTAACATAAAGAAAACAAAAAAAACAGAGTAAGTAAGAACAAGGAATGAGTCCACCTTAGTGATGATGGCATTTTCTTCTTGAGGAACCAATGATGTTCTTGAGCTCTTCTATGTCTCTTCCTTGCCTTTGTGGCTTGATCCTTAGTGATTTTTGGTATTTCTATCCTCAGTTGCTTCCAATAATTATGTGGAGGAAAGTGCATCCCCTGAGGTATCTCAGAGATCTCTTGATTTGCAGCCATATGTTCTACCACTGAGATATAGATCCTTTACATAATTGTTTTACCACACCAAACTTAGAATGTTGCTCGCCCTCGAGCAAAAGAAGAAGGAATAGATGAAGAAGAAGATGTGGAAAAAAAACTAAGATTATGAGGAGGGAAGGTGGGGATCCTGTGGGGTCCATAGATCCTTAGGTGTCAAGGCATTTACATCCCTGCACCAATTAGGCATGTAAAATGCCTTTGCATGCAATTCTGGCGTTTAAACGCCGAACTGATGCTTGTTTCTGGCGTTCAGCGCCAGCTCTTCTTTACTGTACATTTCTGGCGTCTGAACGCCAGGATGCTGCTTGTTTCTGGAGTTCAACGCCAGAAATATGCTCTGTTCTGGCGTTGAACGCCAGACAGATGCTCCTTACTGGCGTTTAAACGCCAGTGAGATCTTCCTCCAGGGTGTGATTTTTCTTCTGCTGTTTTTGATTCCGTTTTCAATTTTTATATTTATTTTGTGACTCCACATGATCATGAACCTAATAAAACATGAAAAACAATGAAAATGAAAATTAGATAAATAAAAATTGGGTTGTCTCCCAACGGACACCAAACCTGCTAAAGATATGTTTCTGGAGGAACTTCAGCACTGTTTTAGTATCATTGGTGGGTGTGGCAATGGCCTCAACCCATTTTGATACATAGTCAACTGCCACCAGAATATAAGTGTTTGAGTATGATGGTGGGAAAGGTCCCATGAAGTCAATTCCCCATACGTCAAACAACTCAATCTCCAAGATTTCTTGTTGAGGCATGGCGTAACCATGAGGCAGATTACCAGCTCTTTGGCAACTGTCACAGTTACGTACAAACTCTTGGGAATCTCTAAAGAGTGTGGGCCAATAGAAGCCACATTGGAGAACCTTGGTGGCTGTTCGCTCACCTCCGAAATGGCCTCCATACTGAGATCCATGGCAATGCCATAGGATCCTCTGCGCTTCTTCTCTAGGCACACACCTACGGATCATTCCGTCTGCACATCTCTTAAAGAGATAAGGTTCATCCCACAAGTAGTACTTTGCATCAGTAATTAATTTCTTCTTTTGTTGCCTGTTGTACTCCTTGGGTATGAACCTTGCAGCTTTATAGTTTGCAATATCGGCAAACCATGGTGTTTCCTGAATGGCAAATAAATGCTCATCCGGAAAAGTCTCAGAGATCTCAAGAGAGGGGAGGGGCGTCCCTTCTACTGGCTCTATCCGGGACAGATGATCAGCCACTTGGTTCTCTGTCCCTTTTCTGTCTCTTATTTCTATATCAAACTCTTGCAGAAGCAACACCCATCTGATGAGCCTGGGTTTTGAATCCTGCTTTGTGAGTAGATATTTAAGAGCAGCATGGTCAGTATACACAATCACTTTTGATCTTACTAAGTATGATCTGAATTTGTCAATGGCATAAACCACTGCAAGCAATTCTTTTTCTGTGGTTGTGTAATTTTTCTGGGCATCATTTAAAACGCGGCTAGCATAATAAATGACGTGCAGAAGCTTGTCATGCCTCTGCCCCAGCACTGCACCAATGGTGTGATCACTGGCATCACACATTAGCTCAAATGGTAATGTCCAGTCTGGTGCGGAAATAACTGGTGCTATGACCAGCTTGGCTTTCAGCGTTTCAAACGCTGCAGACACTCTTTGTTAAACACAAATGGCATGTCAGCAGCTAGCAGATTGCTTAGAGGTTTTGCGATTTTTGAAAAATCCTTTATAAACCTCCTATAGAATCCTGCATGCCCCAGAAAGCTTCTGATTGCCTTGACATTGGCAGGTGGTGATAATTTCTCAATTACCTCTATTTTTTCTTGATCCACCTCTATTCCCTTGTTTGAGATTTTATGCCCAAGGACAATCCCTTCAGTCACCATGAAGTGACATTTTTCCCAGTTTAAAACTAGGTTGGTCTCTTGGCATCTCTTCAGAACAAGTTTCAGGTGATCAAGACAGGTGCTGAATGAGTCTCCATATACTGAGAAGTCATCCATGAAGACTTCCAGAAATTTTTCCACCATATCAGAGAAAATAGAGAGCATGCATCTCTGGAAGGTTGCAAGCGTATTACACAGCCCAAATGGTATCCTTCTATAAGCAAACACTCCAGATGGACATGTGAATGTTGTTTTCTCTTGATCCTGGGGATCTACTGCAATCTGGTTATAGCCTGAGTAGCCATCCAAAAAGTAGTAATAGTCATGACCTGCCAGTCTTTCTAGCATCTGGTCTATGAATGGTAAAGGAAAATGATCCTTTCTGGTGGCTGTATTGAGCCTTCTGTAGTCAATACACATGTGCCACCCTGTAACTGTTCTTGTAGGAACCAGTTCATTCTTTTCATTCTGAACCACTGTCATGCCTCCCTTTTTGGGGACAACTTGGACAGGGCTCACCCAGGGGCTGTCAGAAATAGGATAAATAATCCCAGCCTCTAGTAATTTGGTGACCTCTTTCTGCACCACTTCCTTCATGGCTGGATTTAGCTGCCTCTGTGGTTGAACCACTGGTTTAGCATTATCCTCCAATAAGATTTTGTGCATGCATCTAGCTGGGCTTATGCCCTTAAGGTCACCTATGGACTACCCAAGAGCTGTCTTGTGTGTCCTTAGCACTTGAATAAGTGCTTCCTCTTCCTGTGGATTTAG
>NC_029785.2:80233359-80285012 GCF_000816755.2 Arachis ipaensis
GAACTCTTTCAGTTTCTCTCCAATCCTTCTTATGACTCAAGATCTCTTTCATGAACTTGGCATAAGAAGGTATTTGCTCAAGTGCCTCTGCAAATGGAATCTTTATTTCAAGGGTCCTGAGATAATCTGCAAAGCGAGCAAATTGCTTATCCTACTCCTCTTTTCGGAGTTTTTGAGGATAAGGTATCTTGGCTTTATATTCCTCAACCTTAGTTGCTGTAGGTTTATTGCCTACAGAAGTGGTTGAAGAAGCCTTTTTAGAGGGGTTGTCATCAGCACTTGTGTGTGTCTGATCCCTCACTGGCAATGGATTGCCAGAGTTAGAAGCTGGAGTGACGTTAGACGCCAACTCCTTGTCAGTTCCTGGCGTCTGAACACCAGAACTGTGCCCATTTTGGGCGTTCAACGCCAGATCCTGCCCATTTTGGGCGTTCAACGCCAGATCTTTGCTTGTTTCTGGCGTTGAACCCAAGTCCTTGCTTGTTACTGGCGTTGAACGCCAGTCTTGGGCATGGTCTGGGCGTTCAGCGCCAGCCTTCCACCCAACTTCCGGCGTTTTAGCACCAGAATTACTTTTCCCTGGGCTCTTACTGTCCTTAGATGGATTTTGGGTGTTGTAAATCACACTTTTTACAACTCGTGCCACTAACCAGCAAGTGCACTGGGTCGTCCAAGTAATACCTTACGTGAGTAAGGGTCGATCCCACGGAGATTGTTGGCTTGAAGCAAGCTATGGTTATCTTGTAACTCTTAGTCAGGAAGACAATAAAACAATTCACTTATCAAATCTGATTGCAAGGAATAACAGAGCATGAAATAAATACTTGTTATGCAGTAATGGAGAATGTGTTGGAGTTTTGGAGATGCTTTGTCTTCTGAATCTCTGCTTTCCTCTGCCTTCTTGTTCGCACACGCACGTTCCTCCTATGGCAAGCTGTGTGTTGGTGGATCACTGTTGTCAATGGCTACCATCCATCCTTCCAGTGAAAAGGGTTCAGGTGCGCTGTCACCACACGGCTAATCATCTGCAGGTTCTCAATCGTACCGGAATAGGATTTACTATCCTTTTGTGTCTGTCACTACGCCCAGCACTCACGAGTTTGAAGCACGTCACATTCATTCAATCCCAGAGTCCTACTCGGAATACCACAGACAAGGTTTAGACTTTCCGGACTCTCATGAATGCCGCCATCAGTCTAGCTTATACCACGAAGATTCTGATTAAGAGATCCAAGAGATATTCATTCATTCTACGGTAGAATGGAAGTGGTTGTCAGGCACGCGTTCGTGGGGCAATGATGATGATTGTCACGTTCATCACATTCATGTTGAAGTGCGAATGAATATCTTAGATAGGAACACGCATATTTGAATAGAAAACAGGAATACGTGCCTTAATTCATCGAGACACAGCAGAGCTCCTCACCCCCAACAATGGAGTTTAGAGACTCATGCCATCAAAGAGTACAAAGTTCAGATCTAAAATGTCATGAGATACAAAATAAATCTCTAAAAGTTGTTTAAATACTAAACTAGTAACCTAGGTTTACAGAAAATGAGTAAACTATGATAGATGGTGCAGAAATTTACTTCTGGGGCCCACTTGATGTGTGCTGAGGCTGAGACCAAAGCTTCTCACGTGCATAGGGCTGTTTTGGGCATTCAACGCCAGCTTTGGATCCTTTTCTGGCGTTGAACTCCAACTTGCAACTTGTTTCTGGCGCTGGACGCCAGAATTGGGCAGAGAGCTGGCGTTGAATGCCAGTTTACATCGTCTATCCTTGAGCAAAGTATAGACTATTATATACTTCTGAAAAGTCCTGGATGTCTACTTTCCAACGAAATTGGAAGCGCGCCATTTGGAGTTCTGTAGCCCCAAAAAATCCACTTTGAGTGCAGGGAGGTCAGAATCCAACAGCATCAGCAGTCCTTTTTCAGCCTGATTCAGATTTTTGCTCAGCTCCCTCAATTTCAGCCAGAAAATACCTGAAATTACAGAAAAATACACAAAATCATAGTAAAGTCCAGAAATATGAATTTTGCCTAGAAACTAATAAAAACATCCCTAAAAGTAACTAGTTCCTACTAAAAACATACTAAAAACAATGCCAAAAAGCGTATAAATTATCCGCTCATCAGGCGCCAAAAACTTGATGAGGAAAAAATGATTCCACACAAACTCACCGGCAAGTATACTGGGTTGCATCAAGTAGTAAAACTCACAGAGGTGAGGTCGATCCCACAGGGATTGATGGATCAAGCAACTTTAGTTAGGTGATTAGTCTAGTTAAGCTAACAGTCGTGAATTGGGTGAAATTGTATTGACAGAATGTAAAGTGCAGAAGGTATAAAGTGCAGAAGGTAAATTGGCAGAAACTTAAAGAGCAAGAAATATAAATTGCAGCAAATGTAAAGGGAATTGGGTGCTAGAAAATTAAATAAAGCAGTAAATCAGAACTCGGAATAATTGCAGAAGATTAAAATTGTGTGAAAGAAATTTGAAAGCAATAGGAACAGAAAGGTACAATTGGCAGAAATAAAAATTGCAGAAGAGTAGAGATGCAGGAAATTGAAATTGCAATAAAAGTGAACTGAATTCAATATAGCTGAAATATGAAAATGTAGAAAAGGAAAAAGTGTATCAGAGAGCCTTCTATTCTACTCCTACTCATACTCCTACTGCTGCCTACCACTAATGCAGCCTACTGTTCGTGAAGCCTTTTTCACTAACTGTGAACCAAAGCCTTTTTATAGGCATTCCTAAATTACAAATGAAATTGAAATTGAAAATAAATTACAATTCAAATGAAATTGCTATTTTAACTATTTCTTGTGCTTTGAGTGATGTCAATGGGCTTTACTTGCTTTGAAGTTTCAATGGGCTTGGAATCAGATCAATTGAGCTAGAATTGCACTTCTAGGAGAGGGTAGCGTTCAAATAGAGAACGGAGCGCTTTTATACCCACGCATACGCGTCCTCTACGCCTGCGCATCCTTTTTGCATTTTGCCCCATCCACGCGTACGCAACACCTACGCGTACATGTGACCTTCAGATTTTGAGCTTGTGACGCGTACGCGTGCCATACGCTTGGGCGTCCCTTGTAGCACTCTCCAAACGAGCGTAGCGTTCGCAATATCAGTGCTCCCCACGCGTACGCGTCCCTTATGCATACGCGTGGGTCTTCAAACATGCCACTTCCACGCGTACGCATCAGCCATGCGTACGCGTGGTTCTTCAGAAATGTCATTCGACGCGTGCGTGTCATGTACGCTGGGCGTCGGTCGCAAAACTTCAATTCCAACTTTAAATTTGCTCGAAAACGCTCATTCAGATAACTTAGCACTCTCTTTGCAATTGAGCGCTGATCACATCCACGCGTACGCGTCATGCACACGTACGCATGGGTCTTCAAAATTCCTTGCCCGACGCGTGTGCGTCTTGTACGCGTGCGTGTTGCGTTCTTGCACCAAGAGCACTCTCCTTATTTAAATCATGGGTCACGTTTTTAAAAGCGTGGCCTAAGGCTCCAAAGCGTGCTCAAACTTCAAAATGTGTCCAGAATTCTTATTTTGTACTTCCTGCTTCTTTTCCTTCTTCTTTTCACCTGTCATCAACCAAACAGATACATCAAAACCTTGGCATAATCATCAAATCTTGCATCATTCATATTATCAACTAAATCTTGCAAGAAATCTAATGAAAATGCATAAAATTATCAATGTTTGATTGAATCAAGACAAGCATGAAATTCTCACTCAAACACTTACTTATTGCCTAAAAATGCATGAAAACCAAGTAAAAACTAATGAAAAAGGCTTGTGAAACTAGCCTAAGATGACTTGTCGTCAATATTATAGAAGTAACTGTCAATTGACATTAGGTTAGTCTATAAATAGAGTTTTGGGCAAACATTGCAATCAGTTAAGTTCTTCTTGGAAATCCAAGAACATTCTCAACCTCCCTAACATCACAGAGTAAAATTGAGAATCTTAAGTAATTCTTCTAAAGTCTAAACTCAAACTTGTACTATATTTTCTATTTTTAATTAAAGTTCTTTATTACTTTTTATTTGTTTTTCTTCATCTTCTTCTTCCTTTTTCTTTTAATTTTTGCATTTTACTTTGCCTCCGGCGCTTTGTATGTTTTTTTTTATATTTAATTTTATTTTTGAAACTATAATTGAGACTTTGAGACACCCACAAGAGGATTCATTTTCGCTCTTTGAATTAAGATTGTGAAACAAAACTCAAAAGTTATTAATTTATTTGTTGTTAACAATAGAATAAAAAATTGAGTAAATATGCTAGGCGAAAGAAAATATTATCTAAAAAGAAAATTTGAATAATGCAAGGAAGGTTGTAACTGACATGATATTATTGGGCATACTTGGTCAAAGGCATAACTGATAGAGGTAGCAATGCAAAGCGTCAAAGAAACAATTGCGGGACGGTTATTTATCAGAATTTGAAAATCGGCAAAGATATTATAGAAGTAACTGTCAATTGACATTTGGTTAGTCTATAAATAGAGTTTTGGACAAATGTTGTAATCAATTTAGTTTTTTTTTTTGAAAAACACTTAGAAATCCTAAAATGCTCTCAGCTTCCCTGACATCACAGAGTGAAATTGAGAATCTTAAGTAATTTTTCTAAAATTTGATTTCAAACTTGTACTTTATTTTCTATTTTTAATTAAAGATCTTTATTACTTTTTATTTGTTCTTCTTCGTCTTCTTTTTACTTTCTCTTTTAATTTCTGCATTTCACTTTGTCTTTGGTACCTTGCATATTTTTTTTATCTTTAATTTTATTTTCAAAACTACAATTGAGACACCCACAAGAGTAGTTTTCGCTCCATGAATTAAGATTGTGAAACAAAATTCGAAAGTTGTTAATTTATGTGTTGTTAACAATTGAACAAAAAATTGAGTAAATATGTTAGGCAAAAGAAAATATTATCTAAGAAAAAAATTTGAATAACGAAAGGGAGGTTGTAAGTGTCACGATATTATTGGGTATACTTGGTCAAAAACGTAAGTGACAGAGGTAGCTATGCAAAGCGTCAAGGAAACAAGTGTGGGACGGTTATTAATTCGAATTTGAAAATTCACAAAGATATTATAGAAGTAGCTCTCAATTGACATTAGGTTAGTCTATACATTGTAATCAGTTCAGCTCTTCTTTGAAAACACTTAGAAATTCAAAAACACTCTCAGCCTCACTGGCATCACAGAGTAAAATTGAGAATCTTAAGTAATTTCTCTGAAGTCTAAATTCAAACTTGTACTTTATTTTTTATTTTTAATTAAAGTTATTTATTACTTTTTATTTTTTCTTCATCTTCTTCTTCCTTTCTCTTTTAATTTATGCATTTTATTTTGTCTTTGACACCTTGCATGTTTTTATTTTATCTTTAATTTTATTTTTAAAACTACAATTGAGACCTTGAGACACCCATAAGAAGAGCTATTTCTGCTCCTTGAATTAGGATTGTGAAATAAAATTCGAAAGTTGTTAATTTATTTGTTGTTAAAAAATTGATCTCATCGCCTACGAGAATTTCACCTGCTTAGCCATCATCGAGGCCCTTGGCAGTGCCCTCACCAACAAATACTCCGAGGGCCTCCCTGGCAACTGCTAATACAGCTGCAATGAGTACATGGTCGAGATTGAGAATCTCTGCCGCTCCGCTCATGCGCCCTCCATGCCTTCCACCTCGACCCTCAATCTTGGGGCATTAACGTCCAGCCTTACTCCGGGACCACACGAATTGCACCGCCTACACTGTCGCCTCCAGCCATATGACCGCATCATGGGGCTTGACCTCCCTTCCGGCGATCACTTTACCCACGGTTACTACACCTCCGGTGGGAAGAAGATCTCTGCAACTTCCATTTACTTTAAGGGTTTGCCTTACAAGGTGAATAACACCACTGGATACATTGATTATGATAGGATGGAGGAGAAGGCCTTGGATTTCAGGTTTTGGCTGGATTTGAGTTCGAATAAGCTGAGTGGGCCAGTTCCTTTTGCTCTTTTCGAACTTCTATCGCTGCAGTAATTAACGCTGTCTTTCAAAGAGTTTTTTCAGTGAAAAAAAATTCTGCAGGATTTGAGAAAAGCAGATTGATCACGGTAGACATAAGCAACAACAAGCTTAGGGGTACTTTGCCATGGTTCATGGCGTGGATGCCTCAGCTTTCAGCATTGTTGCTGGAGAAAAAGAAGAAGAATAAAAAGGAGGATGAAGAAGAAGGAGGAGGTAACATTTTTAGAAGGACCAAAAAATGTTAAGGTTAAATAAAGAAGGAGGGATTAAATCGGGTACAAATTGCAATCTGGCTAGCTAAACTAGCAATTGTAGACGCCAGTGCAGCACACTGTAGCCACGTCAATACTGAAATAGGTGACTCATAGTCGGAAATATGCCTAGGGACCATTATGATGTCCGGAGCTGAATTTGGGAGACTACTATGGTGCAATTGGAATTTCGAAGACCAAATTAGCTAATCTCATAAATCTCAGGAATCAGTATAGAGATTTACTCCATCATGGGAGCTAAAATGCCAAGACAAGCGGGCAAAGAAACCTGTTGTGGTTATTGGTAGCAGCAAAGAGCAAGACGTGATTTGCGTTTGCGCTTCTTCTTGTCCCATTTGTTCTCGAAGAACCTTTTCCACTCCAATTCTTCTAGCACTAGCTTTCATCACTTTCACGTGGAAATGGTTAATCAGCTCATCACTTCCGGTTTGTTCTTTTTCGCTTTCACCTCCATGTTGAACGCACTCGATTTCAACAAATGCATGTTCCGGCCGGTACACCATTTCCAACAATGAAAAAAACAAAGAAGTAAATTGTCACTATTTGCATTCTCACATGATGGAGATGATGCTGCCGCTGATTGCCTCACAACCACCAATATCGGAGACTATCGTGAAAGTGACGGTAACAACAAAGACAACAGCAGTTTAGATAGAGATAGTTGGGGATTGGCGAAGAAAGATGAGAAGGTCATTTTGTTTTTTAAGTGAATATTCATCTCGATTCTTGATAATTTTTTTTTAAGGACTACGAGACCTCCACAAAAAAATACCCAATTTTAGCCTTTACTTTTTAACATTGTGAGATTAATTAACCCCTACGTTAATGATTTATCTCTAAAACTTGCTTATGTGAGTTGTTAATTACTAATATATAATAAAAAATCTATCAATCTTAATTGGTTCTTAATGAATAAATTAACAGTTTAACATTTTATATAGGTTTATTCAGTTAATACAAAAAAAAATATTAACAAAAAAATTAATTAATTTTACAGAAATAAAAATCAAAAGCCAAAAATAATATTTTTTTAGTTGTAAATCTAATTGTCTTACAAAATAATTGTTAGAGACATTTAGAATTTTTTTTTTTTTCATTTAACGGTTCAACAATCTTGGATTCGACTTACGACGCTTTTTAATTTCTATATGAAAGGGAGGCTGGGGTTGAACCCGGTTATGGGAACGTGGGGTGCTGCACAAAGGGGTGGTGTCAGTTGTAAAGGAAATCGGACCGTGGGTGTAGGTCTGTGCAAGTCGGACCGTGCGACATGCAGCTGCACCACAACACGGACCCTGCGACATGTAGGTCACAACACCCATGGTCCATTTTGTGCCTCATTGGACACGCGTCGTCCAACCCTCGCTCCCCAAACGGTGCCCTGATTACCAACATAGTGCATGAAGTAGGCACACCCACCATCCGATAACTCACTTTTAGATTTCACTCTCAACCTTCAAACTCCATTCTTCTTCTTCATTCTTCTGCTGGTAGTGAGTGTCTTCGGTGAAAAATAAAAAAACTGCCAAAGAAATATAAAATTAAAGATGTTGATCGTGCTGAGCTTCATATTAGACACTATATCAGCCATTCTGATTATGTAAGTTTATTTAATATTTTGTTAAATTTTTATAATTTTAAATATTGTTCTTACAATTTAGTTGTTCCTGTTATTAAAATAGTATTTAGAAAATAAATTATAAAATGTAAAATAGGACTGGATCTTTAATAAAATTTTTTATAGAAGGTTTTTTTTTTAATTTTTTCAAGTTATAATTGTTAGAAAATTAAATATTATTGTGCGAACAGTAATTGAATGTAAGGAAAAAAAATGAATGCTTAGTATTAATTTTTATCTAATATTTAGTTTGATTTCATTAATTATAATCATAACTGTAGAAGTTAATTATTCATTATTGTTATTAGTAAATGAATTTAGAAAGATAATGAGGATGATTATTAGTAAATTTTAGAATTTATATATCTGTGTTTAACTTTACATAAGTACTAGTTAATAGATAATTAAAAATACAAATTATAATGTTATATATTATCAAAATTGGAATCTACTGGAAATAAATATATAATTCTAATGTTGTCATAGTCTCTGGAACTGATTAGGAATGTATTTATTAGTAGATGTCATTAATAGTTAAGTTGGAGAGATTTCAAGGATTAGTCAAATATTTGTTGTAAATATTTGTTTTACTTTGACTTAGTCAAATAATTTATGAATGTTTTGTGGTTTCAACTAATATGTGTTGTTGAGTTAGTTGTGCAACAATTTTGTTAATGATTTGATCTACTTAGAACTTTATTGCCGCCTAGTAGTAAGTTAGTAATGGTTAATTAGTTGACTAATAAGTTGTTATGTTTTTTGTAGAAATTAAGAATGGTGACATGTAATCATCCACTTCCTCCTGATCGGTACGACGATAGGGTTGAGGAGTATTTACGAGTTACTGGGTTTTATCATGCATCTCAGATAGGTGTAGTACAGTGCCAGAAAGCACTTGTGAATGATCTAATTGAACGGTGGCACCCAGATACACATACGTTTCATCTTCCCATTGGTGAATGTGCTGTAACTCTGGAAGACGTCGCTTTAATTCTTGGTCTTTCGACGGATGGTCTTCCAGTCACGGGGATGACAATGAGTAGTTTCGAAGCGTTGCAGGCTGAGTGTTTGGAACAATTTAGAGTTGCACCGTCTAAAGAACAGTGTAGAGGATGCTGCATAAAACTTACGTGGCTGCGCGACTTAAAAGAAAATTTACAGTTGATTGATGAGATAAGTATATGTAGGTATGTGAAGTGCCACATTATGTTGCTGATCGGGACGATCTTGTTTGGGGATAAATCTGGGGCAGCTGTCCACTGGAAGTTTCTACCATTGCTTCGTGACTTCGGCAGTATTGGACAGTATAGCTGGGGATCAGCATGCTTGGCACACCTTTACAGGGCATTATGTAGGGCATCTCGCTTTAACTGCAAGGAAATCGATGGTCCACTAACCCTTCCGCTCGTATGGGCTTGGATCCGACTGCCTTATCTATCTCCGCTACCTAGGAAACCACGCAGTTTTCTGCTAGCAAACAGGTAATATTATGTTACAATGTTTTCATTTCTTGATATTTAGAATTCAGTTGCACTAAATAAATATATCATATTAGGTGGCGTAACTGGGAGCGTGGTGACCGACGATATAGATATCTGACGCTAAGTCACTTTAGGAAGGCATTCGATGAACTTCAGGAAGGCCAGGTTAGTTTTCATTAAAGATGTATTACTTTCGGATTTAGTGTTTAGCTAAATTGATGAAGCATTGGTATTGTAAATGTGATGTGGGTTGGACTTATGAGTTTCATTTATGATTGGCAATTTGTGTGGGCTGCTTATTCTGTGGACCGTGTGGATCCGAATATAATTCCTCCTGAAATCTACATGCAGTCGGTTGTATGGAGCGCAACAGTGCCGTTGGTGTCATTCGAATGCATCGAGTGGCATGCCACCGATAGGATTAGGTGACAGTTCAATTTAATTCAGGGAGAACCTAATCAGGAACAGAATCTGGACAAGGCGTATGGAGAAGTCCCTACTGGTCCTAAGAATCTTAATTGGGTCACGGCACCGACTCATTCATACTGGGTGATGCATTGGACAAACAGGTATCATCACGTTCTTTCTGAGGTTCTGATGCCCTCACAATATCCATTGGAGTCTTACATGTACTGGTACCGAACAAAATTTGGGGACCGCTTATACTTGTTGAACCTTGTAGTAGAAGAAAATGATGAGGGTAATCAGGATTTGGATGAGGGTAATGAGGAGATGGACCGGGGTAATGAGGATATGGAAGAGGGTAGTCAGGATGCTGATGATGACAATGAGGATCAGGAGGCCCAATCGCCGCCACCACCTCCAAATCCGATTCCAGAAGAGCAACCTCAATCCTCATGCCAATATGTACCTTAGACACAGTTCACAACTACATTTCCAATGCATCAACAATTTTGGGGTATGCCACAGTATGAAACAGGAGAAGGAGGTTCTTTTAGTCAATTGCTTGGGTTCATGGCTGCAGATGCTGGACATTCACAATATCGCAATCAGCCTGATTTCACGGCAGGTAGGTATTCGTTGGATGCGAGGCTTCCATGCCATACCTCATCGGTTGCTTCTGGAGGATTCGTGTCTGTTGACTCTAGTAGAAGTAAAGGTGGGCGTGGAGTTCTTAATAGTCAAAATCCTAACCGTGTTTCCATGGTACCTATTGAAGAAGATGCTAACACACTCGAAGAGGACACCAATGCGTATCTAGTAGATGAATCGGATGACGAGGATGATATAGAGGAGTTCGATGAGGATGAGGAATCACGTAATGATGGTAAGATGATTCTGTATTTTGCTTTACATGTTCTATTAGTGACTCATTCTGTGTTCATAAATGGTATCTCCATCTGATTTGAGTAACTGATATGTGGTATCTCTCTTGTTTTGATTACCTAAAACCATAAATTTAATTTTTTTTATTAAATTGTATGCAGGTCATTGTGACACTCCGGATGACAAAGCAAAAGGTTACAATCTGAGGATTGATCCGCCACGTCATAGCGCTAATCGCTACACTCCATCCGTGTTCAAAAAGGCAGCTAAAAAATGCAAGAACTTTGTGAAGGATGTTAAGTGGGCAATGAGAAAGTAGTGGTGGTGTAATAAACTTATTTGTGTATTAATTATGTGGACTATGTTTAGCGTACTTTATATGTGTTGGATAGTTTGTATTAATGACCTGGATTGTTGTAAGATTACTTTGTATGTTCATAATATTTTATTATTAATGAACTTATTTATGTATTAATATCCTGGACTATGTATTAGTGTTGCAAAATTTTTCGAATAATTTACTAAGAATGACATATCAGATTAAGTCATTTTGGCAGTTGATGTCATATTACATAACGATACAGGTGGAGAATAATACTAGATTGTCCATTTTGATAATGCTACATAGAGCAGCTCATGTTACATAAAATAATTTCTTAACACAGGTGGACAACTCGTGATATTATATAATGATACATATGTATTATCATCCTAGACTGTGAACCTACTGAGTCTGTCCGCCGGCATTTGCACCACTGGACTGACGGCATCTGCTACGGCTGTGTCCCTCAGCTCCACAAAGCCTACATCGCCTAGGCCGACGTAACATACGCGTGTCCATCTCATTCAAGAAGCGCGTCATTCTGGGGCGACCTTTCGTCACTCGTCTCAGGAAAGGATTTGGTATGAACCGAGGTCCGTTGTAAGCAGGTCATGTAGTCGGATTACCTAGTGGCCTAAACCTTGCTCGGTACACCCGCCGAACTTGGTCCATCTTATACACATCATGCACATATAGTTGCCAGTCTAGTCGCTGGTTGGCACAATATGCGAACACATGTCGACAGGGGATTCTATCTACCTGGAACTCACCACAATCACATCGAAGGCCTCGTAGGTCGACTGCAAACTCAAGTCCACTAGGCATCTCACACACCTCAAAGACCTCATTCTGCCTGTCAAAGCAACTAACCTGTATGTTTCCAGATGCAACTTGGTTTGCATGTAACTTCGACGTCACGACATCAGAAAACACATGCCCAGCAGTAATCCGGGCTTCCGCCTCCGCTCTTTTTCGTGTGAACAACTCGTTAAGTCTGTAAAATGTTGCCTTCACAAGGGCAGTAACGGGTAGATTGCGAGCACCCTTCAATACTGAGTTTATGCATTCCACTAGATTCGTCGTCATATGACCCCATCGATATCCACCATCAAAAGCCAACGCGTACTGTTCGCGGGGGGATTCGGTTTAACCAGTTAGTGTAGGCCTCGCCCCGTTCTTGTAAACGTTGGTATCGTACTTCATACTCCCGCACCGTCCTCGAATATCCTGTATGATAAAAAGATAGAAACAAAAATAAAGAGGCTAACACACTCATTGGCGGTAAATCTGTTAGTAAAATAATTAACTTTGCTAAGCGTTACCTAAATTGACGACCAGTTTCTGCAAGTATGGCGCCTTGAATTTCCTCAGAAAATTCGATTCTATATGCCTGATGCAAAACATATGGAAAGCTCTTGGAGGTGACCAAGCACCGTTACTCCTTTCCACAGCGGCATTTATGAATTCATGACGGTCGGATATCAGTCCCACACCATCTCGAGTGACAACATGCTGGCGAAGGTTACTAAGGAAAAAGTACCATGCATCAGAAGTCTCTCCCTTCACAATAGCAAAAGCAATTGGGACGATATTGTTGTTGCCATCTTGTGAAACTGTCACTAGTAGACAACCCTTGTACTTTCCGTACAAGTGTGTCCCATCCACCTGTACAACTGGCTTACAATGTCTGAATGCTCTAATGCAGGGGTAATAACTCCAAAAGACCCGATGCAATACCCGAATATCAGTCACCAAGTCGTCACCTTGATATGCAGGCATAGTCTCAAAATGAACAACAGCTGATAGCTCCTTATGACACATGGCCTCAAACCATATAGGCAAGGCTTCGTACGATGCTTCCCAGCCTCCAAATATTTTTTCCACTGCCTTTTGCTTAGCCAACCATGCTTTCCGATAACTAACGGTGTAGTTGAACTTCGATTGCACCTCTGCTATAACCGATTTTACCTTTAAGGCGGGATCAGCCTCAACCAACGGCTTTATTGCTTCTGCAATTGTATTCGAATCCAACTTCGAATGATCCTGAGAAATTGTTGCTCTGATACATGTGTGACTGCCATTATACCTCTTTATAACCCAACAGTACTTCCGGCTGATCATGCTAACCCGGATAAGCCAATCACACCCTGACCCATACTGTGTACACTTAGCATAAAATGTCAATGGTTCAGACTCATAGACCCGGTAGTCTACGCTTCTTCGTATGGTATACTCTTTTATCGCCTTAATAACAGTTTCTCTAGAACTGAATTCCATCCCAACAGCAAATTCACCATCTGCGACAAAAGGAATTTCTGCCACAAGGACAGCCATACAAAACATATTTAAAACACAAATATTGTAACATCGAAAATGAACGTAAACAATTTGTAATTGCATCAATTATAACATAACTCCAATTTATTTATATTTAACTAATTGACTTATCTACAATTACTGCAAATTTATTTTCCACTAATTTACTATCGGATATTAATTTCTATTTAACTAACTCGCTGGTTTACTATTTTACTAATTAACCCTAATTTATATTAATCTAATTTACTAACTTACTAGAATAAATACGAATAAATATATTTACTGAAGTTTTCTAACTTCACACGTAAATCCTAACTAATATTTAACTGATTTACAAATTTCTATATAATTTCTAACTAATATTCAACTAATTCAGTCACTTGCTAAAAAATTAACTTTCTTAAACTTAGATACACAAACACGTGAATAAAAATAAATACTAATTCAGTAAATTTTCACACTTTACTTAGCTAGTTGGTCCAACTATCAACATAAATTATTAAAATATTCTAATAGATATTATAAATATAGAGAATTACGTACCTGCACTGGTATAATCCGGAAACTCCGGAACATGCATGACTTCCAAATCCAAAACTCGCATGAATGATGGCTCCTCAAATGGCACTTCGTTTGCCAATGCATTTGCCACATCTGATACATCCGGAGCCATAGGTCTGCCACCTTGATCTCCATCTCCATCTGGACCAACAACTTCGTAGTTGCTTTCGAACTCTTCTTCGCTATCGCTATTGTAATCTTCCCGTAGAATATTCCGGTCGGCCTCAGATTGCTCGAACTCAACATACAACTCAATGAACGCGAGTTGACTCCGATTTTCAATGTACATTGAAAACATCTCGTGCATGCTCGCTTCGTCCGTTACATATTTGGTTTGAAACTGGACGAATCCACCAAACACCTGCACAGGGTATCTATATAGAATACAGGCTACACTTCTTGCCCTCTCAGACTGGATCTTTTCACAGATCACACCTTTGAGCTCTTCAAATGAGATTGTGAAAGGAATCACAACATCTAACGAATTTTCACAAACAAATCTTACTCCTTCAGATATTTGTAATAAAATCTGACCAAAATAATACACCTTCAATAAAACTCGGTCACTCATTTCTTTTAATCACATAAACAAAATCAAAAAGTTGAGAACTCGATCTGTAACTAATATGGGCGCTAAGTAATGAAGAAACAGAGAAGGAAAAACCAGAGGAAAGAACCGTTGAAGAAGAAGAAAACGCCAATAGGTCTCACCATCATTCAGACACTTTTGTTTAGAGTCCCCAACATGTCGGACCCTCCGATTAGGTATACTTCATTCAAAAAATTATTAAAATAACCTACTCGCACCCTCCGATTTCATTTAAATGCATTAAAAAAAATACCCTCTACTAGCAACTCGGAGGGTCCGATTAGGCGTCTCAGAGGATTCAAAAATTCATCCCCTTCAAATCGGACCAACCGATTTGTTGGTCCAAAGCTTAAACACAAACAAGTCGTAGGGTCCGTGTTGAAGCACCTGACACCAGAAAAAAGACTGCCCCACAAGTTGGTATTGCACCCCATCATGCCATATCCGGGAATGACACGCACCCTCATTCCATATCAATAAAATTGAGCCCAACTTACGACTGTAGTACCGAATACGAAGTTGAATGAGTCAATACCTTTTTCTCATGATTAAGGGGAAGGGTCAGTCAACATCAAATTCAAATTCAAATTCCTATAAAACATGGTCTCCTCCTCACCGTACTGAATGAGTGGGCTTCACCTGGGCTTTACTGCTTTAGTATGACAGTGTTTTACTTTACCATAATCCGAACTTTCCATTTCATTCCAAATACATCTTTAATTTCTTCTTACAACGAAGTTCTTTGCTTAAGCGAAAAAAGTCGAAAGATGTATGATCATCAATTAACACTTGATACTTCCCAGTCACTGGCAGGGAAGGTTTTTGACGACCGTGAAGCTTGATTTCCTTCATGCACTCCATAAGAGTTCTCTAGATTTCTTTGATTGACATGGACGTCCATGGTGAATCTTCTTGGAGGAAAGTCTAAAATCAACATTAAGCAATACATCTTTGGATCTTCCCATCTATGTCAAACCATTCACCCTAGATGATGATAGTGGGCAAGAGGCACACCTGCATTAATAACATCTTAGGGTGTTTTGTTGATAAGTAAAGATATAGCCAAAGCATATTCACTTCAGAAAGAACAAATTGAAGGAAAGGGATTTGATAAATGTAGAATTGTCGATGAAGGACACTACAAGCGGGAAGTTAAAGTGTACAATTCATTATGATATTGAATTTTATCAGTATACAGCCCATTCTGTCTAGGGGTGTGCATGGCCCGGCCCGGCCCGAAGACCCGACCTAGTCTCGAACACTTTAGGGACTATTTTGGTGTGATTTCACCGGGTCTAGGACCGGGTAAGGATCTCAAAAATAGACCTGATCATTATTTCGGGTCGGGTTTGGTCAATGATTCGGGTCACCCGAAGTCGGCCCGGTGGCCCGGTCATTATACACAATTAATATTTTGTGTTATTAGTGATGGATGATGGCTATTCTTATATGGAATTTAAGTATTGTAAACCTTAATATTTTTTGTTATTAGTTATTATAAGACTATAAGTTAATGTTTTATGTTTAAAATGCATAAGATTTTAGACTAATGCATAATATTGTGTTATTTATATTAATTTAAATATTTGGTATTATTAGACAATATTAGTATTGATTATGGTTATGCTTTAATTTTAGAGAAGAGTTGGTTCTTGTTATATTTTTCTAAGTGAATTTTATCATGTCAAATAATGGTTGGAGTCTTGGAAATTTGAATATTTTCACATGCTAGCTTATAAGAAGTTATCAAGGTAATGTAATGTTAACGGTCCAGTTTTCACCCGGTTTTTACCCGGTATAATCGTGTCTAATAAATAGGCTCTAATAAATAGGGTCACTGGCTCGGTATATATTTCGGGTCGGGTCTGGGTCACATTGAATCCAGTTTCACCCGGTCCATGCACACCCCTAATTCTGTCTTATGATAACTCGATAAGCTATCTTTATAAGGGATATAAACATTTACCATTCATGACTCATGATGGTTTGACTTTCCATCCTGCTTTTGAGATGCGACGAAGCTCCTGAGTTCGACCCTTCATATCACTGCAACTTCCCCCAATAATGTTAGGAACTAACGGTGCAAAACCTTGATTAACAAGATAAAGATATAGAAATGTAAAGGTACCTTTGAACAAGATAAAGAAAAAGATAGAACACAGGAAGTAGCACCAAGATCAATGCTCCAGCAGCCAGGCGGAAGAAACTACTTTGCTCCTGCAGAGAAAAATACCAGGTTTAATAAACAGCAGGCATGTCCTATATGATATGTGTTCACTCATCACTGTGATGATAAATTGGCTATATATAATCTTCAGAAATTGTTGCATGATGAACTGAAAATGGGAAAAAGGGAATGCCTAAACCTTTCCAGCAAAAAGGAAGATACTGTGATTGCAATCTTAGATGCTGATTTGAGCTAACCTTTTGCATGGAATTTTTTTAATGACATGACCCATAGCCCAATGTAGATCATCTACCCGACGAATTTTATAGATATCCCTTTATTGCTAAAAGTCAGCAATGACAAGTTTTTAACAAAAGATAAGCTAATTATACATTAACATTTTGAATTGGGCCATACCTTGCCTCCTCTAGAGAAGGGCTTCTGTTTCCCTGAGCAGGTGTGAGCATCACAAAACTGGTGTATAAACAATTCTGCCATCAAACCAAAAGAGCACTATAAGAAACACAGCTCAAATTTATTTTTGGGGGAATGGGTTAGAATAAACACCATAATGGTATAACGAGAGTAAACTAGGGGAACTAAAATTAAAAAACACAAGTATACCATGAAGACGGCTTGCTGATGGCCCCTGGCTTATGGAAAAGCAACTGTCAGCAAGACTCTGGACAAAATCTGGATATGAATTAGGTAGAACTAGGCCAAAATGACAAATAAATATAAAAAATAATAAAAAAATGAAAGCAACCTCACATAGGTGACGGTTTTTTGCGGCAGCTGCTGGATAACACTTAGTTCTAGAGAACTTGGAATTCATAACAGCATCACAATGCAATGCTCCACATAAATCAGCCAAGCAATTATCATGACTCTGTATTTAAATAAATCCAGAAGAGAGTATAAAAACATTTTCCAAGTAAAACTTTGATTAAATAGCAATGCAAGTAAGTCAAATGTCAACTCCACAAGCATGTATTGAATCTATTGAAATAACATTAGTTTTCTTTAAAATAACCAAAATACTCAGAGACAGCAAGGACAGAGACACAAAATGTCTCCGTCTTGTGTTTGATTATAGTAGGCAAAACTCAAAAAACAAGAGACAGAGACATGTACGAAATACCAAAACTACTCTCTCTAATTAAAGAAGAAAAAAATATTCCTCCAACCTACACTTCCTCTCTTTCTCCCAGCAGCAATAACACTCGCACACACCATCAGATCTCAACCTCCTACATAGCCTCCATAACCTCTCCTCCTGCTGCCACTACTGCCAATCTCTCCTCTCTCTCTGCCTTCATCCCTTCTTTCCCAAACCCAAACCATTCCTCCAAAGTTCAAACTTGTCACTCTTAAACCATGCTTTTTTAATTTCATCTCCTCCATTTCCAATGTTCTGTTCAAAACTGTAATAGAGAAAGAAGAGAGATGGAGGAGTGGAAGAGTGGCGGTGGAGGAACAGTGAAAGAAGGTCAGGTGGAGGAGGAGGAGTAGGGAGTTGAGGAGTGGAGAAAGGGTAAATTCAGAATTATGAAAAGAATAGTGAAGGCATATTGGTCCAAAACATTTTATTAAGTTTGTGTCTCAGTTCCTGTCTCTCCTGTCCTTCCCCCATCCCAAGGACACAAATTTTTGTCCTTCCATATCTCAAATAAAAAACACCCTTATTCTCACATGGAGACAGAGATAGAGACAGCTAGGAATTTTATCTTGGGGAGGAGACAGGGGCCAGGGGGAGGGGGAAGGTATTTGTGGCCCCATCCAGCATCCCTTTCCGGCCATCATAGAGGGGAAACTCTGAATAATTCAAACTCAGACAGCATCATGTTCATTCATAGATTATTAAAAACTACAAATAAGTTAAGATATAAATAATAACAAAATAGAAACAGCTAATCAGGGTTTAAAAGTATGTGCTTAATATTGAGATTTAACATAGAAGCATTAACAGCGATGCTGTAACATTGATTCAAAATGAGCAATCAAGAACATAAAGTGATCAAGAGAATAGAATGTTATGATTTGAAGTGTCAGAACGATGAGCATATAGAGGCTCTACATACACAAAAGTGGGAGAGGCAATGGGTGTAAGAAAAAGTTATCAGACGATTGATGAAAGTAAAGATGAAAGCACGACTGCACATTGTGTGAACCAAACCCAATGAAGAAAGAAATAAGAATCAACGTACTACATTCAGAAGATTGGAGTGCCTGTTATCAAAATGCTGATCAAGAAATTTTTCTTCACGGAAAACTTTTCTACAATATCCACACCGCCAATCATGCCTGTCTACGAAAATTTTATGCTCCTCCTGATCCCTGAATATATCATTTTCAGGGTGAAGTCTACAGTTTCTTGAAAAATGATAGTTTTCTCGCTCAACAAACGGTGTCAAGTACTACAAAACATACACAAGAACCACAATCTTCGATGTCATTCAAAGTTTACACCACTTAATACAACAGGACATCATAAATTTATCATAATTTTCAAAAGGCATGTTTTGATACCTGTTCTATCACTTTCCGAGCTGCCCTACTTCTTTCTCTAGAGCAATGCACTTCACCAGCATGCTCTTGATCCTGTTCAAGATTTCTACAATAATAAAACATGCATGAATAGGTAGAAGCCATATAGAAGAACACTACCGAAAAGCCTATTCACTAATTTTTTTTTATGTGCTATAAGCTAAGGATCAAACTGCAAATGCATCCATTTGAGAATAAAGTTATATATCAATGGAACTATCTATGGAAGCCACTGACAACGAACAAAAAAAAAGGGTTTGAATCGATAACCATACCTTACAGTAGAAGATTTCTCTTCGTGAACCTGGAGCAAACGTCCCAAAAAGAACAAATGAAAGAAAAGAAACGTGTCAACTTTACAAATACTGGCAACGTAATTCAAGCTAAAATTAAAATTCTGGTCTTCAGGATTAGCATGTCATAAAGATTAGAAATAAATAGAATACGTAAGAAATCGTAATCTATAACAGAAGAAGAACCCTAGAAAATTTAAACCACTCCATTTTTCAAAATCCCCAGGCATCAATTCTCAGAGTTGAGGTATTTGTTTATATCAAATTTCTTACCTGTTTTGCGTGGTGTAAGAGAGGAGATGAAGAAACATACGCGATTTCATGAAAAGAGAAAGTTAAGATCACGAAAATGGAAACAATTGCAGTGAGCTTCTTCATATCTCACTCGGTCACTCTATGTTCAAACTTGTTCTGTTTATTACAGCAAAAATGGTGAACGAATTTTTTTTTTGGTTTCCAAGTATTTTCCAACCGGCGGATATGTTGTACATAGTTATGGATACTCCAAAAATCAAATTTGTTTTTGATTAATTAAATATTTAGGTCAAATTAATTAATTAAATTAGTTTTCCATGATAAAATCGATTATTAATCGGTTAAAAAATTTAGAGTGAATATCTAATTCAGTATAATTACTTATACTTCGAAGGAACAACAAAATTCTTAATAAAAAAAATATTTTTTTGATCTCAAATTTTTATTTTTATAGGACTGATTAGTTCTTGTATCAATAAAAAAAATATTATTTTTTACAGAAGTTAATCAGTTCTATCAAAAAAAATCAGGGACCGAAAAAAATATTTTTGTTTGTTAAGAATCTCGTTGTCTTTTGAAATAATTATTAGGGACCGTTTAAATTTTTTTTTTAAACCTATTTTTAATCAATTATTAAAATAAAAACTGATTTTAAAACAATAATCGATTTCTAACTATTAATTTAATATTCAAAATATTCAAGTGCTGATAAAAAAAAATTTAAAAATTATTATTGATAAAATAATTTTTAAATAATTTAAAAATACAACAAAAAATTATAAATATGATATTTTTTATAAATAATAAAAAAAATTTTATTGCATAAATCAAACACTTCTATTTTTTTTTAACATCATTTGTATTTAAACAAGGCATACTTCACAATTTCTTTTATAAAATTAAGGTTGGAAAAGTAAATCTAATCTCTTTAGCAATTTTATATGTACTTTTTCTCTCATTAGACCATAGAACTTCCATTAACTTATTTTTCTTTGTAAAATCATCACATTTTTCATCATCCCTTCTTAACTGGCGCCACATTTGAGTTTGGACTTTCTAGTCATCTTCAAGCGCAATTGAACCCGGACCCACTGAACAAATAATGTCATTTGATAAAATCAAATCTGCACAAATATATATATATCACGCTTGTAACACCCTACTACACAGAGCCTTACGCTTAAGTCGTAAAGCAGGGGTGGCAAGGTATTACGACCTCTAAAAGAAAAGGATATGTACATAGATATAGTTGGATGAAATCATATCTAGGAGCCTTGAAGGATAAGCTATTCAAAAACGATAAACAGGAAATCGTGTGACACTCGCATGGATAATTGTAAAACGGACAGGAAAAATCCAAAGGGAGCTGAAAACACATATACATATCAAGGTTCCAAAACTTAGATAGCAAGCTCCAGACTCGACCTGCGAAGCTAAGGCCGGCCAGAGTATATGATTATATATATATATACAACCCAAAATAAAAGTCAAACCACAAAGTAAACCCCTGTATCTCCAAGTCGACCTCTAGGAGGGACAAAACACAAAATGTACATGTGGAGATTCTATAAACATGTATACATAGCCCAAAATAAAAATATGACAGTAAAAAAGGTAGTTCTTCGCTTGTAAAGAGGATACCCAGATGCTCAACGAGGTGTCTCTCGACCTGCATCTGAAAAACAACAACATAGTATGGAATGAGAACCGGAGGTTCTCAGTATGGTAAAGGTGCCTGCATAGTTAATGTAAAAGGTCTCAGGAGAGGCAGAGGCATTCTTAGAACTTCGACACTCAGATTTCAGCTTAAGAATTCAACTAAACCAGAAATTAGGTAAGTTGTCTAAGGTATTCAAGTCCTGAATCTAACTTTAACCGAATACTTCACATTCTGTCTCCTCAAATCCTCTGAATCACTGGTGGAACAACCCTCTCCCCTCACACCTTCGTCAAGAGGGATTTCTCAGAAAACATACACATACAGTTCAAGCAAGGAAAACACGGATAGAGAAGCATTTACAGCAAGTAGAACAAGTAGCGGATAAGCAGAATTAAACAGTTAAGCAAACCAAAACAATGCACACTCAAGCAAACAAACAAATGCATATGACGTATGCCTGTCCTATGGCTGATGAGTCTCATCTGTCGGTTATACAGCCAACCCGACATGTCCTGGTAGTTAACCATTGGACAGTCCCTCTGTGCGCGCATCCCCAAGCTCAATAATATTCTATGGAGTCAAACTCCAAGCTCAAATATAATATTCCATGGAGTCACACTCCAAGCTCAATAATATAGTATTCCATGGAGTTGAACTCCAAGCTCAATAATATTCCATGGAGTAAACTCCAAGCTCAAATATAATGTTCAATATTCGTATATATATGCATGTCCATGGGGGAATTCGGGGAGTTAAAGTACTCGGTCACATCTTTTGATAGAGGGTCAACAATTAGTCTCAAATACACAAGCCACATAATAATCTCTTTCCTTTTTAAAATAACATCTCAAATCAAAACTCCAATTCTTATAGAAATTCTAGCAGTATCTCCTCTAAAACTCGAATTTCTGCCAACCCTTCAAGGGTCCCAACTACCGAACCAAACACCTCTCAGTCATTCAAATCATTTCCAGTAACATTATTTCAAAATCAAACAAATACTAATATTAAATATTTTTCCAAAACCAACTAACTTCAACAACAAATTATTAACAACAGCTAAACCACACATTTTATACTATATACACAATCCATCAATTATTCATTCAGTTCATACCTATCTTAAGGTCTTCTAGCCTAAGATTCCACGTGACATTAAACATTAACTACGAGAAATCAAAAGCATACCTTCGTACGGAATCAAAATATTCGAAGCTCCGGAGAAACTTTCTGACTGAGCTATCGAAGAAGAAAATGTCCAGAATCGTCTATGCCTCCTAAAATTTCCGTTGGTCAAACCCAAAGAAAAGATGAGCTATGTCACTATCAACTTTCACTAATAAAAAATGGTGCCAATGTGTAGAAGAAGAGGTTACGAATACTCTTACCGGATTAAATTTTTTATTAGAGTTACGAATTGCAAAAAATCGAAACCGGAAGTTCGAAGAATTTACGTTCTTTCTTTTTTTCTCTTCATTATGCTATTCTCTCNNAAATAGTTATAATAATAATAATAATAATAATAATAATAATAATAATAATAATAATAATTTATATATAAAATTAATAATATATGAGTTACTAATTTAAATGACATTAGTAACTTAAAGGTGAAAGATATTTGGTGAAGCATTAGTAAAGTTAAGCTCAGCAAAGAGTACTGATATTTACTCATATCGGCGGATATCGAACTTGATAATAATGTTATTAACTAACTTTTATTTTTTTAAATTAAAATATCAATTACTCAAATTAAAATATACATATAAGTTTCATTACTTATAAGTTAATATAATTATAGTTTTAATTATGTAAAATATTTCATCATAAAATATATATATAAGAATATGAATTTGATTGAATTCAAATAGTTATAAAATTAGTTCAATTACTGATAATAAAATAATTTCTAAAAATAGAGAACTCTAATTTATGAGATAAATTATAACTTATTTATATTTATATTTTTAAAACTGAGGGTCACTATATTCTACCCACCTTACAAAAATTTTTGCCCTCGAAAATTGATATAACATAGAAAAGATTCATACTAACGTAACTTCCCTTCTTAAACATGTCAAAGAAAAATAGAAAGATTTGACATGCTTAGTTTGTAAATCCAGGATATTCTTATGGCTTAAAAGTCTACGCAAAGCGAAAGATACAAGATAGACTCGATGCAGAAGGGTTACAAGGCAGGCTGGTATTAGAACGATGGGTTTATCATCCTTAATACTCGTTTTATTTAGCTCCTAAGTTCTGCTGATTCTAATGGTGTCACCTTTCGTAATTCAATCGAAACTGGTTCAGCCTTTGACACTAAATCTATCACAACTTACTCTTTCTCTTGACACATAACCGATTATCAATTACGGGTTCAACCTATGTCATGTCTCTTCCTTGTAACTTACCATATCTGGGTTTCAGGTAACTGTCCCGCACAACTCTCAACATTTCCGGTTCTTTATGTATAACTTTTATACTCAAAATAATTCAACCCACTATTGCTGTGCCACTCTTATTATTATTCTCCAATAATTTAGTCACTTTTTTAGGCTGACCAACTATCGTTCTGTCTCACCATTCGGAGATCTTTAGTCGATCGCTCATTTGAAAATCACAAGGCTCACAACTCGATAATGTACTACAATGAATGCTACGTGTTATTTACTATGCAAGGCAGTCAGAAATTTCGATTATCAGTTTGTGATTACCTCTAATCGGAGTATCTGCACTTCCAGCACCATCCGCTGTCATAGTGAACACGCGTCCCTGATGTTGTGCCTTTCCAGCTTCTTGATTCTTCTTCTTTTCTGGATAATTCCAAGACAAATGTCCAGCTTCACCACAGTAATAGCATACACATAAACCAGCCCTGCACGGAGTATTCGGGTGGTACTTTCCACACCTCCTACAAGTTAAATCATTCAGTGGGGTCTGAGCTTGCTTTCCTTTGACTCTTCCCTGGCTGTTATTATTACTGAATCTCTGGAAGTTATTCTGACCCAAATGTGGTTGTGGGGTGTAACCGCCTCTCTTAAAATCTTGTCCTCTAGGGGCGAAGTTCCTTCCCTGATCTCTCCTAACAAAAATTCGCTAATCACTCTTATCTGATGTCGCCTTTCTCAAACAATCCTCAACAACTCTACTTTTGTTTACCAGTTCCAAAAACACTCTGATATCCATTGGTGCAACGAAGCTCAGAATATCACTTCGAAGACCTCCCTCATACTTAATACATTTCCACTCAGCAAAATCTTCAGGCGCACCTTGACAAATACGAGAAAAGCGACATAACTCCTCAAACCTGCTAGTATACTCAGCAACAGTCATCTGTCCCTGCTTTAACTGCATCAATTCAAGTTCCTTGGCATTTATGGCTGAATTAGGAAAGTATTTCTTATAGAACTCTGTTCGAAAAACCTCCCAAGGAATCACAGCGCCATCTGGCTGCAGGATACGTCGTGTCCCCTGCCACCAATGCTGAGCCTCACCCTGCAGCTGATAAGTTCCAAACTCAACCCATTGCTCCTCAGGAACCTGCTGAGCCTGCAATGTCCGTTCCATAGCCTGAATCCAATTGTCTACATCAGTGGGATTTGAGGTTCTCCTAAAGGTCGGAGGGTGAAATTTCAGAAATGTAGCAAGTGTCATGGGACCGTCCTCATCATTATTGTTTCCGTGATTACCCTGGTTTATCTGATTACCCAGTGCCTCGGCTGTCGCCTGCATAGCCGCAGCCATATTTCCCAGGGCAGCCATGAAGTCTACTGCATTATTCCCTGCCAGGCCAGGAGTAACGGTGTCTATCCTACCTCTACCTCGGCCGCGACCGCGTCTGTGAGTCGACATCTGGTCCCTTCACACACTAAACAAGTGATATTAAGTTGATCAGTCTCAATATCGCAAGTCTAATGCTTCAAGTTCCAAATGCATGCTCATGAACGTTTATGCTACATATATCAATCAAATATCCTAATAGCACATACACACACCCAGAGTATGCCCAGAAGCATAATCAGTCCATCCCTCAGGCTCTATAGGAACGAACTGCTCTGATACCATATTGTAACACCCTACAACACAGAGCCTTACGCTTAAATCGTAAAGAAGAGGTGGAAAGATATTACGACCTCTAAAAGAAAATGATATGTACATAGATATAGTTGGATGAAATCATATCTAGGAGCCTTGAAGGATAAGCTATTCAAAAATGATAAACAGAAAATCGTGTCACACTCGCATGGATAATTGTAAAATGGACAGGAAAAATCAAAAGGGAGCTGAAAACATATATACATATCAGGGTTCCAAAACTTAGATAGCAAACTCCAGACTTGACCTGCGAAACTAAGGCCGGCCAGAGTATATGATTATATATATATATACAACCCAAAATAAAAGTTAAACCACAAAGTAAACCCCTGTATCTCCAAGTCGACCTCTAGGAGGGACAAAACACAAAATGTACATGTGGAGATTCTATAAACATGTATACATAGTCCAAAATAAAAATATGACCGTCAAAAAGGTAGTTCTTCGCTTGTAAGGAGGATACCCAGACGCTCAACGAGGTGTCTCTCGACCTGCATCTGAAAAATAACAACATAGTATGGAATGAGAACCGGAGGTTCTCAGTATGGTAAAGGTGCCTGCATAGTTAATGTAAAAGGTCTCGGGAGAGCCAGAGGCATTCCTAGAACTTCGACACTCAGATTTCAGCATAAGAATTCAACTAAACCAGAAATTAGGTAAGTTGTCTAAGGTATTCAAGTCCTGAATCTAACTTTAACCGAATACTTCACATTTTGTCTCCTCAAATCCTCTGAATCACTGGTGGAACAACCCTCTCCCCTCACACCTTCGTCAAGAGGGATTTCTCAGAAAACATACACATACAGTTCAAGTAAGGAAAACACAGATAGAGAAGCATTTACAGCAAGTAGAACAAGTAGCGGATAAGCAGAATTAAACAGTTAAACAAACTAAAACAATGCACACTCAAGCAAACAAACAAATGCATATGATGTATGCCTGTTCTATGGCTGATGAGTCTCATCTGTCGGTTATACAGCCAACCCGACATGTCCTGGTAGTTAACCATTGGACAGTCCCTCTGTGTGCGCATTTCCAAGCTCAATAACATTCCATGGAGTCAAACTCCAAGCTCAAATATAATATTCCATGGATTCACACTCCAAGCTCAATAATATAGTATTCCATGGAGTTGAACTCCAACCTCAATAATATTCCATGGAGTAAACTCCATGCTCAAATATAATGTTAAAGTACCCGGTCACATCTTGCGACAGAGGGTCAACAATTAGTCTCAAATACACAAGCCACATAATAATCTCTTTCCTTTTTAAAATAACATCTCAAATCAAAACTCCAATTCTTATAGAAATTCTAGCAGTATCTCCTCTAAAACTCGAATTTCTGCCAACCCTTCAAGGGTCCCAACTACCGAACCAAACACCTCTCAGTCATTCAAATCATTTCCAGTAACATTATTTCAAAATCAAACAAATATCAATATTAAATCTTTTTCCAAAACCAACTAACTTCAACAGCAAATTATTAACAACAGTTAAACCACACATTTTATACCATATACACAATCCATCAATTATTCATTCAGTTCATACCTATCTTAAGGTCTTCTAGCCTAAGATTTCACGTGACATTAAACATTAACTACGAGAAACCAAAACCATACCTTCGTACGGAATCAAAATATTCGAAGCTCTGGAGAAACTTTCTGACTGAGCTATCGAAGAAGAGAATGTCCAAAATCGTCTATGCCTCCTAAAATTCCCGTTGGCCAAACCCAAAGAAAAGATGAGCTATGTCACTGTCAACTTCCACTAATCAAAAATGGTATGTAAAATATTTCATTATAAAATATAAATATATATAAGAATATAAATTTGATTGAATTCAAATAGTTATAAAATTAGTTCAATTACTGATAATAAAATAATTTCTAAAAATAGAGAATTCCAATTTATGAGATAAATTATAACTTATTTATATTTATATTTTTAAAACTGAGGGTCGCTACAATGCTAACTGACTATAAAAATCTATAAAATAAATATTAGAATCGATAAATTATCATATGAATTATCAAGCTAACTGACAGAGAACCGAAAGAAGAAGAGAACCGAAAAAACAAAAGAAGAAGAGAACCGAAAAAGAGAGATATTCCGGCGGCAAGAATGGGAGGTCGAGGTAGAGAGACAGAATCGCGAATTAAAGTGAAGACTCGAAGAGACAGAGATCTGACGAACCACCGACGACTCCGGCGAGAGGCAAAGGAGAATAACTGTTGACGATGGCATACAGAGGAGAACTGGAGAAGCGGCGAAGACTCGAAGAGCTTTGAAATTAGGTTTTTCTTTTAATTTGGTTTTGGTTTTGGTTAACTGGTTAAAAACTGGTTTTTTAATTTGGTTTTGGTTAACTAATTTGAAGAACTATGAATATGGTTTTTTAAATTATTTTGTTAAATTAGTTATCCAAAATGTGGTTATGATTTTTTAACCGGTTAGTCACATTTTGGTTTTTTTATATACACTCCTACCGGCGATTAGTCATTAGCCTAGCCGAGCTCCTTATATCTGGCCAATGAGTTGTTATATATACAAGATAAGATTTGAACTTCCGACACTTTTTTGTTCCAAAGTTAGTAGTGAGACTCGAATTCGAGACCTTTAGATGGGAATGGGGAGACTATGTCATTTGAGTTATAGCTCATTGGCAACCCCGACACTTATTTAAACAGAAATGGCAAACGAAATTAAAAACTAAAAAATGAAATTTATAGTGTAGAATTTTTATTTTATTTTATTTTTTCGGATGGATATCCATCTCAGTTTTGATAAATTTTTTTAAAGAACCACGAGATCCTCAATAAAAAATACCTTTCATAACTCTTGATATTTAACTTTGTGAGACTGAGTTTACTCTTCTGTCAATTATCTTTCTCTGAAATCCCCAAAACACAATGAGATTCTCAATAAAAAATATTTTAATCCTAATTGGCTCTTAAGTCTTAACAGATAAATCAACAATTTAACATGTCATGTAGGTTTATTCCATTAATACAAAGAAAAAATATTAATAGAGAGACTAATCAGTCTCATAGAAATAAAGATCAAGAGCTGGAAAGTGTATTTTTTTTTATTGAGAGTCCTGTTATCTTTTAAAGTAATTATCAGGAACCATTTAGAATTTTTTTTTAATAAGTCTCAGCCTAAGAGAAATATAAACATCAAGTCAGGTCCAATTTGGTAAATATATTTAGATAGACGTCTTTGTCTTTGTCTTTGTGATATTGAAAAGTATGATCATTCTTGCACCGAAAAAATTAGTAAAATACTAAAAATAAAAAATTAATTATTATTAAATTTATAATGTTTATCATATGTAAATTTTATTATCTTAATCTAAGAGTGATTAACGATCTTTATTTTAGAGAATCTTAAATGATAACGGATCTCTATGGGCCGCGATCCCTCCCACACCCCGTCTCTATTTACTAAAATGTGAGTCTCTATTTCATCCCACCACATGTCTCCGTTTATTTTTTCTCGCGGAAAAAGGCGGATTCCTGCAGGTAGTCATGGATAATTGAATATTATCAAGTTTTAAATTTGTTGTTAAAAAACATTAACAAAACCATAATAAAATTCTATATAATTCAACCAAATATATCAAATCAAACATAATTTAAACACAAATTTAACATAATAACATTGTTGAGTTAAGAAATTAACTAAATTAATTAATGATGACAAATATTATTTTATTGGACAAATTAAATAATTAGTGTTGATTATTTATGATTAAATGTTGTAGGCCAAAACTCATTGTTGCAACAGCCCAATTGGATGGAAAATAAAAACAAGGCTGGTAGGCTAAAATTCTTTGTTGCAGCAGCCCAACACAAAGCAAGCTAAATCTATTCTAGTGGGCCACAAAAATAATAGAAGCCCAAAGGTGATGAATAAAAAGCAAACGAGTTGCATGAATGGAAAGAACCGATCCAAACCCGATAGCAAGCTAATTCCTCCATTTTGCTTCCAAACCAACGTTCACTTTTTTCTGTCTCAGTCAGAACTCAGAAAAAGAGAGAGAGAAAGCTTAGTTCCTATGCTAGTCCCCGAAGAAGAAAGAAAGAGAAGGTTAAGCAAGAAAGGTTGAGGTCTAATCAACCAAATCAAGCTAAGGCAAAGGTCAAAGGTAACACATTTTCTATTGCATGCATATTGCTTTCTTCTCCTCTTTCCAACTCTCTGCCAGTCCGAAATGGGATACATGGAAAAGATGATCTCTGTTCAACACTGCTGTGTATCTACGGTAAAAAAATGTGTCTTGGGGATCAAGTAGTGTTTCAATGGCCAAGATCTGGGTTTACCATTAAAAATATTTTTTCCTGGTTGTCATGAGGCTTTTGGTCAAGAAAGAAGGTCAGAACCAAAGTTCCTATTTTGAGGATTAACGGAAAAAAGTGAGATGATGAGTTGGTGAAGCACACAGCTCAAGAGTTGACCTAGGAGAGAGGAACTCAGCAACATGTAAGGAGATACAAAAGAAGTTGGTTCACCATTCAGAAGCTAAGGAGAGATAACTAGTGTTTTTACAGTTCATGTTCTGAGAAGAGTTCTCTGAAGAAGTTCATCAACTTGGACAGTGCTTCCTAGTCAAAGGGGGCATTCCGCCAGAATGAGGAACTGATTCAGAGACAAGCAAATCTGGTTTATCACATAGCAAAGAGGCTGTTGAGGCATCAATCTCCTTCATGTTTTATAAATTGTAATTTTCTTTTTAATGTTTATCGCTCTGTAATTTTTTGAGGTAAAAGGCTGAATGAGAGAGTCATTGAAAAAGCCTAAGAGTAGAAAGAGGCAGAGAGATACACATGAGTGAAAAGCCTAGAATGATTTCAGATTTCTTTAGGTTAAGTCTGTGTCTTGTATCTTGTACCTGTGAGGTACCCCTTTCTTAGTTGGGTTAGCACTAAGAGTGAAGAGTTAGGTATTAGCATAACCAAGTCAAGTTAGGTTAGAACTTGAGAGTGAAAGGATTGTGTCAATCCTATGAAATTGGTGTATGTAATACTTTAACTATAGTGAAAATTCCACCACTGTTGTGGTGGAGACTGGACGTAGGTTGCATTGCACAAAGCAACCGAACCAGGATACATGATGGTGTCAGCTTTTTTCTTCCCTGCTCTCTTCTGTTTTCTGATATTCATGAGACAAAATAAAATTATCTCATAAATTTTCCGCTGCTGAGTTCAAACAGATTTAGATTGCAAGTTTGTTTTAAAAAGGTTATTACAGTAACTAAAAGAATGTCATAGATTCAACCCCCCTTCTCTAAGCCTTCTACAACCTTCAATTGGTATCAGGAGCCTTAGTCTCAAGAATCAAGCTTCACCGCTTGGAGCAAAGGTCCAATGGCAAACAACTTGGGCACAACCACAGTTGGCTACACTCTAACTGAAGGCCAGTCAAATAATAGGCATCCCTTCTTCAATGGAAAGAACTATGCCTACTGGAAAGAGAGGATGAGGATCTTCATTCAATCCATTGATTACAACATATGGAAGATTATTGTGAGCGGTCCCAAGATTCCAACAAAAACAAGTGTTGATGGAGTGGTGACTCTAAAAGAAGAAGCTGAATGGAATGATGACAACAAGAAGAAGATAGAGTTGAATGCTAAAGCCATCAACCTTCTTCACTGTGCTATTAGCTTTGAAGAGTACCGAAAGGTGTCGAGATGCAAGACAAGAAATCTGGGAGAAACTCCAGGTTATACACGAAGGCACTAAACAAGTCAAAGAAACGAAGATTGATATGCTGCGAAAAGAGTACGAGATGTTTAATATGAAGGATAGAAAAAGCATTGATGAAGTATTTGAGAGATTCTCAATCATAATCAACAACCTTGATGCTATGGGTACAAACTACTCAGAACAAATTCTAGTGAGAAAACTCCTTAAAAGCCTCACAAAGGAATGGGAAACTACTGCCACTATCCTAGCCGAGAGCAATAATCTAAGCCCTATAACATATGATGAGCTGAGAGGAAAATTCCTTACCTATGAAGCCACACACACAAACCCGGACTTAAAGAAAAAGAGAATAGCCCTCAAGTCAAAAATAGAATCAAAAGAGTGTGAGTCTAGTGATGGTATTTTAGATGATGAACTTGTGTTTTTTGTTAGGAGATTTAGAAGGATGATGAAGAACAAAGGCAAGTACAAGGATTCAAGCTCAAAGGAACACAATATGGACTTGAGCAAGGTGAATTGTCATCATTGCAAGGAGGCGGGACATTTTAAGCTCAACTGTTTGAAGCTCAAGAAGGAGGACAAAGGGAAGAAAGAAAAGAAGAGAGTGCTCATGGCATCTTGGGAGGAACTTGAGAATGACTCGAATGAGGAAGAAGATTCTGAAGGTGAAGATAAAATCTGCTTCATGGCTGGTAATGATCATCTTGATGAGATAAATTATTATGACTTGTCCATAGATGATTTACATGCTATAATTGATGATCTTACTCTAAATTCCTCAAAATTGTTGGATAAGTACACTAAATGCAAATCTGAAAAGGATATGTTGAAAGCTGAAAATGAATTTTTGAGAGAAAAGGTGAAAGAAACTGAACGTGCCTTGGATATTATTGAAGAAAACAGATTTCTAAAATCTGAATTTGAAAAACTAAAAGGAAAGCACATTGTGGATCCTTCTCAAGAGCTTATTGCTGAAAATGAAAGATTAAATGAAATGATTAAAAGGCTGAATGGTGACTTAGTAAAATTTGCTCAAAGTTCTAGTAACTTGGACAAATTACTTGCAAGTCAAAGACCATTGTTTGAAAAATCTGGTTTAGGTTATGTAACCAAGGAAAGTGCAGTTTTTAATGATTCCTCTATGAAATTTGTGGCTTCTTCATAAAAAACTAAATCCAATTCCAACAAACCTAGTCTTGGATATGCTCCCACACATGAGGAGGAGTTCGATGAATTTTACACTAGTGAAACTGAGCCATCATAAAAAACCGAATTTACATCAAATAGGTCAGGTTTGGGATATATTTTGAATGACGAGGTTGCTTTCAAAAATCCACCATTTTACAATAAAACCTCTCATTCGAAAAGTTCAAAGGATTTCAAAAATTCTGGTTGGAATGCTTTTGCAAAGAGCAATAATTATAAAAAGTTCAAATGAGCTGCTTCCCCTAACTAAATACTTGTGGTGTGAAGGTGTCAAGTGAAAAGCTTGAGACTGAGCAGTTAAAGTCATGATCCCAAAAGCAAAAAAGTGTGCCTAAGAACTCTGGACACCATTGTCTAGGACTTTAAGCAAAGCTAAAGTTGAATCCAAGGGTTCCCCCAGTTAAGTGTCTGTAGTGTTTATGTATCTGGTGGTAATACTGGAAAACAAAACGCTTAGGGTCACGGCTAGGCTAAAAAAGAAGCTATGTTCAAGAATCAAGAAAAGCTAAACTAAGAAAATCAATAATATCATCCGGACTCTGAATTCCTAAAGATGTCAATACTTCTGAGCTTCAAAGAAAAATGAGATGCCAAAACTATTTAGAAGTAAATAGCTACTAGCCCCGCTCATTAATGGAACTGAGCTTCATGGAAAACTCTGAGATTTATTGTCTCCTTCTCTTCTTTTTCATTCTACTCTGTTTTTGGTTGCTTGGAGACAAGAAGCAGTATAAGTTTGGTATTCTGATGAGCGGATATTTTATACACTTTTTAGTACTATTTTCTTAGTGTTTTTGGTTATGTTTCGTTAAGTTTTATCAAGTTTTAGTAGGTTTTAGTAGAAAAATCACTTTTTGTATGCTAATTTAATTTTTTGTGTTTTTTCTATGTTTTTAGGTGATTTTTGGGTGATTCTGGCAAGTTTTGGAAAAGTCTGATTCAGAGACAAAGAAAGGACTGCAGATGTTGTTAGATTCTGACCTCCGTGCATTCGAACGAGCATTTCTGGAGATACAAAGGTCCAATTGACGCGTTCTCAACTTATCTTTGGAAATGATGACCCAAAACGGGCGTTGAACGACCTACTGACCCCCTGCCTGGCGTTTGGACGTCCCAAGAGGACCAAGATTGCGTTTGGACGCCCAAAAGGGAGCAAGACTGGCGTCCAATGCCCCAAGAGGAGTCTCAGCACATGAATTCACCTGAAGCTTAGCCCAAACACTCATTAAGTGGGCCAAGAAGTGGATTTTCGCACCTCTAAGTCTAGTCTATCATATTTTTGTATTCTTTTCATTATTAGAATAGTATAAATAGAACAAAGATCACCCTTGTTAGAGATCTTTGGCTTTTTTGCACCTTTTCACTATTATTTTCTGTAAGCTATGAGCAACTAAACCTCCTAAGTTAGGGTTAGGAGCTTTGCTGATTCTCATGGATTAATAATATTACTGTTTCTATTTCAATATGTCTGATTCTATTCTCTTATGTATTTTCGTTCTTCAATCTTAATGAATCAGGGGTGAACCGTGACATTCATCCTTGTTCTACATGGGTTCCATGCGAGTTCTAATCCAGATAGCATTGAACTAAAGCTAGAGAATGCATTGCGGATTCCAAGAGAGTGCCTGGGCAACTTTGGATACGTGACATATAATCCCGTTGACCGTGGGTTAATGAGGTCTTCGTGGCGCTAAGGCTAGAGTCAGAAAAGCAACATTCTCTGATCCGAAAGATCCGACCTTGTCTGTGGTGTTTTCAGTAGGATCGCGAAGGGGAGTGGATTGCTTAGAGCTTCACCTTCTGCTATAGTGAGAAGCCATGAGTTAACTTGATGAGCGGACATGGGTTACTCGAATATGGTGGATTGCTATGGTTTAGATGAGATTAATTTGATGAGAGGACATGAGTTAGTCACTTACGGCTGCCATTGAATGAATCATTCGTTTTTGAAGTAGACAGTAAGAAAAGTAATCTGAAAAGAATACGCATCTTCGAAGCCTTAATTAAATCATTATCATTGTTTTCTTTACATCATTCTAGTATTTCTTTCTTTTACTATTCGTTTATGCCTTCAACAAACAACCATCTTTTCTAATCGCCTAACTAAGATTTTCAAGGTAGCCATTGCTTGCTTAATCCGACAATCCTCATGGGATTCGACCCTCACTCACCTAAGGTATTACTTGGACGACCCGGTGCACTTGCTGGTTCAGTTGTGCAGAGTTCAATTTCGCGCACCAGACAGCAAAAGGGAAGAGCATGAGCTTGTAAACTTCTGGGTTTACTCCATTAGTCTTGATAGTATCACAGATCTGTAGGAAGTCTGATATGAACTTGTTGGGGTCCTCCTGTGAGAGTCCATGAAACTGACAGTTCTGTTACACCAGAGTGACCAGTTGAGGTTTAAGTTCAAAGTTGTTAGCACCAATGGCAGGTATGGAGATGCCGCGCCTATAGAAGTCAGATGTGGGTGCAGTATAAGAGCCAAGGAATTTCCTTACATCTCCTCCTCCGTCTGGGTTGGCTACCATAGTTGTATCTGCAGCTTCTTGCTCTAGAGAGTCTGTGAGATTCCTTACGGCTCTGCTGGCTTGAGCTTGTTGCAAACGCCACCTCAAGGTCCTCTCAGGTTCAGGATCAGGATCAAGGAGGACTTCCTTATCCCTGTTCCTACTCATAAACAAGAAGAAACAAACTAAGAAAAGGAAAAAATGGGAGTCTCTATGTCAGAATATAGAGAAATCCCTGTGAGAAACTCTAATAGAGAAATCAAATGAGATAAAGTAAAAAAATTTTGAAAATAAAAGGTGCCTTTAATTTAGAGATTTTTTCAAAAATAAAGAGAGGGAAGAAAGTTAAAAGTTTTCAAAAAAAAGAAGAAGGAGAAAAATTAAAGAGGTATCAAACTTTTAAAATTAAAATAAGATAAGGCAAGATTTCAAATTTAAGATGTAATTTTCGAAAATTAAAAAAGAAAAAGTCAAATAGATTTTGAAATTCAAATTTAAAAGAAAGAGTCAAAAGAAAGAAACAAGATAAGATAAGATTTGAAAATTTTAAAGATTCTGAAATTAAAAATTGAAAGAAAGAAACACCAAACTTAAAAACAAAATACGATAACTCAAACAATTAATTAAAAAAATTTTAAAAATAAAGGTAGAAAAGTTGTTTGAAGATTTTTGAAAATGTTTAAAGAGAAAAGATTAATTAAAGATTTTGAATTTCAAAATTAAAAGAAAGAAAGACTAAAGACAACTAAACTTTTAAAAATTAAATTTAAAATAAAGATAAGATAACAAGATTTTAAAATCAAAGAAAAAGATCAACAGATTAGGAAAGATAAACAAGATTGGATTAAAGAAACTTAAATAGCAAAATTTTCGAAAATTTTTTAATAGAATATTTTTTTTGAAAATTTAAAAAGAAAAGAAAAAAACTAGAAGAACACTAAATTTAAAAATTTTGAAATTAATTACCACTAATTTCAAAAAAATAAAAAGAGAAACACTAAAAGACACCAACTTAAAAATTTTAAAATCAAACAAGAGATAATACTATAAAAATTCGAACAAAAAGAAAGCAAACAAGATCAATTTTCAAAAATCAAGAAGAAAAGAAAAATTAACCAAAACTAAAGGACACAAAACTTAAAATTTGAATCAAAGTTTGAAAAAGAGAGAAAGATTACTAAGATGAATTTTTGAAAAGTTTTAAGAAAAGAAACAAAGAAGGTTCGAAAATTTAACAAGAAAAACAATTAAAAGAAAACTTAGTAAAAAGTACCTGATCTAAGCAACAAGACAACCGGTAGTTGTCAATCACGAACAATCCCTGGCAATGGCGCCAAAAATGTGGTGCGCGAAATTATAACTCGCACAACTTCACAGGCAAGTGCACCGGGTCATCCAAGTAATACCTCAGGTGAGTGAGAGTCGATCCCACGAGGATTGTTGGATTGAGCAAGCAATAGTTATCTTGCTGAATTTAGTCAGGTGAAATAGAAAAAGAATGATTGTTGTAGGCGCATAAAACAAGGAAATAAAGAAAGCAGTAAAGAAACGATGTAAAACAATAATGAGAAAACAGTTAAAGCTTTGGAGATACTTATCTTTCTAGATTAATACTTTTCACTGCCTAAATTAACAATGAATGATTCATTCTATGACAAAACTGTAAGTGATTAAACCCCAATTCTTTGGACCCTTTTAATCTCCTTTGATTCTCATCAAAAGCTAGGGTCAGTGGTCATTCAAATTGAACGAGGGTGAAGCTCAACGCAATTCAATCTCTCTTGATCCTACTTAAAATGCCATAGACAATGTCAGATCTTTTGGATCGGAGAATGAAGCTCAGTATTCTAGTCTTAATGCCACAAAACCCCAATCACCCCAAAGCTAATCGGATTTCATGTCACATATCCAATTGGCCCAAGCGATTTACAGTTTAGGAGATGTATTCTCAAGCTGTAGTTCAATATTATCCTATCAGGGACTCGCAAGAACTCATGTAGAAAAAGAGGTCATACTTCCATTCCACCTCAGATTCATTTAGATGACGAATGAAAATACATCATAGAATGGAATCAAACATATATTAAAATAGAAAAACAATAATATTAATCCATAGGAATAAGCATAGCTCTGAACCTTAATCAGGAGGTTTAGTTACTCATGCTTTATAAAAGGAACATAAAGAGGATCTGTCTATCTCTCTGTTTCTCTTTTTCTTTTTTTATTCTAAATGATCTCCTCTTTAAATAGGAAAATACTAATCCTAAAAATATTAATTTTAATTTAAAAGTTACAAAAATAAAACTTGGTAAACTAAAGAATGCTAAAATCCACTTTGGACCCACTCTGATCATGTGCTTCGGTCAAGCCTGGTGTTCAACTTATAGAATGGGCGTTGAACGCCCATTAGAGGGGTGAATTCGCTAGCTTCTGCACCCTAGCTGGCGTTGAACGCCAATTTTGAGCGTTCAACTTGGGAGGTTGGTCCTTGTTGGGCGTTAAACACCAGAAGTTGATGTTTAACGCCAGTTTTAGCAATCATCCTGAATGAGAAGTATAGACTACTATATATTGTTGGAAAGCTCTGGAAGTTAGCTTTCCAAGACCATTAAGAAGTATCAATTGGATCTCTATAACTCAGGATATGCTTATTCAAATGCACGGAAGTCAGGATTGACAGTATTTGCTATCCTTTCTTCGTCTCTGAACAAGATTCTGCCAAATTCATCCAAAAATTACCTAATATCATAAAAATAATACAAAAATTCAAAGTGACATCCAAAAGATGAATTTTACACTAAAACATATTAAAACTTAATGAAATGTAACCAAAAATAGTAAAAAAATGCTATGAAAAAAGGTATAAAATGCTCTGTCATCAATGATAATCATCGTTAGACAAAAAAATTCAACGATAACTAATTATTGACGAGGTTTATACCGTCAAATTCTTTTTAATGGTACTCAATATTTCTTTTATAGTGATTCAGCATAAAAGATCACATAAATCGCAATAACTATGTTCTGTCTTGATTGTTAGCAGCTGCATATAAATTGCAGTGACTTTTATATTTTTATTTCTTACATCTAAATCGCAATGGCTTTAGGTGTTTTTTTTTATTTGACATAAATCACATCGAGTTTGATATTATTTGAAGTTCGAGTAAATCACGTTTAGCCACTGCGATTTATTCTTTTACTCACCTGGACACGTTTTGCAACTACGTATACTTAAGTCACATAAGCTTTTGGTGATTTAATTTGTCTTCTAAATTTTTAAATGACCAGTGCGATTTATTAGCAACTTATAATGGATTAGTCACCAAATTCTATTTTGACTTAAATTTTATTTGTTAAAATTAAATTAACCAATGCGATTTATTAGTAATAAAAACAAGATATTTACGTAAATAATATTGTACTAGGAGAACACATTATTAACTATTTTTTAAGTTTAAATAAGTAAAAAACCCTTATGTTTGTGTTGAATTAAATGTTTCAATAATTTCAAAACTTATTCCGTTGTAGCTTCAATGAGTCTTTTTAAGATTTTTTTTAAAAATTAGGAATGAGATTCGAATTCGAGATCTCTAAATGAAAATGAAAAAATTATGTCATTTGAGTTATAGTTTATTGACGGGAATAAGTATTGTTTTGGTCCCTAACGTTGAGGGTCAGAATCGAAACCGTCTCCAACGTAATTTTTGATTTAAAATCATCCTTAACGTTTTTTTCGTATTAAAATCGTCTTTTTTAATACAATTTTTAATCTTATTCCTAAACTACTACTATTTTAATAAAAAAATTATAAAAAACACCCTGGAGGAGAAAAGCTTGCGCCAACGTTTGCCTCAAGCTTTTTGGCAAACGTTGGCGCCACACGCCACAACAGGCTGAAGGGGTATACTTCCAACATGAATAACTTGAGCTACAGAGCTCCAAATGAGGTGATTCAAAAAGTAATAGAAAGTAGGAATCGAGAGCTTTCCAAGCATATATGGCACTGCATGGTGGACACTAAAATTGAGGGAGAAAACTGCCCCGAAATGTGCATAAACGAACATGGTGGCAACTTGCAGTGAGGCCAACTAACCTCTGCACCTTCGACGGAGTATAACTCGAGCTGTGGAACTCCAAATGATGCACTTCCAACGGCATTGGAAAGTAGAAATTCAGGGCTTTCCAACAATATATAATAGTATGAGGTGAACAATGTTTTTGAGTCTCCAAAATCTGGCGTTTTCGACCACATTTGAGGCAAACGTCGCCTCAAACGCTGCACACCAAAGCCAGCGACCTTGTCCTCTTCAAAGAAGCATAACTTGAGTTGTAGATGTCCAATTGAGGTGATTCCAAGTGGGTTAGAAAGCTGACATTCAGAGCTTTCCAACCATATATAATAGTCTATAGTTGGCATAAAATTGGCAACGTTGACAAGAGGACAAAGTAGCGCCACAAGACATGCAAGGGAGGATCCACGTTTGAGCTAAAGTTTGACCTCAAACTTTAAGCCAAACGTGGATGACAGCAAAAAGAGCAAGCTGCTACAAAAAGCTTGAGTCAAAGTTTGCCTCAAACTTTGACTCAAACTTTTTTTGGTTCATGGTCCGGTTCAAAGCTTAAATATTTTCCAAGGTCAAGAGCAATCAACAGAGGCTATTTTCAACTCAATTCCATCAAGGCCAAAAGCCCAATTGACATCACTCAAAGGCACAAGAAATAATTTGATTTGGAATTTCATTTTCTTTGTAATTTGCTTTTCAATTTCATTTTCATTTGTCATGTTTGTAAAAGCCTATAAAAAGGCATCATTTTCATTTTAGAAGGAAGGTCCGAATAGAGAGAGGATTGATTTAGATCAACAATGATTAAGTGGGTGAGAAGTCTAGATCAAGCATTTTCTTTATTTTTGTTCTCTGTTCTAAGTTGAAACCAAGGTGTTTGAGTTATTGCCTCACTAAGAAATTCATCTCTAAGATATGAATTTCAATTTTCCTTGGTGTTGTGTTTTACAAAATTCAAATGGAGTTTAACTCATCTTATGATCAAACAAATTTTATGGGATATTACCCACCATCACCAATCTCTAATGATGGCTGGGAATATCACCAAGAAAATACAAATTCTGAGCACTCCAATCCATGGAGATTTGCTTCAGAAACACAAAATGAGCAAGAGAATCATATGGGATACTTCCCACCACCACAAAATGATTCAAGTCATTATTCTAATGGTGGCTGGGAGTATCACCAAGGAATGAAAGAGCATCCACCCTCACATCCCAATTTCTCATTTGAAAGATCTTCATCACTTGATTATGCCTCAACACAAAGTTTCCTCTAAAATCCAAAGATGTCATCCCATCAATCACACAACTCATTCCATACCCCTCAACACAACTTCACCACAACACATCCATGTCACCAAAATTACTCTCAACCTTCATCTCTTGAATTAGCAGTTGAGGATTACCTTCAATAGTCCAAAGAACCCTTAGAAAGCCAATGCCAAGCCATTGAAATACACAAAAAACTCATGGAAAGATACACACAACCCCAATCCTGGAAAGAAACTATCCTCAAGAAGATGAATGGGCCCTCAGAGCAAACAAGGAGGAACTTAGAACCATCAACCAGTGAGGATGAAGACCAATTTATGGGTGAGGAAGTGGAAAAGCAAGATAAGGAGGCCACTGCATCAAGTGAACTTTCAATGAAGAATGAGGTGGTTGAAAATGAAACTGCACTTGAGGTAACAAAGGAACATTCACAACCCTCACAAACTTTCCTTGAAGAAGAGATGAAGAAATCTTGGGAAGAACAACAAACCTCCTCCATAAAAGAACTATTAAGTCAAATGTTGGGTGCAAAGAAAGGAGTGGAGGAGCATGAAAGTGAGGAAGTCATTCCAGAGAATTCACACTCAAGTGAAGCAGAAAATCACATGAAGGAAGGGCTCATGGAACCACCAATACAAGAGACTTTTGAGGAAAAGAAGACTCCAACAATCACACGTAATAGGATACATGAAGATAAACCGTACCAGTGATTAATAACCATTTTATGCCTCTTTTCAGAAACAACCGTTTACAATAAAAGAGAAATCTGAAATCCTTTTTCTGAAAGGAGAAACTGTTCATTTAAAACAATATTCAAAAGCATTTCAGAAGATTTATCTATGCTGAACCAAATTAGCCTTTCACGCATTTCCAAACCATAACCACAATACCGAAACCAACCATCGGTCCATCTCAATTCAACCACGGCCCTAGGCCCAAACAATCCAACTAACAACCAATCACCACAATCCAACAGAGTCCCAGATGCAAACACAGGAAAGAAGTTCAAGCACAAACAAACAGTTATTACAAGTAGAACAGTTAGCAATTAATCACATAGGCAAACCAAGTATTATATGCACACCCAACCAACGTCACACAAATGCATATGATGCATGCCTGTCCCTAGTGGCTGATGATATCATCTGTCGGTTACCAAGCCAACCCGACGTGTCCGGTAGCTAACCCGGACACAGTCTCTCTGTTGCGCTTTATTATCATTAGAGGGTATCTGCGCCCTGTCGCCATTAGAGGGTATCTGCGCCCTGTCGCCATTAGAGGGTATCGGTGCCCTGTCACCCTTACAACCAGAGAGAAAACACAAGCTTACTCGCATACAACATTCATCTCAGCCATCCGGCTTAAATTCACAATTCATTCAATTGCATACATGCATTTGTACTCAACCATGGATCACCATCCATCTCAGCCATCCGGCTCACGGTTCAATCCAAAACCAGCGAATTTATCAATAAATACAGCCCTTCGGCTTAAGTTCATAATTCATAATCAGCCATACGGCTCACAACTCATTCGGCAATCAGCCATAGTTCAATAGCATACACAGCCATTCCGGCTCACAACAAAATAGCACTTCCACCATTCAACATCATCAAATTCATATATCGGCATTTAAGCCATAAATCACTTTTCTCAATTCATTCACTTTGAAATCAAGTTTCAACTCTTTTCAGCCTTGGCTTTAAAGATCTCATTTCTCAAATCATCTTAGGCTCATAAGCCACTTTTACTCAAAGTAAGTTCCTTTTTTAAAACAAAGCCGCTCTCGGCATCCTCTTTCCAAGACTTCCAAAACCATGGCAAGTTAAGGATTCATTTTGGGAACATTCAAAATCACCCACCCAACAATGGGATTTTATAACAAAAGTTCCTCGGCAGAGTCCAATTCAAACCAATCCTCAACGGATTAAACTCATTTCAAATCTTTAAAGAATCAACTTCCAAAGATTACATTTCACAAAGCCGCACAACAATTCAGCCAAACAAACATTCATAATCATTCGATACAATCAAATTATACATAAGGCCGATACAATCACCAAATATACATTTTCTCACAACGGTATCCATATGTAATAATTCCAATACATAAAGCATAGTTTTTGGAAAGCGCCCCTACCTCAACACGTCGAAACTCGAAAGCCCTAAAACGCATCACAACTCACTTTCGCTCGGCCCGCAACTGCGGCAGTAGCAAGCTCAGCTCCAAACCGCTTTCTCAGCAACCACAACGACTCTACCCGCAACGTGTGGCCCCGATAACTAAATCCTAAACATTAACAACGCGAAAACCTTAATAACACATAACTGAAAACCACCGCGAGGGTCCTGAGACAGAGGTACTTACTGTAACGACAAAATGAAACAACCGAAACTCCGGATTGACCCGGCAGCAATTGTGGCATCAGTTCTCACGGAGCAAGAATAACAACGACCTCAGCCTCAATTATGCCTTTTTCGAATGATAAACCAGCAACGACTAAAACAGTAATCCACAGTCCTATAATTAGGCCAGGAAGAAAACAGAGGAACAAAACTGAAACTAGATCAGGGTTTAAAGTGTTACTGTTCCAAGAATGGAGTTTGGGAACGCAGGAGAGCTGCTGTTGGGTGATATCAATGGTGCTCCCCTTCAGGCTCGGTGGTGATAGAACTGCGACAGCAAGCTCCCGTCGACGACAGCGGTGACGGCGGTGCACGGCACTGGCGGCGACGACTCCAGCACGGTAACGAGGATGAAGCTTCTTCTCAGTCAGTGGCTCGCAGCTCACGGTGACGCGCGACACTCCTTCTGTGGTGGTGACTGCTCCAGTCTCATCTGCGGTGGCGCCGAAGATCAATGCGGCGACGCGAGCTCAAGCCCCACAGACAGGACGGTGGTGATGGCAGCTCTACCCTCTCACCTCCATCACGTCTCACTCTCGACACCTCTCCCTCACCCCTGTTTGATCGGCACCAAGGCGGACTACACGGAACGGCGACGATGCGCGGCAGGGCACGCAGCGGGTTGAGCACGGCGATGAGGTTCCCTTCGCTCCCTTCCGTTCAACACTCTGAGATCAGGGGCTCTTCTTTCTTCTCCGTGGATTCCTCACCCCACTCCCCCTTCGATTTCATCTTTCTTTCACAGTCTTGTGTGTGTGTTGCGTTCTGTTGGAAAAAAAAGAGAGGGAAAAGTGCATTGCTTGCTGCTGGGTGAGGGAAGCTGTGCGCGTTGATTTGGGAAGGAGAGGCTGCAGATGCTGGGTTGTGGGGGAAACGGGTCGGATTAGGGTTTTCAGGGTTAGGGTTTCATTTTTGAAAATTAGGGTTAGGGACATTATGGTAATTTCACTTAAAATTGGGAATAATATAATAGTTGAAACCCAAATCAAATCCAACACTAATTATATATAGAAAATACTATTTGCTCATCAATTTCACAAATTATTTTCAATAAAATGCCCAAATCTAAAAATTAGAAATAACATACTTAATTTCTTCATTTTCCAAAATAGCAGTATTAATATTTAAAATATTAATTACTTAGTCCAAATCATATAAAATTCTTATTATTTCATAACTATCAATTTTATAATTTAAATATAGAAAATAATCCAATAATCATAAAATTGGATAATAATCATAACTTATCTCAAGTTCAATAAATCAAAACTTGCCTTAATTATCTTTAATAAAATGATTTCCGAAATTAAGGCTATAATTAACTATATGGTTTGAGACTTGATCATAATAAGACTTTTCAAAGTTCTGGGTTTTACATTCTACCCACCTTATAAAAATTTTCGCCCTCGAAAATTGATACAAAATGAAAGAAATTCCATAACCGTTCACCCTTGAACACATTTAAGGAAGAAGCAAAAATATCTCAAAATATAATTATATATACGATTTTCAAATACTTTGATTGTCATATGCATAAGGGTGCAAGGGTAGGAGTTTGATTGCAAAGCAAACGTTATAAGATAGGCTCAATGCACAAGGTCATATGATCTCAAAGCTTTACAAAACTTGAGGTGCCAAAATAGGGTGCAAATCAAGATAGGCATTCACAAAGCAAAGTGGTAATTAGTGTGGTAAAAGGCTGCAAGGCATGTTGGTATTTAAACAGCGGCATAACGTTCGCTGACAATCCTCGTCCCCACTTCAGAACTTCAATTTCCCAACTCCACCAATCATTTTACAACCTCATAGCCAATCATAGGCCTAACAACCGCAACCCGTTCGCAAGGGACAAAACACCCACAACTCATAACATTGTACACCTACTGCCCCAGCTTCCGTATACACCTATCACGTCTTAAAGAACTAGCGCATCGCGTCACTACGTCTACAAGTCGCACGTGATGTTAAAACAATTCTCGAGTCTACTCAGAAGAATACGAGGTCTTAAAAAAAAGAGACAAATGTCAAGGACAATACTCATAGATTTGAAGGAATATATCCAATTCCAGATGAACAAGGATGTTCAAACAATGAAGTTTGCTAGAAATAGATCAATTGACAACTTCAAAGATAACCCTTGGATAAAAAAAAAGTTCAACAAGATCAATAGGAAGAAAACCAGCGCATCAGTTTGAAACAAACTCGAGCTGAGTCGAGGAAGTATGAGGTTTACAGAAAAGGATATCTCAGACCCAAGACAAAGCTCATAGAACTCAAGAGCATAGTTAAAAATACTTCCGAATGCATTGTTCACAAAAGAATCGAAAACTTGCGGAAAAATCACTTTGCAATTTAAAAGAAAAGTTAAGCAACAACCATTCTTCAAGAGAGTAGCCAAAAGCATAAATGTGGCTTTACTCCAATACAATTTCATGTCGAAGTAAATCATGTAGAGTTTTAAAAAAACAAAATGCACACGAGTTTGGCTAGGAGCTAAAATATTTTCTCAAATATTTTAAAAAGATAATTAGGTGCACAACTCAACCAAAAGCAATCATAAAACTCGGAAGAGAAATCAAATGCTTGTTCAAAAATTCTCAAAATTCATATTCAAACAAGCGTGTATAACATTCATAGCAAGGGTGAAAGAGGAAGTTAAACTCTTTTTAGAAAAGAAATTCCAAGGTAAAAACTTGCTTGCAATTTGGTAAAGGAAATAAGTGGTACGTCACAAACAAACCGGTTTCCACTAAACAAGGAAGCTTTTCAAAACTTCATTTAAAACAGCATATGCCAAATTTAAATTAACTTCGTCAAAATTGAACAATGGTTTCAATCTAAATCAAACAACAAAAATAAATTCCGTTTAGTATTCTTCCAAAGGGAATTCAAAACTTCTTTTAAAGTTCAAAACAAGACTCCAAAAGTGTTATTGAAATCACCATCTTAGAAGAAGATTCAAGAAGTTTAAGATGCACTAAAAAGGAATCAAGCCATGCAAGAAAGGATCTTAAACCAAGATAGTTCAAACAAGACCCACTAGGCATGAAACATCAAACAAGCTTTCAATTGATCCAAAAGAATACAAAAGTCATAGAAAAAGACAACTCGATCATTTGTAATTTCTCAATGATAAATCTTTGACTAAAAACTCTTGTAGAGATAATGGGAAAATAAACAATGCACTAACTTGAAACGAATTAAACTGACCCTCATAAGGATGAGATTCACAAGAGAGGACAAACCAAGATCAATGGTAGTGTTCACAAGATGTAAAAGATTAGTTAAAAATAGAATCACGTATGACATTCATAGAGGTGAAAAGCTTAAGAAGGAACGAGTCCGTTCATAAGAAGAAAGCTATGAGTCCAACATTTTCAAAAGAACAATAATGGCGTGAATCATATAGCATGCTAAATCAAACTCAATTCAAAATAATTTAAGTAAAGCTTATCAAACGAAACTCAACCGAGACCAAAGTGGTAAATCCTTTCTTTTCAAAATTTTGAAAAATATCCAAATAAATAATCAAATGAAGATGTGCATTGGAACTATAGTAAAATTACTAGAATGCCAATTTACTTTTAAAGTAAGCGCAATTCCGTAAACCAGTAAAAGTACAGGCGAGGTATTAGAGATAAATAGTTGTTAAACTGCATAAGAAATCTCAAAGTTTCATATATAGATAAGTATATATCTAATCAACAGCAATTTTTTTATAAAACCTCAAAATTAGCTATAATCACTGTTAAGTAAGAGGAAAACTGAATCAACAAGTTCTCTAAGAATGAACTCGGAACCCGGAGTTAAAAGTCACAGCACATTAAGACAAATTCAAGGCTACATCAAGAAACACGTGAATCAAGAAGAACTCAAACAGAGGAAGATAGATGCAACAGGGATTTCAAACAAGCATATGCAATTAAGATCAAACAAGAATGCATATGAATAGAGGAATAAAGTTGAAAAATCAAACTACTTTTCAAAAGGACTAACAACCAAGAACTTCAAGTTAGGATACGAAAGAACAGGTCGACTCGAACAGAATTCATGACACACAACTGAATAGCCTCGAGAAATAGTTTCTAGCGTTCCCGAAACCCGCGATTTGCTTTACTCAAAACTCGTATATCATCTATGATAACCCATTAGTGCTCTCATATACATAATTCACTAATATTAAGCCGGCCAAACTTAATATCAGGAATTATGCAACGCAAGACTAATGGCGTTAATCAATAGATCGTCATGTGCATAAAGCTCTAATTCTCGTCATTCGACAAGGCCTAATACATGACAAACGCTCAGAGTATGCAATTGAAGCATAGTCAGTCCATTCCTCAGGCTCTACAGGAAGAACTGCTTTGATACCATAAACCGTACCAGTGATTAATAACTGTCTTATGCCCCTTTTCAAATACAAAGGTTTACAATAAAAGAGAAATCTGAAATCCTTTTTCTAAAAGGAGAAACTGTTCATTTAAAACAATATTCAAAAGCATTTCAGAAGGTTTATCTATGCTGAACCAAATTAGCCTTTCACGCATTTCCAAACCATAACCACAATACCGAAACCAATCATCGGTCCATTTCAATTCAACCACGGCCCTAGGCCCAAACAATCCAACCAACAACCAATCACCACAATCCAACAGAGTCCCAGATGCAAACACAGGAAAGAAGTTCAAGCACAAACAAACAGTTATTACAAGTAGAACAGTTAGCAATTAATCACATAGGCAAACCAAGTATTATATGCACAACCAACCAACGTCACACAAATGCATATGATGCATGCCTGTCCCTAGTGGCTGATGATATCATCTGTCGGTTACCAAGCCAACCCGACGTGTCCGGTAGCTAACCCGGACACAGTCTCTCTATTGCGCTTTATTATCATTAGAGGGTATCTGCGCCCTGTCGCCATTAGAGGGAATCTGCGCCCTGTCGCCATTAGAGGGTATCGGTGTCCTGTCACCCTTACAACCAGAGAGAAAACACAAGCATACTCGCATACAACATTCATCTCAGCCATCCGGCTTAAATTCACAATTCATTCAATTGCATACATGCATTTGTACTCAACCATGGATCACCATCCATCTCAGCCATCCGGCTCACGGTTCAATCCAGAACCAGCGAATTTATCAATAAATACAGCCCTTCGGCTTAAGTTCATAATTCATAATCAGCCATACGGCTCACAACTCATTCGGCAATCAGCCATAGTTCAATAGCATACACAGCCATTCCGGCTCACAACAAAATAGCACTTCCACCACTCAACATCATCAAATTCATATATCGGCATTTAAGCCATAAATCACTTTTCTCAATTCATTCACTTTGAAATCAAGTTTCAACTCTTTTCAGCCTTGGCTTTAAAGATCTCATTTCTCAAATCATCTCAGGCTCATAAGCCACTTTTACTCAAAGTAAGTTCCCTTTTTAAAACAAAGCCGCTCTCGGCATCCTCTTTCCAAGACTTCCAAAACCATGGCAAGTTAAGGATTCATTTTGGGAACATTCAAAATCACCCACCCAACAATGGGATTTTATAACAAAAGTTCCTCGGCAGAGTCAGCCAAACAAACATTCATAATCATTCGATACAATCAAATTATACATAAGGCCGATACAATCACCAAATACACATTTTCTCACAACAGTATCCATATGTAATAATTCCAATACATAAAGCATAGTTTTTGGAAAGCGCCCCTACCTCAACACGTCGAAACTCGAAAGCCCTAAAACGCATCACAACTCACTTTCGCTCGGTCCGCAACTGCGGCAGCCGCAAGCTCAGCTCCAAACCGCTTTCTCAGCAACCACAACGACTCTACCCGCAACGTGTGGCCCCGATAACTAAATCCTAAACATTAACAATGCGAAAACCTTAATAACACATAACTGAAAACCACCGCGAGGGTCCTGAGACAGAGGTACTTACTGTAACGTCAAAACGAAACAACCGAAACTCCGGATTAACCCGGCAGCAATTGTGGCATCAGTTCTCTCGGAGCAAGAATAACAACGACCTCAGCCTCAATTATGCCTTTTTCGAATGATAAACCAGCAACGACTAAAACAGTAATCCACAGTCCTATAATTAGGCCAGGAAGAAAACAGAGGAACAAAACTGAAACTAGAGCAGGGTTTAAAGTGTTACTGTTCCAAGAATGGAGTTTGGGAACGCAGGAGAGCTGCTGTCGGGTGATATCAATGGTGCTCCCCTTCAGGCTCGGTGGTGATAGAACTGCGACAGCAAGCTCCCGTCGACGACAGCGGTGACGGCGGTGCACGGCACTGGCGGCGACGACTCTAGCACGGTAACGAGGATGAAGCTTCTTCTCGGTCAGTGGCTCGCAGCTCACGGTGACGCGCGACACTCCTTCTGTGGTGGTGACTGCTCCAGTCTCATCTGCGATGGCGCTGAAGATCAATGCGGCGACGCGAGCTCAAGCCCCACAGACAGGACGGTGGTGATGGCAGCTCTACCCTCTCACCTCCATCACGTCTCACTCTCGACACCTCTCTCTCACCCCTGTTTGATCGGCACCAAGGCGGACTACACGGAACGGCGACGATGCGCGGCAGGGCACGCAGCGGGTTGAGCACGGCGATGAGGTTCCCTTCGCTCCCTTCCGTTCAACACTCTGAGATCAGGGGCTCTTCTTTCTTCTCCGTGGATTCCTCACCCCACTCCCCCTTCGATTTCATCTTTCTTTCACAGTCTTGTGTGTGTGTTGCGTTCTGTTGGAAAAAAAAAGAGGGAAAAGTGCATTGCTTGCTGCTGGGTGAGGGAAGCTGTGCGCGTTGATTTGGGAAGGAGAGGCTACAGATGCTGGGTTGTGGGGGAAACGGGTCGGATTAGGGTTTTCACGGTTAGGGTTTTATTTTTGAAAATTAGGGTTAGGGACATTATGGTAATTTCACTTAAAATTGGGAATAATATAATAGTTGAAACCCAAATCAAATCCAACACTAATTATATATAGAAAATACTATTTGCTCATCAATTTCACAAATTATTTTCAATAAAATGCCCAAATCTAAAAAATTAGAAATAACATACTTAATTTCTTCATTTTCCAAAATAGCAGTATTAATATTTAAAATATTAATTACTTAGTCCAAATCATATAAAATTCTTATTATTTCATAACTATCAATTTTATAATTTAAATATAGAAAATAATCCAATAATCATAAAATTGGATAATAATCATAACTTATCTCAAGTTCAATAAATCAAAACTTGCCTTAATTATCTTTAATAAAATGATTTCCGAAATTAAGGCTATAATTAACTATATGGTTTGAGACTTGATCATAATAAGACTTTTCAAAGTTCTGGGTCTTACACACACAACCACCAAGACTTGGATTCAAGGAAGTGAAGGCAATTAACAAAAGCACCAAGAAGAGGATTGTGACCAAGCTGCCAAGGACAACATTCAAGAGGAGGTCAACCACAAGCAATCCAACCCCTGGACTAATAGCAAGCAAGCTCAATCAAGCCATGTACAAAAGAAAGCTTGCTGAGAGGAAACCAAGATAAGGGGTAATAGCTGAATCTTCTCCTCTCTTGAAGTCATTCCTCTTAACAAACTGGAAGAAGAGGAAGAAAGTGAACAACATGTCAACCGTAGGTATAATTTCTCTTCTCTGCTTTGTTTTCGTTCTTTGTTTTGTTTAAATTCAATAAATTGGCATATGGTTACATTCTAAGTTTAGTGTTGCCTTGCAACAAATTACTTTCAATCTTTTTGGATGATTGCATCAAATCAAAAATTAAAGTGTCACACTAAGATTCTAAGTTTGGTGTGCCACTTAATTTTCTATGCAAGTCATCCAGCAGCACCACTTGTCTGCATAACCACAATGCCTTTGTAGTGTTAATTTTCTTTTGGTTTGACACTTTGTTATTCTGTTTACTTTAGTTATTTCTTTGTTTTTAATGCTTTCACTTATTTTGCTTCTTAACTGTTTTTGTATACATCATCAAGAAATCCTTATTCATGACAGATTCTTCACTTGGTGACTGTATTTAACAAATGACAGTTTCATTTGCTTAATTTTAGTTCAAAAAAAATTAACATGGTGCTGTGTCATTATGATTACCAACTTGAGTTTTGTGAATTCAAAAGCAGTAAAGCATCATGATCATAAACAAACAAGGAATTAAAGAAGAGTTTAGCATGTGCATACAAGTATTGGAAAGCTAGTATGATTAATTATTGCTTAATTGCATTGGATTTTATTTAATTGAAGTTTTCATCTAGGACATTTTGTGAAATCTTTTGAAAATCATGAAAACCTTGAAAGAAAAAGCAAAAAAAGGGCAAGAAAAGAAAAAGGAAAAGAATGAGAAAGCTGAAGGCTCTGAGTACCAATGGCAATTTATTTGTTAAGTACTTGTGGTGTTTATGTATCAAGCCAAATGCTTGAAAACAAAATATTTAGAAGTCAAGGTTAGGCTCAAAGTGCAAAAGCACTCCCTCAAAGCTCAAGGCTCTGAGCATCAATGATTAGAGAGTCGAGAAAAGAAAAGAAAAAATGAGATTAATGAAGTCCTCTAATCAAATGCTTGTGGTGCTTATGTATCAAGTGGTAATACTTGAAAACAAAGCATTTAGAAGTCGTAGCTTTGTTATCAACTCATGGGGCAAAGCACCCAAAAGGAGAAGCTAAATAAAAAAATCAAAAGCTTGTTTCAAGGAAGAAATATAAAAGAAAGATTTCATAAATTGAGCTAGAGAGAAGCATCAATCATTTACATCTCTTTTGTAATTGTAGCATGCATAGAAAACTAGCTTGCCATGAACATTGAGTTGCTATTATTCTTACCTTGGATTGTCAATCTCTATTGCATGATTCTTTTCTTGCTTGGGGACAAGCAAGGTTTAAGTTTGGTGTTGTGATGACATGTCACCATGTCATGTTTTTCTATACTTTTTC
>NC_029785.2:80285047-80287593 GCF_000816755.2 Arachis ipaensis
TTTAGCTCAAACTTTTGGAAGAATTGAAAACACCCTGGAGGAGAAAAGCTTGCGCCAACGTTTGCCTCAAGCTTTTTGGCAAACGTTGGTGCCACACTTGCACACCCTGGAGGAAAAAGCTTGCGCCAACGTTTGCCTCAAGCTTTTTGGCAAACGTTGGCGCCACACGCCACAACAGCCTGAAGGGGTATACTTCCAACATGAATAACTTGAGCTACAGAGCTCCAAATGAGGTGATTTAAAAAGCAATGGAAAGTAGGAATCGAGAGCTTTCCAAGAATATATGGCACTGCATGGTGGACACTAAAATTGAGGGAGAAAACTGCCCCGAAATGTGCATAAACGAACATGGTGGCAACTTACAGTGAGGCCAACTGACCTCTGCACCTTCGACAGAGTATAACTCGAGCTGTGGAACTCCAAATGATGCGCTTCCAACGGCATTGGAAAGTAGACATTCAGGGCTTTCCAACAATGTATAATAGTATGGGGTGAACAATGTGTTTGAGTCTCCAAAATCTGGCGTTTTCGACCACGTTTGAGGCAAACGTCGCCTCAAACGCTGCACACCAAAGCCAGCGACCTTGTCCTCTTCAAAGGAGCATAACTTGAGTTGTAGATGTCCAATTGAGGTGATTCCAAGTGGGTTAGAAAGCTGACATTCAGAGCTTTCCAACCATATATAATAGTCTATAGTTGGCATAAAATTGGAAACGTTGACAAGAGGACAAAGTAGTGCCACAAGACATGCAAGGGAGGATCCACGTTTGAGCTAAAGTTTGACCTCAAACTTTAAGCCAAACGTGGATGACAACAAAAAGAGCAAGCTGCTACAAAAAGCTTGAGTCAAAGTTTGCCTCAAACTTTGACTCAAACTTTTTTGGGTTCATGGTCCGGTTCAAAGCTTAAATATTTTCCAAGGTCAAGAGCAATCAACAGAGGCTATTTTCAACCCAATTCCATCAAGGCCAAAAGCCCAATTGACATCACTCAAAGGCACAAGAAACAATTTGATTAGGAATTTCATTTTCTTTGTAATTTGCTTTTCAATTTCATTTTCATTTGTCATGTTTGTAAAAGCCTATAAAAAGGCATCATTTTCATTTTAGAAGGAAGGCCCGAATAGAGAAGATTTTAAAGTGATTTTCCAAATCTGTTAAACCTGCTGCATCTTTTACTTCTCTGTTTGATTGTTATTTACACTTCCGTGTTTGATTTCATGAATCCCAGTACCCAATTTCCTTTATTCTTCTTGCAATTTAACTTTTCAGTTACTTGATCTACTGCTTTCTTTTAATTTCCAGCATCCACTCCCCTTTAATTTCATGTAATTTATATTTCTTGCAATTTAAGTTTCAGCTATTTTACTTTCTTGCTCTTTAAGTTACTTGTAATTTTACTTTCTGCACTTTATAATTCCTGCAAATTTACATTCTGTTGGCTTCAATTGTCACTCAAATCACTCAATGTTAGCTTGACTAAACTAATCACCTACTAAAATTGCTTGATCCATCAATCCCTGTGGGATCGACCTCACTCACGTGAGTTATTATTACTTGATGCGACCCGGTACACTTGCCGGTGAGATTTGGGTGTTTTGGAAATTCGTTTTTCCACAAATTTTCCCATCACTGGTGCTAGTAGTGGTGAGGGTATTTTTGTCCAAAAAAATTAAAAGGACGATTTTAATACGAAAAAAACGTTAAGGATGATTCTAAATCGACAATTACGTTGGAGATGATTTCGATTCTGACCCTCAACGTTAGGGACCAAAACAATACTTATCTCTTTATTGACAGTATTTTTAAGACACATTTACAAAACTCTTGCAATGTTTATGATTAATGTATTCTGAAGTTTTTAATTTTATCATTTTCATTTAATCTTATAAGTCCAACAAACAATAAAGTGGCTCTCTTCTCTTCTTTTGTCTATGACTGGCTGTTACAATACTTCCCTACGGTTTGGAGTTTTGAAATTTCGTGAAATTTAAATAAAAAAATAAAAAATCTAAATCTATTTTAACTTTTATTTTAATTATTTTTTTATCTAAAAAATCAAGTACCTACTTTTGTCTCTTCCTCTCCTCTTGTCACATCATTGAACATCACTCTCTCACTGCTGTCTCGAAATGCCGCACCTCTGCCACCATACAGTCCCACCACTTGCCACAACACTAACACACTGACACCCTGCCACAATGCCATCCTGAGACAGAGACTCTGATTTCTTCCATCCGACATTAACCCAAAATTTTAGATATCAACCCCGAACTCATGCGGAGCAGTTTGAAACCAAGAAGGAGTAGAGGTGATGGCGTAGTAAAATGGCACCACTGAGGAGAAGGAAAAGCAATGAGTTCAGGTTAAACTAGGGAGGAGCAGAAGTGTTGCTGAACCAAGAAAGCCACAGTAATAGAAGTGGGTTTATTGTGGAGGTTGCACCTAGGTGTGTGTGTATGGTTACACCTGGCCCTGACCTAAAAAATATAGAAACTCCAAAATTAATCTTAAAGAAAATATTTTATTTTTTTATATTAAATTCAA
>NC_029785.2:80287627-80298508 GCF_000816755.2 Arachis ipaensis
TGAAATAATAATTTTAGCCCAAACAAATTTTAAATAAAAAATATAAAATAAATATAAACGTTAGCTTTTTTAACTCTTTAAAAAGAGTTTTAATACTCTAAAATTTCAAAAAGCATTGAATCAATTCCTGGGTATCATGATGAATTCTGTTATGATATATTCGGAGTGTCAAAATTTTTTGAAACGCGAGAATTCCTGCAGGGACTGCCTCAAATAAGAATCCAAAGACAGAAAATTTTTTCGTAGAAATGAGGATAGGGACTAAAATTTTTTCGAGACAAGCAGGGGACCCGAGCGGCGATTCCCGCCCTATCCCCGATAATGTCTCGAAATTCTTGAATTTAATTAAATACCCTTAATTTATTTCTAATATAGGGACTTTTTAGTAATTTCACATATTAAAAACCCTAACCCTACTTTATTGAATGTCTTCCCTTCTCTCCTACTACACTTTTTTACTGCGTCGTCCCCCAGCCCCAACTCTCCAGTCCCAAAAGTTCAAAACTCCCATAGCTGTGTCTACAGTCACAGCCATAGCACCATACCCCCTCGCTAGTCGCCACCGGCCACTCCTCCTGGTCAGTGCTTATCGTTACCGCGCTGTCACCCTCACAGCTTCTCCGTGTTGTTCTCTCTCTTCAGGTGCGGCGTCCTTCTCCTCTCCACTCCTGCATCTGTGTGATTGCATCCATTCTCGTGACTGTCGCCGTGTCCATTCTCCCCTTTCTGCCGTTGCATCCCACTGCTCCGCCATCTCTTTGTTGCCCGTCGTCTATTGGAGAGCATCACTGCTGATGTGGCAGCAGCCACCGGTTGCCCCTCTTCCAGTTCTCTTCCTCCTTTCCATCCACTTGACTTCAAATTTCTCTCCTTCTATGTATCTGAAGCAATTAGACATATAGGGTTTATAATTATGAAATAGTTATGATTTGATACTCCTCCTCTGTATAATCTTTGTTATATGTTTTTTGAATTCTGAATATTGAATAATACGCTCTATTATGTGTTCTTTTGTTGATTTATTGTAGTTTATAATTTATCCTTTTCTGTATTTTTTGCCCTTTTTACTGATTTATTACAGTTTAAAATCTTAATTTGTATAATCTCTATTATGTGTTCTTTGTATAATCTTTTCTATTATGTGTTTGTTTTTGCTGATTTATTATAGTTTATAATTTATCCCTCTCTATTTTTGCCGTTTTGCTGATTTATTATGTATTCTTTTGTATTGGATTTAATTTTTTTGTTTTTTGAATTTTCTCTTTGTATCTGAAGTTGAAAATCTAACTTAGTGTTTCTGTATTGAATCTTAATTTAGTGTTTCTGTATTAAATTTTACTGTACAAGATGGATAATTTTAGCTCGACTCCTATTGAAAATAATAATGAGACAGAACCAACTCAAGATGATGAGGGTCAAGCAATTGAAGCACATATCTAAGAAACACAAGAGGAAGGACAGGAAGAAACACAAGAGGGAGGACAAGAAGTTAGCCAAAGCATACAAAGCAGTCCTAACAAGAAAGATTAACTTCCGAGGCTTGGAAACATTTTAGGAGGGAGAAAATAGATGGAAAGTAGAAGAAAATATGTAAATATTGCGAAAGAATGTTTGGAGGTGACACAAAGCAAGGAACTAAGCACTTGCATGATCACATTAGAATTTGTCCGATTCGTACAATTAGGGGACCAAAGTAATCAATATTGAAAACAGTGCAACAATCATTAGGTTCGACAGGAACAAAAAAGTCAACAGATTCACTTTTGGTTGGAAACTTCACATTTAGTCAAGAGGCAACACAACGAGCACTTATAGAATAGGTTATTAGGAATGAGCACCCTATGTCATTTGTAGAGCAAAAGGGTTTTCATGAGTTTATAGCTGAGACTCAATCTTTGTTCAAATTTTATACAAGAAATACACTGTAAAGTGATGTTAAGAAGATGTATGAAGCTGAAAAGAAAAAGCTTCTAAAATTGTTGAAAAAAAATTCAAACTGTATTGCTATAACTACTGACATGTGAAGTGCTGATTGTCAAAACAAAGGTTATATGTCAATTACAACTAACTTTATTGATGATGATTGGAACTTGTAATGTCGACTTGTGAGGTATTATTCTAATTCATTTGTGCTTTTAGTATCTTTTATATATTTGAATTTTTTATGTCATGACTATTTATTATATTTACATTACTTTAGGTTTGCATCCATACGTGCCTGCACCCCATACTACTGAGGTTCTTAGTGATATTTTGGTGATTTTCTTGTATGATTGGAACATAGATAGAAAATTGTCAACTTTAACAGTTGATAATTATAATACAAATGATGTCATAATTCATCTTGTGCTTGAAAAGATTTCACCATATAACTTTATTAAGAGAGGAGAGTTTTTTCACATGTGTTGTTATGCTCATGTTGTTAATTTGATTGTGAAGGTGGCAATGTCTAACTTTGTTAAGAGAGGAGAATTTTTTTACATGCGTTGTTGTACTCATATTGTTAATTTGATTGTGCAAGATGGCATGAATGATATATATGGTTCTATTGAAAAAATCAGAGATAGTGTTTCTTTTTGGGTTGCAACACAGAAAAGGAAAAAAATTTGAAGAGACTTGTAGGCAATTTAATATTAATTATAGGAGAAAGCTCGTATTTGATTGTAGAACTAGATGAAATTTAACTTATCTAATGCTTGCTTCTGCATTGCCATATAGAGAAGTTTTTGAGTGTTTAAGATACCATGAATCTCTGTATAAATATGTACCATCTGATGATGAGTAAAAAATGGCAAATGAACATGTTGATAAATTAGAAGTCTTTTATAGTGTGACTGAATTGTTTTCTGGTACTTTATATCCAACCAAAAATTTATACTTTTCCAAAGTGTGTGAAATGAGATTGATATATTTTTTTTTAAAGAAAAGGGAGCTCAACACATTTAGTGGAGCATACAAGAACAAAAAATATAGTTCTGCAACTCCTATGTTATCTTCGGCATAGCCATCAACAACATGGGTTACCTTTTGCACCACTCTCTAAAACAACAAAACATCTTAGCAACACAATCTACCACTGCCGCTGCTTTATTTTGAAAAATCACCTCATTCCTACATAACTAGATGTTCCATATAACTGAGAAGAAACCCACTAGCCATATTTTCCGCACATCTTTTCTCAAATTCATCGTCCTCCAGCTCTCAAAATGTTCTTTTCTGGAACCTGGGAAGCTCCAAGCAAGACCCACATGACCTATCCATGCGCACCACACTTGCCAAGAAAATTCACACGTAACAAACAAATGTTGTACAGTTTCAATTTCCTTACTACACATAATCAGATGTTATCACTTTGTTTAATGATGCCTAATCTACTCAAGCGATCCTTTGTATTCACTCGGCCTACAAGTACAAACAAAGTAAACAACTCTATCCGCGGTGGAACAATTCCTTTCCATATTCCATTTGTGAACTTATAGTTGAGGACATCATCTGTCAATGTTTGTACCTGCAAAGCCTGCACAAAAGAGTTAGTAGTATAGATGCCTTCCTTATCAAATTTCCACACCACTCTATCTTGTGTGTCTGCTATCAGTCTCACAGCTTGCAAGGTCTCAAGCATTTGGTTCAAACTGTCGGTCTCCCATTGTCGGAGTTCCCTCCTCCAATGGAAGTTCCAAACTCACTTTATCCCATCCCAAAATCTACACTCCCCAATCACGGATCCCTTATTATCTAAAATCAAGTAGAGTCTTGGAAAGGAGTCTTTCAGCTTTCCTGACTGTAGCCATGTATCTTTCCAAAATCTGGTTAGTCAGCCATCGCCTACTTCCATAGCCAACCCATTAATCATCTTCTGTCTTACATGTTGCTCCTTGATTTGCAAGTTACAAATAACCCTCTACGGACTCCCTTTCGCTGGTATACCTTGAGTAGACAATAACTGCCCAGGATTTAGATTATTGCATGAGCACACAACCTTTTTTCATAGAGGACACTCTTCTTTAGAGAATCTCCACCACCATTTAAACAACAATACGGTATTACGAATCATCACATCTCCCACACCTAGTCCCCCTAATTTCTTCGATGCCTGTATCATCTCCCATTTTACAAGAGCCAATCCAGGTTGTCCGTCGTCCTTTCCCCAAAAGAATCTTCTTTGCAATGAGATTTTTTTTGCCACCGTAACTGGCATTTTATACAAGCTCAAATAGTACGTAGGCAGACTATTGATCACGAATTTGATGAGAACCAGCTTTCTCGCTTTGCTTAGCACCTTTGCTTTCCACAAACTCAGTTTCTCCTCCACCTTATCTATCAATGGCTTCCACGTTTTTACCAGCCTGGGGTTTGCACCTAGATTAATTTCCAGATACTTTACTGGTAGATTCGCCGCCTGACATCCTAACAACCTGCACATTTGACTGGCCCACTCCTGACTGCAATTTACCGGTATCAAACTAGACTTGTCAAAGTTGATGCTCAATCCCGACATGACCTCAAAACACCTCAGGAGTCTCTTGTAGTTTCTAACTGTCTCTTCCTCTAGTGGGCAGAACAAAATAGTGTCATCATCAAACTGGAGGTGAGATAGCTCTACATTGTCCCTGCCTACTAATAGAGGAGCTATCCTCCTGTTTCTTACCGCCTCACCTATCATCCTGTTCAGCACATCTACAACGAGGATGAATAGAAAAGGTGATAACAGGTCACCTTGTCGAAGCCCTCTTTCCATCTTGAACGGCTTGGAAGGAGCCCCATTAACCATTACAGATATAGAAGCTGATCTAATGCACTCTATAATCCATGCCCTCCATCTTCTACCGAACCCCATCTTTTCTAATTCAATGTCAACAAATTCCATTTGACTCTATCATAGGCTTTCTGGAAGTCCAATTTGATGATAGCTGATGCCTTCTTCTTCATTTTTAGCCAGTGTACAGTTTCACAGGCGATTAATGCTCCATCATGTATTCGCTTGCCTTTGACAAATGCACTCTGTGATTCTCCCACTAATCCTGGCATTACGCTCCTCATTCTTCTTGTCAACACTTTTGATATGACCTTGTAAATACAACTAACCATACTAATCGGTCTAAGGTCCTTTATCTCCTTTGCACCCACAAACTTCGGAGCCAACGCTACCCAAGTAATATTGGAGTTTCCTGGTAGTCTCTCTGTCTCGAAGAAGCTCATCACAGCTTTAGTGAATTTCACTCCAATCTTCTTCCAACATCTTTTTATAAAGTTCATGTTATATCCATCGCTGCCCGGAGCCTTAGATGATTCACAGTCCCATACTGCCTTCTTTACTTCCTCCACTGTCGGTAACACCTCTAGTGCTTGAGCTTCCTCCATCTCCAAGCGATTAACTAACCCATCTCGAAAACTGGTATTTGGTGACTCGTCCTGGTGGTATAAGTTCCTGTAGAAATCTCTAATTGTAACCTTAATCCGTGCATGATTTATTACCAACCTTCTATTAATCACTAAAGACTCAATCTGGTTATTCCTTCTCCTTGCTAAATGAGATTGATATTGAATGAATGGATGCTTAGTTCCAATGACATGATTCATAAAATGACAACAAATATAATTAGTAAGTTTGAAAAGTATTGGGATCAAATTAATGAAGTCATGGCTGTGGGAGCTATCTTAGACCCTAGATATAAGATAAAGTTGTTGAAGGTTTTTTTTCTAGAATATATGGATCTCAAAGTGAGTTTCAATTGAGCAAGGTCAAGAAAATGATGGAAGAATTAGTATGTGAATATCAACTTAAGACTAGGGTTAAAAGAAGAGCTCCAAATGATGATAGTTTAACTTTTACTTTGAATGTTGGAGAAGATCACTTGAAAGAGAAAATTTAGTTCTATCTACTTACAATTTGTGGAAGATACATCTGAAGACTGTTGCAAAAACTGAGTTGAATTTCTATTTGGAAGAGAGTGTTATGGCAGATAAAACAAGTTTGAAAAAATTTGACATTTTGGACTATTGAAAAAATATTGGAGTGAAATATCCAACCTTACAAAAGATTGCAAGAGATTTTTTAGCCATTCTCATTTCTACTGTTGCCTCAAAGTCTGCTTTTAGTACCGGTGGTCGAGTTTTACATCCACATTACAATAAATTGCATTATGAACTTGTTGAGGCATTAATTTGCGCTCAGCATTAGATACACTTTTCAGGTAAAAGTATTAATAACTCAAGTTTTTATCTGGTATTAAAGTTCAATCTCATGTCAAATTTAACTCGCGTGACTTGTTGATTGATATAATATAGATAAATCAGGGTCGAAAATTTCAATTCCTTGGGACTATGAGATGAATATGGGGGATTTAGGAGTTTAGGTAATTATTTTTCTATTATGTCAAATTTTTATTTAATATATGGTATTCTTGTTTATGATGTATGTTAATATATTCATGTTTATATTGTTTTAACAGAGAACATGGAGTTGTTTGTTAGAAGTTATATGCTGACAATGGAAGAATATTTGATGTTGAAGACTTTATTTTATGGCCTTTTTTTTAGAATGGAAGTTGTATTTTAAGATTTTATTTTATGGACTATGATTTGCTATGTTGTATTTTTAGACTTATAATCTTAGATATGATATGTTTTTGTGTTTGTAACAATGTTTGTAATTTTTTTAATTTTTTACTATAATTTTCATATAAATGTTCAACATAGAGAGACGGGAAATGAACACCCACAAAAAACACAGAAACGAAAAAAATAGGAATAAGGACAATTATCTCCATAGCGGGGATCGAGGTGGGGATAGAGATCAATTCTGAGGACAGAGACAGAAAACAGGGAGGCATCTCCCATCCCGTCCCATCCTATTGATATCCCTAATGCATGATAAAGAGTCTATGGAAAAGTCAAGAAAGAAGTTTCCAATTGGGAGCATCAAACAAGTGAAAAGAAGTGTACTCTGTCAAAGATGGACATTGAAGACCAAATAATGATAAGGATTATTGTGGATTGTGCAAGAAGCTTAAAGTACAAGTACTATTCTAACAAGAAAAAGTAAAACTTTCACCAAAAAGAAATCTTGTCTTGATCTCATTACATTATTATTCAATGAGAATTAGCGCTGTGTCTAATGAAAAAAATATATATAAAAGTTGAGTTTGGAACCGTAGAGCTAGTCAACAATGGAAAACTTGAAGGTCTTCAAGAATAAAATAGACCTTTCCACACCCCTTCCCGGTCAATACTCAACAACCTCCCTTACACAAAATCTCATGGCATTGTTGTGCTTTTGGCAATCCCATTTTTCCTTTCTGCTTTGTTTCTCTCATTATCATCTCTACTAAAGAAGGATCATAATTCTAAGGTAAAGAAAAATGTTGAGATACCAATACCAAATGCTTGATGCAGCACCCTCTTTTCAAGACTCCCTTAAGGCACTTGAGGCTGACATTCAACATGCCAACGTCCTGTGATTCTCTCATTCAAAATTCTTTGATGTATATATTGTTGTGTTTAATTTAGTGAGAGTCTAAAAATTTTTGTTATGTCAATATATGAAATCCCATGACTCTGGTGGCTAATGATTGACCTGCATATTAACAAGTGACACTTGTCAGATATAAAAGTTTAACTAGGTTTTGGCTTACTGGTGCACGAATTGTGAATTACACTTTTCACAACTCGTACCACTAACCAGCAAGTGCACTGGGTCGTCCAAGTAATACCTTACGTGAGTAAGGGTCGAATCCCACGGAGATTGTTGGTTTGAAGCAATCTATGGTTACCTTGTAAATCTTAGTCAGGAAGTCAATTATGTTTATCAGTTGAATTGCGAATAAACAAGAGAGCATGAATTAAAAGTTACTTGTTATGCAGTAATGGAGAATATGTTGGAGTTTTGGAGATGCTTTGTCTTCTGAATCTCTGCTTTCCGCTGTCATCTGATTCACACACGCACGTCCTCCTATGGCAAGCTGTGTGTAGGTGGATCACCGTTGTCAATGGCTACCATCCATCCTTCCAGTGAAAAGATTCCAAGTGCGCTGTCACCGCACGGCTAATCATCTGCAGGTTCTCAGTCATACCGGAATAGGATCTGCTATCCTTTTGCGTCTGTCACTACGCCCAGCACTCGTGAGTTTGAAGTTCGTCACAGCCATCCAATCCCAGAATTCTACTCGGAATACCACAGACAAGGTTTAGACTTTCCGGATTCTCATGAATGCCGCCATCAGTTCTAGCTTATACCACGAAGATTCTGATTAAGGAATCTAAGAGATATTCATTCAATCAGATATAGAACAGAGGTGGTTGTCAGGCACACGTTCATGGTTTGAGGAAGGTGATGAGTGTCACGGATCATCACCTTCATCACAGTTAAGCGCGAATGAACTTTTGGGCGTTCAACGCCAGTTTTGGATCCATTTCTGGCGTTGAACTCCAACTTTTAATCCTTTTCTGGCGCTGGACGCCAGATTGGGCAGAAAACTGGCGTTAAACGCCAGTTTACGTCATCTATCCTTGAGCAAAGTATGGACTATTATATATTCCTGGAAAGTCCTGGATGTCTACTTTCCAACGCAATTTAAAGCACGCCAGTTTGAGTTCTGTAGCTCTAGAAAATCTACTTTGAGTGCAGGGAGGTCAGAATCCAACAGCATCAGCAGTCCTTTTTCAGCCTGAATCAGATTTTTGCTCAGCTCCCTCAATTTCAGCCAGAAAAATACCTGAAATTACAGAAAAACACACAACTCATAGTAAAGTCCAGAAATATGAATTTTTCCTAGAAACTAATGAAAATAAACTAAAAACTAACTAAAACATACTAAAAACTATATGAAATTAACCCCAAAAAGCGTATAAAATATCCGCTCATCACAACACCAAACTTAAACTGTTGCTTGTCCTCAAGCAACTAGACAAATAAATAGAAAACTAATAGGTTGAGAAGCAATAATATCTCAGAGTTTTTGAGTGAAGCTCAGATTCTAATTAGATGAGCGGGACTAGCAGCTTTTTGCTTCCGAACAGTTTTGGCATCTCACTTTATCCATTGAAGCTCAGAGTGATTGGCATCTATAAGAACTTAGAATTCAGATAGTGTTATTGATTCTCCTATTTCAGTATGATGATTCTTGAACACAGCTATTTCAAGAGTCTTGGCCGTGGCCCTAAGCACTTTGTTTTCCAGTATTACCACCGGATACATAAATGCCACAGACACATAATTGGGTGAACCCTTTGGATTGTGACTCAACTTTGCTAAAGTCCCCAATTAGAGGTGTCCAGAGTTCTTAAGCACACTCTTCTTTCTGCTTTGGACCTTGACTTTAACCGCTCAGTCTCAAGTTTTCACTTGACACCTTCACGCCACAAGCACATGGTTAAGGACAGCTCGATTTAGCCGCTTAGGCCAGGATTTTATTCCCTTAGGCCCTCCTATCCACTGATGCTCAAAGCCTTGGGATCCTTTTTATTACCCTTGCCTTTTGGTTTTAAGGGCTATTGGCTTTTTCTGCTTTTTTTTTCTGCTTTTTCTTGCTTCAAGAATCATTTTTATGATTTTTTAGATTATCAATAACATGTCTCATGTTCATCATTCTTTCAAGAGTCAACATATTTAACAGTCTTAAGCAACAAATTCAAAATATATATGCACTGTTCAAGCATTCATTCAGAAGACAGAAAGCATTGCCACCACATTTAACTAATTAGAATTTCTCTTATTAAAACTCGGAAATTTATTGCCTCTTATTCAAAAGATCTACTATTTTATTCATGTTTGCTGATGATGAGAAAAATAAACTATAGCTTAATTGGAGATAAAATCAAAATGGACACTAATTACTACTATATGACTCCTAAGGTAAACTTCTATAAGGACACTATCACAGAATTAAGGTAGAAATTGGAAATTAACAACCTTTATTCTGGGAGAACGGGGGTTCCTCTGATCTTTGGGGTGCTTGGTCCTGCAAGAGATAACTTCTGGCGCTTCAAGTCCCTTAAGTCACGCGCTTGCTCCTCTTGTTCTTTAAACATATAGGTAAGAATTTGACTGTGTTCCTTTTGTTCTTTTATGATTTGTTCCATAGCTTCCTGTATCTTGGTAACAGACGTCTCAAGATACTCCCAATATTCAGATTGAGGGATTTCTGGGAGGAATTCCTGCGTTTTCTTTTTGATGGGATCATCCTGTGCTTGTTGTTTTTCCATTGATGCCTTGGTGATTGGCTTCTCAACTGAGATGTACTCAGTTATTCCCATCCTTACTCCAGCATCCTTGCAGAGCAGCGATATCAAGCTTGGATAAGCCAACCTGGCCTCTTTAGAATTTTTGTTAGCAATTTTGTAGAGTTCAGCTGAGATCAGCTGATGGACTTCCACTTCTTTTCCCATCATGATGCAATGGATCATCACTGCCCTTTTAATAGTGACTTCAGAACGGTTGCTAGTAGGCAACAGAGAATGCCCAATGAAGTCCAGCCATCCTCTGGCGACTGGTTTGAGATCTTCTCTCTTGAGTTGATTTGGGACACCCTTTGTGTTGGTGGTCCACCTGGCTCTAGGGATACATATATCCTCTAGAATCTTATCCAGACCCTTGTCTGTCCTCATCATTCTCCTGTTGAAGGAATCTGGATCATCTTTCAGCTGAGGTAGCTTTAAGATCTCTCTGATCTTGTCAGGCGTGGTATGAACAATCTTTCCTCTGACCATGGTCCGATATTCATAGAAGGCAGTTCCAGATAGTTTTTGCTTGTCAGTCTGCCACATATTAGCATAGAACTCCTGGATCATATTCCTTCCCACCTTCGTTTCAGGATTAGCTAGGACTTCCCAGTTCCTGATTCGAATTTGCTCCTGAATCTCCGGATATTCATCTTCTTTCAA
>NC_029785.2:80298540-80302039 GCF_000816755.2 Arachis ipaensis
GGAGGCCGAACTCACCGAACTCAAATTTATAGGGAGGGAGGGTGGGTTTTCGAAAAAGAAGAGATAAAGATATGATAAAAAGATTTATTTGGAAAAGATAATATAGAAGATATGATAAGAGAAGATATAGTTTAAAATTGAGAGGATATGAAAGATTTTTGAAAAAGATAGATTTAGATTTTGAAAAAGATAAAGTGGAGGTTTTGAAAAAGATATTGATGAGTTGAAAAGATAGATTTGTAAAAACAGTTTTGAAAAGAGTTGGATTGAATTTGCAAAGAGGCCTGGTGTTTATGGATTAAAATACATTTGATATTTTTAGGGTAGGGTTTTTAGAAATTATGGAATTTAGAAATCAAGGTTCTTAACATGTTTATGCAAGAAATCATGTATTGAAGTATGAAAATTAAGATTTAGAATGAAAAAAATTGAATAAAAATGAGTTTTGTCTCCTCCCTGCCATCCTAGCGTTTGAACGCCCAAACACTGCCTGTTTTGGGCGTTCAACGCCCAAATGCTGCTCTCCTGGGCGTTCAACGCCCAGCTGCTGCCATTACTGGCGTTCAACGCCCAGTGGGTGCCCATTTCTGGCGTTGAACGGCCAGATTGCTACCATTACTGGCGTTCAACGCCCAGTGGATGCCTATTTTGGGCGTTGAACGCCCAAAATACACTTTTACTGGCGTTTTCTTGCCAGTGAGCTCTTTTTCTCTGTTTTGTGCGCTGAGTCCTTCTGTAACTCTGTGGACTTATACAAATGATTTCTTACCTTAGTGTCAGTGAACTTTATATAAACAAATAAAAATAAAAATAGGGCAAAATGCTTAGAGGATTGATGCCCCATGGCTGGGTTGCCTCCCAGCAAGCGCTTCTTTATTGTCTTTAGCTGGACCTTGCTGAGCTTTTAGTCTAGCTTCAGCCTTGAGCACTCTTGCTCAACGTTGCCTTCAAGATAATGCTTGATTCTCTGTCCATTGACAATGAACCTCTTATCAGAATCAATATCTTGAAGCTCCACATAACCATATGGTGATACACTTGTAATCACGTATGGTCCCCTCCACCGGGATTTCAATTTCCCGGGGAATAGCCTGAGTCTAGAGTTGAACAGCAGAACCTTCTGTCCTGGCTCAAAGATTCTAGATGGCAGCTTTCTATCATGCCATTTTTTTTATTTCTCTTTATAAAGCTTGGCATTTTTGAAAGCTGTGAATCTGAATTCCTCTAGCTCATTTAGCTGGAGCAATCTTTTTTCTCCTGCTAATTTGGCATCAAAGTTTAGGAATCTGGTTGCCCAGTAGGCTTTATGTTCCAGTTCCACGGGCAGGTGACATGCCTTACCATACACAAGTTGGTATGGGGAGGTCCCTATAGGGGTCTTGAATGCTGTTCTGTAAGCCCAGAGAGCATCATCCAAGATCCGTGCCCAATCCTTTCTACGGGTACTTACTGTCCGTTCTAGTATTCTCTTTAATTCTCTGTTAGAGACTTCAGCTTGCCCATTAGTTTGTGGATGATATGGAGTAGCCACCTTATGGCGAATTCTGTACCGAACCATGGCAGAGTAAAGCTGTTTATTGCAGAAGTGAGTGCCCCCATCACTGATGAGTACTCTAGGGACACCAAATCTGCTAAAGATATGTTTCTGGAGGAACTTCAGCACTGTTTTAGTATCATTGGTGGGTGTGGCAATGGCCTCAACCCATTTTGATACATAGTCGGCTGCCACCAGAATATAAGTGTTTGAGTATGATGGTGGGAAAGGTCCCATGAAGTCAATTCCCCATACGTTAAACAACTCAATCTCCAAGATTCCTTGTTGAGGCATGGCGTAACCATGAGGCAGATTGCCAGCTCTTTGGCAACTGTCACAGTTACGTACAAACTCTCGAGAATCCTTATAGAGTGTGGGCTAATAGAAGCCACATTGGAGGACCTTGGTGGCTGTTCGCTCACCTCCGAAATGGCCTCCATATTGTGATCCACGGCAGTGCCATAGGATCCTCTATGCTTCTTCTCTAGGCACACACCTACGGATTATTCCGTCTGCACATCTCTTAAAGAGATAGGGTTCATCCCACAAGTAGTACTTTGCATCAGTAATTAATTTCTTCTTTTGTATCCTGTTGTACTCATTGGGTATGAACCTTGCAGCTTTATAGTTTGCAATATCGGCAAACCATGGTGTTTCCTGAATGGCAAATAAATGCTCATCCGGAAAAGTCTCGGAGATCTCAAGAGAGGGGAGGGGCATCCCTTCTACTGGCTCTATCCGGGACAGATGATCAGCTACTTGGTTCTCTGTCCTTTTTCTGTCTCTTATTTCTATATCAAACTCTTGCAGAAGTAACACCCATCTGATGAGCCTGGGTTTTAAATCCTGCTTTGTGAGTAGATATTTAAGAGCAGCATGATCATTATACACAATCACTTTTGATCCTACTAAGTATGATCTGAACTTGTCAATGGCGTAAACCATTGCAAGTAATTCTTTTTCTGTGGTTGTGTAATTTTTCTGGGCATTATTTAAAACGCGACTAGCATAATAAATGACGTGCAGAAGCTTGTCATGCCTCTGTCCCAACACTGCACCAATTTCGTGATCACTGGCATCACACATTAGCTCAAATGGTAATGTCCAGTCTGGTGCAGAAATAACTGGTGCTGTGACCAGCTTAGCTTTCAGCGTTTCAAACGCCTGCAGGCACTCTGTGTCAAACACAAATGACGTGTCAGCAGCTAGCAGATTGCTTAGAGGTTTTGCGATTTTTGAAAAATCCTTTATAAACCTCCTATAGAATCCTGCATGCCCCAGAAAGCTTCTGATTGCCTTAACATTGGCAGGTGGTGGTAATTTTTCAATTACCTCTATTTTTGCTTGATCCACCTCTATTCCCTTTTTTGAGATTTTATGCCCAAGGATAATCCCTTCAGTCACCATGAAGTGACATTTTTTCCATTTTAAAACTAGGTTGGCAATTTAAACAATTTAAAACTAGGTTGGTCTCTTGGCATCTCTTCAAAACAAGTTTCAGGTGATCAAGACAGGAGCTGAATGAGTCTCCATATACTGAGAAGTCATCCATGAAGACTTCCAGAAAATTTTCCACCATATTAGAGAAAATAGAGAGCATGCATCTTTGGAAGGTTGCAGGCGCGTTACACAGCCCAAATGGCATCCTCCTATAAGCAAACACTCCAGATGGACATGTGAATGCTGTTTTCTCTTGATCCTGAGGATCTACTGCAATCTGGTTATAGCCTGAGTAGCCGTCCAAAAAGCAGTAATAATCATGACCTGCTAGTCTTTCTAGCATCTGGTCTATGAATGGTAAAGGAAAATGATCCTTTCTAGTGGCTGTATTTAGCCTTCTATAGTCAATACACATGCGCCACCCTGTAACTGTTCTTGTAGGAACCAGTTCATTTTTTTCATTATGAATCACTGTCATGCCTCCCTTTTTTGGGACGACTTGGACAGGGCTCACCCAGGGACTAT
>NC_029785.2:80302121-80303081 GCF_000816755.2 Arachis ipaensis
GATGCTGCATGGCTTTGACAGCGTTCAACTTAAACTCATCATCATTGACTCTCAGGGTTATTTCCCCCTGTTGGACGTCAAGGAGGGATCGTCCAGTTGCTAGGAAGGGTCTTCCTAGAATGAGAGTAGCACTCTTGTGCTCCTCCATTTCCAGTTATTTCAAGAGTCCTGAGGTAATCTGCAAAGCGAGCAAATTGCTTATCCTGCTCCTCTTTCCGGAGTTTTTGAGGATAAGGTATCCTGGCTTTATATTCCTCAACCTTAGTTGCTGCAGGTTTATTGCCTACAGAGGTGGTTGAAGAAGCCTTCTTAGAGGGGTTGTTATCAGCATTTGTGTGTGTCTGATCCCTCACTGGCAATTGAGTGCCAGGGTTAGAAGCTGGAGTGAAATTGGACGCCAGCTCCTTGTCTGTTCCTGGCGTCTGAACGCCAGAACTGTGCCCATTTTGGGCGTTCAGCGCCAGATCTTACCCATTTTGGGCGTTCAACGCCAGATCCTTGCCTATTTCTGGCGTTGAACGCCAGTCCTGCCTTGTTTTCTGGCGTTGAACGCCAGTCCTGAGCATGGTCTGGGCGTTCAGCGCCAGCCTTCCACCAATTTTCTGGCGTTTTAGTTCCAGAATTACTTTTCCCTGGGCTCTTACTGTCCTCAGGTGAATTTTGGGTGGTTTGCTCATTTCTTAGCTTTTTGCTACTTTTAGGTGGGGTATTTAATATTTTCCCACTTCTTAGTTGAACTGCTTGGCATTCTTCTGTTATTTGCCTTGACAGCTGCTGCTTTGTTTGCTTAAACTGTTCGTCCATGTGTATATTTGCCATTCTTGTCTCTTGCAGCCTATCTTTAAATTCGACTAGCTGCCTTGTTAGAAAGTCCAACTGCTGATTGAATTCAGCAGCTTGTTTTACAGGACTGAGTTCAGCAGTTAATGTTTTAACCTCTTCTTTCATGGAAGGGTCACT
>NC_029785.2:80303095-80303503 GCF_000816755.2 Arachis ipaensis
AAAATTGTGCCAGAAACTCTGTAGGTTCTTCCTGTGGAAGACCGGAATACTGGCAACTTTGCTGCACCATGATAATGAGCTGAGGATTCAACTCAAAGCTACTGACTCCAATGGAAGGTATGCAGATGCTACTCCCATATGAAGCAGTGGAGGGGTTAGAATATGACCCCAGAGTCCTCCTGGACTGTTCATTTCCGCTTATGTCCATGATGGAGAAAGGGAGATGATGTAAAATAGAGAAAATATTTTTATTTATTTATTTATTTCAAAAATGAAATAAAATAAAATAAATAATAAAAAAAATTGAGTGAAGAATTTCGAAAAATTGAGGAGAGAGAAAGTGGTTAGGAAGTTTTGAAAAGGATATGATGATTTTTTTGAAAAAGGTTTTAAATTTTGAAATAAAAA
>NC_029785.2:80305812-80308973 GCF_000816755.2 Arachis ipaensis
CTACTCCCATATGAAGCAGTAGAGGGGTTAGAATATGACCCCAGAGTCCTCCTGGACTGTTCATTTCCGCTTATGTCCATGATGGAGAAAGGGAGATGATGTAAAATAGAGAAAATATTTTTATTTATTTATTTATTTCAAAAATGAAATAAAATAAAATAAATAAAAAAATTGAGTGAAGAATTTCGAAAAACTGAGGAGAGAGAAAGTGGTTAGGAAGTTTTGAAAAGGATATGATGATTTTTTTTTTTGAAAAAGGTTTTAAATTTTGAAATAAAAATCTGAATTTTAGAAATAGATTTCTAAAATTTGCTTTTAAAACAGAGAGAAAAGATATTTTTGAATTTAAAGAGGAGAGAGAAAAACAATAAGATAGCACAAGATTTAAAATTTTTAGATCTGATGCTCCTTGTTTTCGGAAATTTTTAAGGGAAAAACACTAAGGAACACAAAACTTAAAAATTTTAAGATCAAGACACAAGGGAAACTCAAGAACACTTTGAAGATTCACAAGAACACAAGAACACGAAGGAAGAACACCAAACTTAAATTTTTTGAAAACCAAACTAAAATTTTCGAAAAACACAGAGAAATCAACAAGAAAACACCAAACTTAAAATTTGGCACAGGATTTAATAGAAAAATTATTTTTGAAAAAGGTTTTAACAAGAAAATAAGGATTCTAAAGTTTTAGCACGACAATAATACGAGACTCTAAACAAAAAGAGAAATTTTTCCTAATCTAAGCAACAAAATAAACCGTTAGTTGTCCAAACACGAACAATCCCCGGCAACGGCGCCAAAAACTTGGTGCACGAATTATGAATTACACTTTTCACAACTCGTACCACTAACCAGCAAGTGCACTGGGTCGTCCAAGTAATACCTTACGTGAGTAAGGGTCGAATCCCACGGAGATTGTTGGTTTGAAGCAATCTATGGTTACCTTGTAAATCTTAGTCAGGAAGTCAATTATGTTTATCAGTTGAATTGCGAATAAACAAGAGAGCCTGAATTAAAAGTTACTTGTTATGCAGTAATGGAGAATATGTTGGAGTTTTGGAGATGCTTTGTCTTCTGAATCTCTGCTTTCCTCTGTCATCTGATTCACGCACGCACGTCCTCCTATGGCAAGCTGTGTGTAGGTGGATCACCGTTGTCAATGGCTACCATCCATCCTTCCAGTGAAAAGATTCCAAGTGCGCTGTCACCGCACGGCTAATCATCTGCAGGTTCTCAGTCATACCGGAATAGGATCTGCTATCCTTTTGCATCTGTCACTACGCCCAGCACTCGTGAGTTTGAAGTTCGTCACAGCCATCCAATCCCAGAATCCTACTCGGAATACCACAGACAAGGTTTAGACTTTTCGGATTCTCATGAATGCCGCCATCAGTTCTAGCTTATACCACGAAGATTCTGATTAAGGAATCTAAGAGATATTCGTTCAATCGGATATAGAACGGAGGTGGTTGTCAGGCACACGTTCATGGTTTGAGGAAGGTGATGAGTGTCACGGATCATCACCTTCATCACAGTTAAGCTCGAATGAACATCTTAGATAGGAACAAGCGTGTTTGAGTGGAAAACAGAAATACTTGCATTAATTCATCGAGACACAGCAGAGCTCCTCACCCCCAACAATGGAGTTTAGAGACTCATGCCGTCAAAGAGTACAAAGTTCAGATCTAAAAATGTCATAAGGTACAAAATAAGTCTCTAAAAGTTGTTTAAATACTAAACTAGTAGCCTAGGTTTACAGAAATTGAGTAAACTATAACAGATGGCATAGAGATCCACTTCTGGGGCCCACTTGGTGTGTGCTGGGGCTGAGACTTAAGCAATTCACGTGCATAAGGCCATTTTGGGCGTTCAACGCCAGGTTTGGATCCATTTCTGGCGTTGAACTCCAACTTTTAATCCTTTTCTGGCGCTGGACGCCAGAATTGGGCAGAAAACTGGCATTGAACGCCAGTTTACGTCGTCTATCCTTGAGCAAAGTATGGACTATTATATATTTCTGGAAAGCCCTGGATGTCTACTTTCCAACGCAATTGGAAGCACGCCATTTCGAGTTCTGTAGCTCCAGAAAATCCACTTTGAGTGCAGGGAGGTCAGAATCCAACAGCATCAGCAGTCCTTTTTCAGCCTGAATCAGATTTTTGCTCAGCTCCCTCAATTTCAGCCAGAAAAATACCTGAAATTACAGAAAAACACACAACTCATAGTAAAGTCCAGAAATATGAATTTTTCTTAGAAACTAATGAAAATAAACTAAAAACTAACTAAAACATACTAAAAACTATATGAAATTAACCCCAAAAAGCGTATAAAATATCCGCTCATCACTTACACACTATTGTATGTCAATGCCTAGTAGGTATAGCTAGTCTAACCACCAAATTTACCATACCACTAGAGACGACACCTACATACAATGGATATCAATGTAATTATATTCTTTATTTCTCCTTAAAAGTAACTCTTGAAAATTAGATGGGACTATTTGGGCTATTTGATTATGCCTCTCAATTTACAAGGCATAATGAATTGAATCTGAAACTGTATATTGTAGGGCAGCCTCTATTCCAAGGGAAAATGGCAACAAAGCCTGCCTTCAAATGAAGTTAGTTTACAATAAATTGGCACCAATTTTTCTGTGTGTATTGGGATGGATGGAATGTGTTTGTCCATGCCTACTTATCAGTTAATTGGAACTTTTTCATATGATTGTGTTTAAGGTTTGTGTCTCTGCTCCTTATTCTTTCTCTACAAATTAGTTTATAGCATCCCTCCTCTGCAATTTCATAACTTTTATTCCTTTCTTCAGGTTTCCACCATTGAGAAATCCAGTATCTATTCTCATGGAAGGAAAACAACCATAAAGGAGTTCTACTGTAAGAACTAACTATAAGTAGTACTAAGGGATAAGTACTTTTTTCGTCCTTAAGGTCTGGGGTCAAAATCAAAATCGTCCCCGATCTTTTTTCGTTATTAAAATCATCCTCAACGTTTAAAAACGCTTTAAAGTCATCCTTTCCAGAATTCTTGGACCAAAATACCCTCATCATCATTAAAAAAAAAGAAAAGGATGAGGGGGAAGGGGGGAAGGGAAACGGGGAAGGGCGAGGGGACAGGGGAGAAGGGAAAAGGGAGAGGGG
>NC_029785.2:80308984-80321560 GCF_000816755.2 Arachis ipaensis
CCGCCTCCGCCTCGCCGCCTCCGCCTCGCCGCCTCCGCCTCTACTTCTGCTTTCTTGCTTTTCTGCTTTCTTGTTTCTGCTTTCTAACTTTCTGTTTCTGCTTCTTGGTGTTGGTGTTGTTTGGTGTTGTTGCTATTGTTTAGTGTTCTTGGTGTTGGTGTTGGTTGGTGTTGGTGTTGGTGTTAGTGTTGGTGGTGTTGGTGTGGGTATTGGTGCTGGTGGTGGTTGTGGTGGTAATGTTGGTGGCAGTGGAGGTGGTGGGGTGAGGAAGGTGAAGAGGAGAATGATGATGATGAGGGTATTTTGGTCCAAGAATTCGGGAAAGGATGATTTTAAAGCGCTTTTGAACGTTGAGGATGATTTTAATAACGAAAAAAGATCGGGGACGATTTTAATTTTGACTCCAGACCTTGGGGACGAAAAAAGTACTTATCCCTAGTACTAATTATGTACCTCTTTGTTACTCAAACTTCTCTAAATAACATAAAGCTAAGGGTTATATTTGATGCCATGCAACCCTCATATTTCTGCATTTTACTTTACTCTAACTAGTTGACACCATCAATTTTCATAGGAGAATTCTCTATTGTCTTTTATTTTAATGTCGAAATTGCCTAAATTTTGTCTTCTTTATCATTTTGAAAATGTTGTAAATGTGGGCTCATTACTTTGTTTTTGAAAATAATAAAATTTTAATCCTTTTTTATAAGTTTGACAACTCATGTTGGATACCATAGAAGGCACCATTTTTATAGAGGAAGATGTCCTTTACTTTCTCTGAGATGAAGTGGTATATACATCTTACTATTTGATTGGTCAGAGTTACATAGATAAATATCTTATTTACAAGGAAGGCTAGTGACTTAGTGTTGCATTTTTAAAATACAAGACAATTAAATGTTATATAACTTAAATGACATGTTAGTATATACTTCTAGAAAAGTGTAATATGTAATAAGTATTGTCTAATATCAAAGAGAACTCAGTCTAATATACCCTTTTACTAATTTAAACTCCATAAATATTATTTTATATTCAAAAATTGCATTCTGTATTAGTCTCCGGTCTTTGCTACTAACTAGGCTGCACAAATCTGCACAAATCAAATCCATAACTACAGGTGTTATATTACCTTCTCTCATGCAACTTCCGGGTGATTTAGTAGATGCTGACATTACTCAGGAAAGGGTACCAAATGGGAAGCATCAATAGTAGTACTGAAGATAATAGAAAACCTTATGATTCTGACATGGAGAGAGAAAATGAATGTGGCATTTGCCTAGTAGAGCCTTGCACCAAGATAGTTTTACCTAGTTGCTTGCTGCCATGCCATGTGTATAAATTGCTACAATGATTGGTAATTATGTTATGTGTTCAAAATTACATTACTTTATTATAAGTTATAGGAAATATTCTATTAATTTAAGAAAATGTTAGGTGATTAACACTTTTCTTTATTTTATTTTAAAATTTATATTTGAACCAACATAAATTCTATATTTTTTTTTACTCAAACTATTAGCTCCCTAACATTCTAAACATTATTCAATTTTTCGTTAGATTAAATATAAATTGGTACAATATTTTAACTTTTCAAATATAATAGGTACACTTAAATCCTTTAATTTTTATAAGAATAAACACGTGGAATTAATTTTAAATGTCAACCCGTCTTTTTCCATTTCACTTTTTTTTTTTTTGCTCTTACAGGAACACAAGATCAAAATCTTGTCCATTTTGCAGGGAAAGTTTAAAGAGAATTAAGTCAAGGGATTTGTGGGTTCTAACATGATGTGATTGATGTGCAAGAAATATACAAAGAGGATATATTACTTCTCTATCTATTTATAAACAACCTACCTGAATATGTCACCGGATGCTATTTTCTTTATGTATTATGAGTACTTAATTTAATTGAAAAGTATGTAAAGTGATAAAAATTGCCAGCCATCAATGTACAGAATCTGGTCAAAAATTTTTTTGGTCCCAATTATTATTTGTTTGTAATATATATTTCACATAATAAATAAAAAAATATTTTTATTTTATTTTATCTAAATAAAATTGTTAAATAAAAAAAATTTATATAAAATATTCAAACATAAAATTATTTTTATTTTTTTAAATTTTTAAAAAAATCACTTAAAAAATATCTTTTCGTAAAAATTTACGCAAATAAATCCTATATCGAATTATATGAAATATATCTAATATTGTTTCTTAACTGAATTCAATACATTAATAGGAACTAGGACAAGAAGGGTGACTAATTAACATTTTTTAAGAGTTTTAACAAATTAACCTTTGGCAAAACTATTATATATATTCTATCGGGCAAATCACTTATATAAGTCAAGTGGAGAAAAAAATTACACGAATCAGCCAAATAAAAAATTTGTTCATGAATCAACCAGTTCACATTTCTATATAGTTCGAATCACCCTAATTAACTTCATCTCCATGTAATTCGAATCATACTGATTTAAATTACACACACGCACACACCCACTAATTCGAATCAACCTGATTCGAATTACATATACAGTAATTCGAATCAGGGTGATTCGAATTACACAGACGCACGCATTTCTAAGTAATTCGAATTGGGCTGACTCGAATTACTCAATTTTTGTCTTTAGTAGTAATTCGAATTGGGGTGTTTCGAATTACTTTTGCTTCGGCTATAAAAGGAGTTCGAACCAATCTCATTCGAACCACCTTTCCATTATCATACCCTACCAAATTCCAGAGAAAAGGACCCATCACGACTCCAAAAAAGGCTCGAGCAGGATATTCAGCCCATGGGGGATAATCCGGATAGACTATATCATTTGGATAGAGTAGCTCATATAGTCGGGGTCATCAACGAGGAGGTTAGTACGTAATCTTTTTTTTTTTTAAAGTAGGATTAGGTAACTTATTCGTTTGTTTATGTACGCTATGTTAGTGATTTTGATGGTAAATGACGTTGGTAACATTGTATGTGACCGATTTTTTATATTTTGTTAGTGATAATGTATGTGGTTTTGTTAGTGGTTTTGTTAGTGATTTTGTTAGTGGTTTTCTTAGTGATTTTGCAAGTGGTTTTGTTAGTGATTTTGTTAGTGATTTTGCAAGTGGTTTATGTTAGTGATTTTGCTAGTGGTTTATGTTAGTGGTTTTGTTAGTGGTTTTGCAAGTGGTTTATATTAGTGGTTTATGCTATTGGTTTATGTTAGTGGTTTTGTTAGTGGTTTTGCAAGTGGTTTATATTACTGGTTTCGTTAGTGGTTTTGTTAGTGGTTTTGCAAGTGATTTTATGTTAGTGGTTTTTGTTAGTGGTTTTGTAATTGGTTTTGTAAGTGGTTTTAATTATCTGGTCCATTATATGTGCATCCCCAACGATGCATCTTGAGCATGCGATTAGACGAGAGGTACGTTCCGTACTTGCTGATGGCGGGATTATACCATCTTGCGAGACTGAATGAGAGATGGTTTAGATTGGATGAACCCCTTGTGAGTGCTTTCGTTGAGTGGTGGCGTCCGGAGACGCACACATTTCACATGCCGTTTGGGGAGTGCACGATCACACTGCAGGACGTAACGTACCCGTTGGGGTTGCCGGTCGACGGACGTTATGTCAGTGGTTGCTTGACGGATTTCCAGACATACATCCAGGGTGGCCGTCCAGCTTAGGTGTGGTTCCATGAGTTGCTTTGTGTGTTACCTCCTATGAACCAAATCTAGAAGTTTGCAGACTGCAGCTGGTTCCAGGAGACGTTTGGAGAGTGCCCTGAGGGAGCCGACAAGGAGACAGTCAGGCGCTATACTCGGGCGTATATCATGATTCTGTTAGGCACTCAGCTCTTTACCGACAAGTTTGGCAACCGTATTCACATTAGGTGGCTACCCTACGTGGCTAGGCTTGAGGATATGGGTGGCTACAGCTGGGGGTCGGCAGCACCCGCGTGGTTGTACCGGTGCATGTGCCGAGTGGCCAACAGACATGTGGTGAAGCTAGCCGGTCCGTTACAGCTACTTCAGTCTTGGATCTTCTGGCGCATTCCTGGGTTTAGACCTGCTGGGTATGATACGTTCAGCTGGCCCTTGGCCTCGAGGTACTGTTATTATTTTTTTATTTCGTCTAAAATTATTTTATTCCGTGTCTGCTTATAATGTAATACTATGTGTGATACCTTGCTTTCTTTATACCACCGATGTGAGTTACAGGTGGTCAGGTCACAATCCTTCTGCTAGCGAAAAGGGACCTCGAGTGCAGATGTGGAGGCTGAGGATAAACCTGCTACAGGCTGGAGATGTAAGTATACGAACCACTTTTTTTAATTAAGTAATCTTTCATAGTTCACATCACGGTATGGCCTAACGTTGATGCTATATACTTGCAGTTTATTTGGATGCCGTATAGCTCTCCCGACGTCCGTCAGGTTGTGCATCCGGAGGTGTTGGAGCCTCGGCATACGGCGTTATGGCGGTGTGTGACGGCATTGATATATTTTGCCGTCGTAGAGTGGCACCAGATTGATCAGGTGCTACCGCAGTTTGGTGGAGTACAGCCCCGCCCCTATCTGGTATACACTGAAAACGGAGCTAAGATGACACACCTGTTGGACATACGGCTGCCAAGTAAGCCGTGCATAGGCACAGCATGGCAAGGCGTGAGGACACGGGTAATGAAGTGCCTGAAAATATCCGCAGTCACATGTCTGAGACCCGAGTGAGACTCTGTAGCTACCAAGTGAGAACGAACCAGTAGGAGTCGTCTCTGAGACGGTGAACTCCGAGTTATCTCTGTTGTACAAAGTCACCGTGAAGCACCTCACCATCTTTAGATTGGCCTCTATACACTTCACCAGATGTTGACTGAATTGTTGTCCAGTGCCTAATTGGGCCTCTGCCTCTCTCCCCTTGTGAACGAATAGTTCTGCCAACCTCCCATAAGTAGCCTTCACTAGCGAGCACACCGGGAGATTCCTGACCCCCTTCATAATTGAATTAACACACTCGGAGATATTTGTCGTCATGTGACCGAATCTCCTACCCTCATCCCGATGCTAGGTCCACAATTAATTCTCGATCTGGTTCACCCACTCACACATGGCAGGGTCTTCAGATCGCAGAATATCAAACCAGTAATCGAATTCCACCTCAGTCTTAGCATAAGCTGCATTCACAAGAAGCCTCCTTGCGTCCTTGCCCTTGAAGGTCAGGGCGAAATTTGATGCCACATGTCGAATACAGAATACACGGTAGGCAGCAGGAGGTAGCTAGCCTCCGTCAGGAGCCTCAAGCGCAGCTTTGATGATGTTGCGCCTATCTGATATAACTAGCAGACCCGGTTACGGGGTCACGTGCTGCTGGAGATGGGAAAGAAAAAAAGACCAGGACTCCGCATTCTCACCCTCAACTAATGCAAATGCAACAGGCAGTATGTTGGAGTTCCCGTCCTGTGCAATCGCGATGAGCAACGTACCCCCATACTTACAATACAGGTGGGTGCCGTCAATACTCACCAACGGCTTGCAATAATGGAATGCCTCAATACATGGTGAAAACATCCAGAAGAGCCGGTGAAAATAAGCCTGCGAGTTGTCGACCTGGCCCCCAACTCGAACAGTACTGGTCCTAAGGACTGCAACAGTACCAGGCATCGTCAACTAAACTCCTAACACCCACCACGGGAGCTCGTTGTACGACTCATCCCAATCACTATAGATGTGGGCAACGGCCTTCTGCTTCGCCAACCAAACCCTCCTATACGTCGGCCTGAACCAAAAGTGTGCCACCGTCGCATTCAGGAGCACCTTGATGCTGACGGATGCATCAGCTCTAACCATTGGCATGATGAATTCCGAGATCACATGATAATCCAGACTCCTGTGGTCGCTAGAGATGGACGTCGCAAGATACGTATGTGGTCTGTTGTACCGTTTTACCTACCAAATACCCTTATGCTGCCGGAGACTTAGCCTAATCAACCATGTGCACCCCCATTCCCAAACTCAAAACACTTCCCAATATACCGGCAATAGTCAGACTCTACCACTTTGTACTGTACCCCGCGTCGGATGCTATACGTCTTCACACTTAACACAGCCTCATCTTTATCCTAAAACTGCTGACCAACCTGAAACTCTGTGAGACCTGCAGACCCCTGGCCATCTCTAGCACCAAATCTAGTAGGCTCCCCAGGAACCCCCTCCTGTGTCATGGCATCCAAGTCCAACGATGAAAAGTGCGGAGGGTACTACTGTGTGCCAGAGCTATAACCACCTCCAGCCCCAGCTGGATCACTCGCTCTAATATCATCGCCACTTCCATCTGCAATGGTATTCGGCTCCACATCATCATCGTCAACATCATCCAGCAATGCATCGCCCAGACCAGCCGGTGCAGCACACTGTAAAGAAGTCGGCACAACATCCGTTATTCCAACCTCTCCACCTCTACTATTTCTTGCAGCACTAAGATCGGAATACGATAGAATAACTTGTGAACCCGTTTCATGCCTTGCAGACCAAGTTTCTATAGTATAGAATTCACAAACTCATCATAGCTCGTTGTAGGCCTGATAAAAATACTGAGAGGATCTTTATTAATGAACTTCACACCAGATCGTGTTTTCCTCTTAATCGATCCTTTGTGATGAACCAACACTATAAAACTCTCCTCACTAGCCATTTTCTTACTCTAATGAGATCAATTCACGTTCACACCATATTTATACATGTCTGGCCCAGTATAGTTCGAACTAGTCTAATTCGAATTATAGCTTGTGTAATTTGAATAAGCTGAATTCGAATTACTTAGAAACGCATGCGTGGGTGTAATTCAAGTCACCCTGATTTGAATTACTGTGTGTGAGTAATTCGAATCAGGTTGATTCGAATTAGTAGATGTGTGCATGTGTGTGTAATTTGAATCAGTGTGATTCGAATTACATGGAAATGAAGTTTGAATTAGGCTGATTCAAACTATATAGAAATGTGCCTTGGTTGATCCATGAACCAGTTTTTGATTTAGCTGATTCCTGTAATTTTTTCCTCCCCTTGCCTTAATTCAGTGATTTCTATTCTATCTCACGATTCTACTAAAAAGAAAAACGTAACAAGGATCTACTAAAATGACAATTTCATATAATTCGAATGAGGTTCATTTGAATTACACAAACCAATAGTAATTCGAATCACTTACATTCGAATTATGCATGAATGCTCTTCATAATGGCAATTCGAATCATATTGATTCGAACTACACACACACGACTCCCTGCTAGCTCGAATCAGCCTAATTCAAACTAGCCCTGGTTTGGTGCACATAGTAATTCGAAATAGGCTGTTTCAAATTACACACGGTTTAGGCTACCCATGGTAATTTGAATTGCACCCATTCGAATTACAAAGCCTTTCCCTATAAAAAGAGTTCGAATTAAGCTCATTTGAACTATCATCTTAAACCCCTGCCCCACTATATTCCAGAGAAAACTCTTTCTCTACGACTCCAACAAAGTGTTCAACAGAATATTCAGCTGATGGGGGATAACCCGGACCGACTTTATCTTTTGGATGGGGTCACCGATATAGCTGGTATCATCAATGAAGAGGTTAGTGCGAACTTTTCCTTTTAAAATAGGATTTAATGTGTTATTTTTATATTTTTGCCTTTTGTTTGTTATAATGGTAATCATTATTTACCATTGTTAAGTTAGATAGGGTTGTTATATAAGTGGTTATATTAGTGGTTACATAAGTTATTTATTAGTGATTACAAATAAATAGAAAACTATGCGTGGTAAGGATAACGGAGGGCGAAACTAGAGTAAGATTTTTTTTGTTAATGTAAAAACTGGAGTTTTCACGTAAAACCGCTTTAATAAAATAATAACTTTATATTGCCGGGATAGGTGGTGCGGTATTTCTAACCACAAACTAACTGGCAAGTGCACCGGGTCATACCAAGTAATACCTCAGGTGAGTGAGGGTCGATCCCACGAGGATTGATGGATCAAGCAACAATGGTTGATTGATGAACTTAGTCAGGCAAGCAAAAAAAAGTGTTTCAATATTCAAAGAGCATTAAACAATCGTACAGAAATTAAAATAGTAAAGTGAATGGGTTGGGAGTAAAGTATGGAGAAGGCAGTTAAGGTTTCAGAGTTATCTATTTTTCCAGATTAACTTTTCTTACTAACTATTTCAATCATATAGGATTTAATTTATGGCAAATTATATGTGACTAGACCCTAATTTCTTAGACCTTTCTAGTCTCCTCTAAAATTCATCAACAGCCAATTTCTTGGTCAATTAATTCCAATTATAGGGTGATGATCAAATTCCAGTTTATATGCCACAAAAACTCTAATTACCCAAAAATACGTATCCCGTTAAATCCAGATAATTGAAATTTAGGAGAATATGTTTTCAAGCTGTTGTTCAAGTAAAGAGCTTTTCCAAGTTATACAAGAACTCAAATAGAAAGAGGGTCATACTTCCGTTCCATCCAAATTCATAAGATAAAGAGCGAAAACAATTCTTAAATTATAAATCCATACATGAATTAAAATAGAAAAAGCAATAAAATCAATCCATAAAAATAGACAGAGCTCATAACCTTAACAATGGAGGTTTAGTTGCTCATGGTCCAAAGGAGAAAACTAGGATTGTAAATTGCGAATTGGAATAATGTTGTCTTCAAATCACCCTGTTGGAATCCCCTTTTTATTTCTAATCCTAATTAATTTAAAATCTATCTTCTAAAACTAAAATAATATCTTTTCCTAAAAATAATATTTAAATTTAAATTAGAATTAATTAACAAGTCTTCAGTTGATGGGTGGGGACCACTTATTTTGTCCATTCTACAGCTTTTAATCTGTGTTTTTTGGGCTGAAAACTGAGTCAAAACAGCCCAGAAATCGCTCCCAGCATTTTTCTGCGTTTTCTGCACGTGGCGCATGTCACGCATACGCGTCAGTCACGCGTACGCATCGTTGAGCAAATCTTCAAATCACGCGTACGCGTCAGTCACGCGCATGCGTCGCCATGGAAAGCGCCAAATCACGCGCATGCGTCAGTCACGCGTATGCGTCGCTCCTCGCTGCCATCTCCTTTTGTTCTTGTGCTACAGAAACTTCATCAAATCCAGTCGAATGCTACCTAAAATAAAAAAAATGGAAAAAGACTCAAAGTAGCATCCATATTGGCTAAAAGATAATTAATTCTTTATTAAACTCAACAAATTAGATGCAAATTCACTAGGAAAAGATAGGAAAGATGCTCACACATCACAACACCAAACTTGAATTGTTGCTTGTCCTCAAGCAACCATAACTAATATATGCTTAGGATGTGAATTTGCATGAGAATGAGAGTTCAATTAAGCTCATGTCTCTTCTTATAGTGGGGTTTACAACTGTAATCCTGAATAATTTTGGCATCTCACTCTCCTTTGAATTAGAAGAATGTTACTGTCATTCGGAATTAGAATTCGGATAATATTATGAATTCGCTGATCTTTTGTAACTTAATTTAACCCGTGAACACATCTATTTTCTTTTCTTTGGTGCTTTGCACCTTGAGCCTAGTCGTGACTTTAAATGTTTTGTCTCAAGTTTACTTGACACAGAAACACCACAAGCACTTAACTGGGGAACTCTTTTGAAGTTTTGATTTTTTCTTTTAGCTACTCCCAGACAGTGGTGCGCAAAGCCTTTGGCATACTCTTCTAATTGCGGTTGATCTCGACTCTAAATGTTTTGTCTCAAGAATTACTTGACACAAGAACACCACAAGCATGTAATTAGGGAAACAACTCTTTGAGCTTTTAATCATGTCTGACCTCCCTAGTCATCGATGATCAGAGCCTTGGACCTGGTTTTTTTTTTTGCTGTTTCTTTTTCTTCAAGGATTAAACTTTTTACTTATTTAAGAGAAGTCATAATAATTATCTAAATCCCTGTTCCTAGTACACCAGTATTCTTTGATTCAAATTTAAATATGCATGGTGCATTTAGAGTTACAGAAAATACCACCACATCTAAGTAAATAAGACTATTCTTCAATATAAACTCACTTTCTCATGCAATACATCATTTCTGTATTTTTTATTTGAATTCAAGCTCAGTGAGTAATACATGAGACATCTTTTCAGAATTAAAGCAATTAAGAGAAAACTAAACTAGGCCTAGGATTCTAACTAATAAAGGATCATGCAACAAACAAAGCAAAATAGCAGAAAACCGGAACATGATACAGTAAAGTGGGAAGGAATATAGAATGAAAGGAACTCAACCACCTTAGTTATCCTAGTGGTCATTTTATTCTTCAGGTTGTGCTCCTCTTATCAAGATGATTCGCCTCCCTTTGGTGTCATAAGAATAAACAGAAAACTTCTAAGCAAAGCGTCAACACCAAACTTAAAAGTTTGCTTGTCCTCAAGCAAAGAAGAACTGAAAACAGAAAGAAACAACTATTATGATGAAAGAAGAATAAAAGAATAAAAGAACAACAGAGAATTAGGATTGGGAGAGAGAGAAAGAAAATTAAAACTGGGCGGCGAACTAGTGTAGTTGTGCGGCGAAGGCGACGCATACGCATGCGGCACGCGTACGCGTGGGTCGCGAATTTTCCTTAATGATGCGTGAGCATCAGGCACTGATGAGCGGATAATTTATACGCTTTTTGACATTGTTTTTAGTATGTTTTTAGTAGGATCTAGTTACTTTTAGGGATGTTTTTAATAGATTTTATGTTAAATTCACATTTCTGGACTTTACTATGAGTTTGTGTGTTTTTCTGTGATTTCAGGTATTTTCTGGCCGAAATTGAGGGACTTGAGCAAACATCAGATTCAGAGGTTGAAAAAGGACTGCTGATGCTGTTGGATTCTGACCTCCCATAAATTATTCTATGGCTTCAAAATTTTTAAGAATGAATTCTAGTGTTTCATGAAGCATGTTGAAGCCTATCTGGCTGTAAAGCCATGCCCAAACTGCTTTGGGATTGGCTAATCACTTCAGTGGAGTCATGCCCAATCCTTCTGGATAGGGTATGTCAGGCTTGTCATGTCTGAATTACACTCATATTTTTATTAAAGCTTGGCTGGCTATTAAGCCATGCCTGACCCTTTGATTGGAGCTTTAAGATTCTGACATGCTTGACATGCTTTCAGAATGGACCATCCTGGATATATTCTATGATGGTCTATCTGAGCTATCAAAGATGTCACTGGACACTTCTGTAGGTGGATCCATTCACCTAAAGAAAACGCCTGCGGAAGTTCAAGAACTCATTGACATGGTTGCTAATAACCTGTTCATGTACACTTCTGAAAGGAATCCTGTGAGTAATAGGACGCCTATGAAGAAAGGAGTTCTTGAAGTTGATACTCTGAATGCCATATTGGCTCAGAACAAAATATTGACTCAGCAAGTCAATATGATTTCTCAGAGTCTGAATGGAATGCAAGCTGCATCCAACAGTACTTAAGAGGCATCTTCTGAAGANCAAAAAAAAATCAAAAACGGAATCAAAAACAGCAGAAGAAAAATCACACCCTGGAGGAGCATCTGTCTGGCGTTCAAACGCTAGAACAGAGCATAGTTCTGGCGCTGAACGCCCAGAACAAGCATGGTTCTGGCGTTCAACGCCCGAAATGGCAGCAAAGGGGCGTTGAACGCCCAAAATGGGCACCAACCTGGCGCTGAACGCCCAGAGTTTTGTGCAAGGGCATTTTGCATGCCTAAATTGGTGCAGGGATGTAAATGCCTTGACACCCCAAGATCTGTGGACCCCACAGGATCCCCACCTACCTTCACCCACTCTCTTCTCTCTTCTCAATCATCCTCTATTCCCAATAAACACTCATCCCTTCTGTCTTCCATGTACCACTCACACCCATACACCCACTTACCTTCAAAAATTCAACATCTCTTCCCCACCTAATCCCACCCATATGGCCGAATACACACAGCCATCCATCTCCTCCATATCCTCTTCTTCTTCTATTCTTTCTTCTTTTGCTCGAGGGCGAGCAACATTCTAAGTTTGGTGTGGTAAAAGCATAGCTTTTTTGTTTTTTTCCATAACCATTGATGGCACCTAAGGCCAGAGAAACCTCTAGAAAGAGGAAAGGGAAGACAAAAGCTTCCATCAAGGGTCTATAGCTCAGTGGTAGAACATTTGACTGCAAATCAAGAGATCCCTGAGATACCTCAGGGGATACATTTTCTTCCACACAATTATTGGAAGCAACTAAGGGTGGAACATCAAGAGCACTCCATCATCCTTCATGAAATCAGAGAAGATCTAAAAGCAATGAAGGAGGAGCAACAAAGACAAGGAAGAGACATAGAAGAGCTCAAGGACAAGAAGGAAACACCACCATCACTAAGGTGGATTCATTCCTTGTTCTTATTTCTTCTGTTTTTTTCGTTTTCTATATTATGTGCTTATCTATGTTTGTGTCTTCATTACATGATCATTAGTAGTAGTAACTATGTCTTAAAGTTATAAATGTCCTATGACTCCATCACCTCTCTTAAATAAAAAATGTTTTAATTCAAAAGAACAAGGAAGTACA
>NC_029785.2:80321607-80333948 GCF_000816755.2 Arachis ipaensis
TAAGCTAGAATGAATATCTCTTAGATCTCCTAACCAGAATCTTCGTGGCGTAAGCTAGAATGATGGCGGCATTCAAGAGAATCCGGAAGGTCTAAACCTTGTCTGTGGTATTCTGAGTAGGATTCAATGATTGAATGACTGTGACGAGCTTCAAACTCGCGAGTGCTGGGCATTAGTGACAGACGCAAAAGGAGGGTGAATCCTATTCCAGCATGATCGGGAACCGACAGATGAATAGCCGTGCCGTGACAGGGTGCGTGAGCATATTATTCACTGAGAGGAGGGGATGTAGCCACTGACAACGGTGATGCCCTTGCATACAGCCAGCCATGGAAAGGAGTAAGACAGATTGGATGAAGATAGCAGGAAAGCAGAGGTTCAGAGGAACAAAAAGCATCTCCATTCGCTTATCTGAAATTCCTACCAATGAATTACATAAGTATCTCTATCCCTATTTTATTATATAATATTCGAAAACACCATTATCACTTTATATCTGCCTGACTGAGATTTACAAGGTGACCATAGCTTGCTTCATACCAACAATCTCCGTGGGATTCGACCCTTACTCACGTAAGGTATTACTTGGACGACCCAGTGCACTTGCTGGTTAGTTGTATCGAAGTTGTGACAATTATGAATTAAGATCAGAGCACCAAGCTTTGGAGCCATTACCAGGATTTGTTCGAGCCTGGAGATCACAATTTCGTGCACCAGGCACGCGTCCGCGTGCCCATGATTTGTGCGATTCGCGTGAAGCCAGCCGCGCACACGCACAACTCTCTGTTCGCGTGGCTTGGGAACCAATAATTTCATGCGACGCGTGCGCGCCATGCACCCGCACGCATGCGTGTCATGCACGCGCACGCGTGGATGGCCATTTGTATAGATGACGCGCATGCGTCAGGGACGCGTACGCGTGAACTAGTTTTGTGCTTCTAGCACACTTCCAGCCCCAAGCCAGCACAACTCTCTGCCCAAACACTTATTTACGTCGATTTTTAAGGTCACACGTACGCGTGGGGTACGCGTACGCATGGGGTACGCATACGCGTGGGCTTGTTTGTGCGAAAGGAATCATTCCTGCGCCACTCGCGCGCAACTCTCTTTTCATTTTTATTTTTCATGCACACCCATCTGACGCGTACGCGTCAGCGACGCTTGCGCGTCGGGTGCTCTTTTTTTTTTTAAATTATAAATCCGGCTCCTGTTCTAAGATAGCTGCATGATCAGAAAAATAGTAAAAACTCAATATAAATCAACTAGGTAATAAAACTACTACTACGAAAAATAACTAAGGATAGGAAATTATCGGGGTGCCTCCCGACAAGCGCTTCTTTAACGTCACTAGCTTGACGGTCAGTTCTGCTAAGTCAGCAGATGAGCGGACCTCTGGCGATCGATCTTGCCTCCAAGATAGTACTTCAACCTCTGGCCACTCACTGTAAATTTCCTGTCAGAATTCTCCTCCTGTATTTCCACATAACCATATGATGAAGCTCTGGTAACCACAAACGGTCCTGACCACCGGGATTTCAGATTCCCGAGAAAGAGTTTGAGCCTTGAATTATAAAAAACACTCTCTGTCCTGGCTCAAAGACTCTGATGGCAATCTTCTTGTCATGCAGTAGCTTGGTTCTCTCCTTATAGATCTTGGCATTCTCATAGGCTGAATATCTGAATTCGTCAAGCTCATTTAACTAAAGCATCTGCTTAATTCCTGCAGCTTCTGAATCAAGATTCAGATATCTGATTGCCCAGTAAGCTTTATGCTCCAACTCAACTGGCAAGTGACAGGCTTTGCCATAGACCAACTGATAAGGGGACATGTCAATAGGAGTCTTGTAAGCTGTTCGGTATGCCCAGAGAGCATCATCAAGCTTCCTAGACCAGTCCTTTCTTGAAACACTGACGGTCTTTTCTAGAATCCGCTTGAGTTTCCTGTTGGAAACTTCAATCTGTCCACTTGTCTGAGGGTGATAGGGGGTTGCCACTTTATGACGGACTCCATATCTCTACAGAAGTGAGTCCAGCTGTCTGTTACAAAAGTAGCTTCCACCATCACTAATGAGTGTCCTTGGGACACCAAACCGGCTAAAGATATATCTCTGAAGAAAGCTCATTACTACCTTGGCATCATTGGTGGGCAGGGCTACAGCTTCCACCCACTTGGACACATAATCAACTGCCACTAGAATATAGTTGTTTGAATGTGAGGGTGGGAAAGGTCCCATGAAATCAATACCCCACACATCAAACAACTCAATCTCAAGAATCCCCTGCTGTGGCATTTCACGGTTGGCTGGGAGATTTTTGGCTTTTTCACATCTGTCACAGTGCTTCACAAATGCTCTTGAGTCTCTGAAGAGAGTCGGCCAGTAAAATCCGCTCTGAAGGATCTTTGTAGCTATCTTTTCACCACCAAAGTGGCCTCCATACTCAGAACCATGACATTGCCAAAGAATCTGCTGTTTTTCTTCATCTAGAACACATCTTCGGATGATACCATCTGAGCACCTCTTAAAAAGGTATGGTTCCTCCCAAATGTAGTACTTTGCATCAGTCAATAGCTTCTTCACTTATTAGCTACTGTACTCCCTTGGAATAAAATTCATGGCCTTATAATTGGCAATGTCTGCAAACCTTGGAGCCTGCTGAATAAGGAATAATTTCTCATCCAGAAACGTCTCAGTCACAGCTGTGGGTGGTTGAACGCCTGCTTCAAGCTCAATTCTGGAGAGATGGTTAGCTACTTGATTGTCTGACCCTTTCCTGTCTTTTATCTCAATATCAAACTCCTGAAGGCGCAACACCCATCTGATTAATCTTGGTTTAGAATCCTATTTGGTTAGAAGGTACTTCAAAGCAGCATGATCAATATAAACAATAACCTTAGAACCAAGTAAATAGGACCTAAACTTATCAATAGCATACACAACAGCTAATAATTTCTTTTCTGTAGTTGTGTAATTCTTTTGGGCATCATTTAATACACGACTAGCATAGTAAATGACATGTACAAGCTTACCATGCCTCTGTCCTAAAACAGCTCCTATAGCAAAGTCACTAGCATCACACATTAATTCAAATGGTAAATCCCAGTCAGGGGGAGCTATAATGGGAGCAGAGGTAAGGTTTACTTTCAGAGTTTCAAAAGCATGCAGACAATCAGAATCAAAGACAAAAGGAACATCAGTAACCAATAGGTTGCTTAGTGGTTTAGCAATTTTAGAAAAATCCTTTATAAATCTTTTATAAAATCCTGCATGACCCAAGAAACTCCGGACTGCCCTAACATTAGTTGGTGGTGGTAATTTTTTAATTACCTCCACCTTTGCTCTATCAACCTCAATTCCCTTACTTGAAATCTGGTGTCCAAGAACAATAACTTCTGTAACCATAAAATGACATTTTTTCCAATTTAAAACAAGGTTTGATTCTTGACACCATTTCAAGATGAGAGATAAATGCTTAAGGCAGGATTCAAAAGAATTACCAAAAATAGAAAAGTCATCCATAAATACCTCAATAAACTTTTCAACCATATCAGAAAAATTGAAAGCATACACCTCTGAAAAGTTGCTGGAGCATTGGAAAGTCCAAAAGGCATTCTTCTGTAGGTAAATACTCCAAAGGGGCATGTGAATGATGTCTTCTCTTGATCTTGAGGGTCCACTATAATTTGGTTATATCCAGAGTATCCATCTAAAAAGCAATAAAATGCATGACCAGCTAACCTCTCAAGCATCTAATCAATGAAAGGCAAGGAAAAGTGATCCTTCCTTGTAGCAGTGTTGAGCCTCCCGTAGTCTATACACATTCTCCATCCGATGATTGTTCTTGTAGGAATAAGCTCATTCTCTTCATTCTTGATCACTATCATCCCTTCTTTCTTGGGAACTACCTGCACAGGACTTACCCAAGGACTATCAGAAATAGAGTAAATAATACCTGCTTCCCATAGTTTAATTACCTCTTTTTGGACCACCTCTTTCATAGTTGGATTGAGTCTCCTTTGTGGTTGCACAACTGGTTTAGCAACATCTTCAAAAAGAATCTTATGCATGCACTTGGTTGGACTAATCCCCTTCAAGTCACTAATGGTCCACCCAAGAGCTGTTTTATGGCTCCTGAGCACTGAAATAAGCGCCTCTTCCTCTTCAGGCTTCAGGGAAGAGCTAATAATCACTGGATAGGAATCATTTTCACTCAAGAACATATATTTCAGAGAAGGAGGTAAAGGTTTGAGATCAAGCTTGGGGGCTTCCTCCTCTGCTTTAGGCGTGTGAACTAGTGCCTTTTGGGGTGGTGAATCATCAAATTCAACTAACTCATATTTTGAAATAGGATCCAGAATGTCATCAAGTACCTCAGCTTCCAATACTTCTTGAACAAGTGGTTCAACAACATCAATTCTCATACACCCTTCAGAATCATTAGGGTGCTTGAGAGCTTCAAAAACATTAAGGACTACCTGCTCTTCATTGACCCTCAGGGTTAATTCACCCTTTTGCACATCAATCAGAGCTCTACATGTAGCTAAAAAGGGTCTACCAAGAATAATAGAAGATTTTACATCCTCTTCTATGTCTAATATAACAAAATCAGTAGAAAAATAAAGGGTCCTACTTTCACAAGTAAATCCTCAACAACACCCACAAGTAATTTAATAGAAAGATCAGCAAGTTGAAGAGAAATACGAGTGGGTTTTACCTCCTCAATTTGAAGCTTTTTCATCACTGAAAGTGGCATGAGATTGATGCTAGCTCCAAGATCACATAAAGCTCTCTGAATGGTGACATCTCCAATGGTGCAAGGAATCACAGAACTCCCTGGATCTTGCATTTTCTCAGGAAGTTTATGTTGAATAATAGCACTGCATTCCTTGGTTAACACCACAGTTTCTTGTTCCTTCCAATTCCTCTTGTTAGTCAACAATTCTTTCATAAATTTAGCATAAAGGGGCATTTGCTCAAGAGCCTCTGCAAAAGAAATATTGATCTGTAGCTTCTTGAAGACATCTAAAAATTTAGAGAATTGATTTTCTTTGGAAGCCTTCTGAAGCATCTGAGGAAATGGCATTTTTGGCTTGTATTCAGGAGTCTTTGGCAATGTAGGGTACGTGTCAAGAGAGTCAGGGAACGGGTTGTCTGCACGCTTTGGAGGGGCGTGCTCCACTTCTTCCTTCTTCTCCTCCGGAGCATTCTTTTCAACTAGCTCTTCATTGGCCTTTGTCTTAGAGCCAGTGACGATTAGATTCTTGCTCATAAAGAATTTTATGAAAATAATCGCGTTGTAAGTATAGTTTCTAAACCAACAAAGAATCCTTTCGTACAAAAACTTTGGTTGTCACAAGTAACAAAACCCAATAAAATTTATAACCGAAGTATTTAAACCTCGGATCGTCTCTCAAGGAATTGCAGGGAGGTGTATTTATTATTGGTTATGAGTTTTCTGAAAAATTTGGAGTTTGGGCAATGGGCACAAAAATTATTATAATTTAAAGCAATGAAAAATAACAAGAGATTTATGTAATTAAAATAAAAAGCCTTGAATGAAAGAATGATTAATTGGAAGTCCTATCCTTGTTGGAATTCTCTCAAGTGTAGTATAAAGAGGTTGTTATTTTCACTTACTTAACCCTTACTAAATAAAGGAAAGTCAAATGATTGAGCTAACTCTTATTCGCAAATCCTAGTCCTCTCCCTTGGGAAGGTCTAGCGTTAGTAAATACAGAACTAGCCAACAACTTCCAAATTAACTATCCACTTGAGCATTCCAACTCAAGTGTCTCCTCTTAATCGATTCATCAATTAAAGCTAAGAATGTAAAAAAGCTAAATTAAAATCATAAATCTGAAATACCTCAAATTACATTTAAACATAAATTCAAATCTAACATGAAGAGTTCATAAGCCAATTTGGCTAAATAAATAATTACCAAGAGAAATAGAGCAACTAAAGTAATAGAGTAAATAAAAATAGAAGAGAAACATAAATTAAAGGAACATTGAACTTGGAATGAAGAAATAACCATAAAATTAAGAGGAATCCTAATTCTAAAACCTAAGAGAGAGGAGAGAGCCTCTCTCTCTCTAAAACTACATCTAAAACCTAAAATTGTGAATTATGAATGTTGTGTTTGTTGTATATTCTTATGAATGGATGGATTTCCCCACTTTATAGTCTCTAATCTGTGTGTTCTGGGCTGAAAACTGGGTCAGAAACAGCCCAGAAATTGCCTCAAGCGATTTCTGATACGTACAGGTCGCTGTAGAGCCACGCGTACGCGTCGTCCACCCGTTCGTGCGGATTGCATTTTTTCCAGGTCACGCGTCCGCGTAATCCACGCATGCGTGTCACCTATCTTCAGAGCAGCTATGGCAAATTATATATCGTTGCGAAGCTCCAGACGTTAGCTTTCCAATGCAACTAAAACCGCCTCATTTGGACCTTTTCAGCTCAAGTTATGGTCGATTTAGTACCAAGAGGTCAGGCTGGATAGCTTTAGCAGTTCCTTTAGTTTCTTGTATTCCTTCCACTTTTGCATGCTTCCTTTCCATCCTCTAAGCCATTCCTGCCCTATAAACCCTGAAATCACTTAACACACATATCAAGGCATTGAATGGTAATAAGATAGGATTAATAATTAGCAATCTAAAGGCCCAGGAAACATGTTTCCAATCATAGCACAAAATCAGAAAGGAAAATGTAAAACATGCGAAATCTATGAATAAGTGTGAGTTTAGTGGATAAAATCCACTCAATTAAGTACAAGGATGTACCACAAAATAGTGGTGCATCAAATCTCCCCACACTTAAACATTAGCATGTCCTCATGCTAAGCTCAAGAGAAGCTATAAGAGTGAAGAGGAATGGTAGAATGCATGAAATGCAACCTATCTGTATGAATGCAGCTAAATGCAAAAATACTTCTACCTACTTGGTGAAAAGTAAATAAATCTTTCAAGAACAAATATGAACTGGATTTCACTAATTCAAATCATAAAATAAAAACAAGTAAACTTGCAGAAGAAAATAGCTCATGAAAGCCGGGAACAAGGAATCGAGCATCGAACCCTCACCGGAAGTGTATACACTCTAATCGCTCAGGTGTTTGAGGTTCGATTCTCTCAATTTTCTACTAATCTTGCTTTCTAAGACTTGCTTTTCTTCTACCAATCAACACTAATTTGATGCACAAATACACATATCAAGAGGTCTTTTAAGGGTTGTAATGGGGTTAGGGTCAAGGTAGGATTGTATTTGGTCAAGTGGACTAAAATCTGAATCCTTAATTAACTTAAACTTTCCACCTAACTTTAGACAATCCATGTAATCATAATACTACATCTAACTATCCATTAACCATGTTTTCCACATATTCATGCATCCTAATTTCGAGTACAGCACATATGCATTGCTTTCACCATTTACTTTGGGGCATTTTGTCCCCTTTTACTTAATTGCTCTTTTTCTTTTCTTTTTCTCTTTTTCTTCTTTTTTTTTTTATTTTTCTTTTCTTAATTTTTTTTTCTTTTTCAATGCATATGATTAAGGTATTGAATGCATAAACATGTTCTTTAACATTCTTGTTCATATTTTCTCAAGAATACACAACACCCAATTCTCAAACCAAATATTGGCAAACCCAATTTCCCCACACTTAATTCATGAGCACTCTCACTAGTCTAAGCTAACCAAGGATTCAAATTAAGGACATTATTATTTTTTGCTTAGAGTTAATGATGTGCTAAAATAAAGAATAAAAGCGGTAAAATAGGCTCAAATTGGTTTGCAAGAGATAATGAAGGGTTAAAGCCATATGGGTATGTAAGCTCAGTGAAACAAAGGCCTCAATCATATAAGTGCATGCATACATCAAACCATGGAAATATAGAATTAAGCAAGACAAAGATTACAATTTTAGAGAGAAAAACACACACCAAAAATAAAATATTGGTTGATAAAATGCAACCAATTCAAATAGGCTCAAAATCTCACAGGTTTTGTGTGTTCGAGCTCTAAACCATGTTCTAGTATAATATTCCTTCAAACAAGTTTATCAAAAATTTTCAATTTAAATTAGTGAAATATTATAAAATAATTTCTTGAAAAAGAAAATATTACTTTAACCAAGTGGTGGTAAAATATGCACAAAATCAAACAAATATGCAATCAAACATTCAAATGCAACAATGAACAAACAAAAAAAATAAAACATTGGTGTTGAGAAGAAGGTAACTAACCCACGGAAGTCAGTATCGACCTCCCCACACTTAAAGATTGCACCGTCCTTGGTGCATGCTGAGATGTGCAAGTGGACGGGTTGCTACAACTGATGCCTTTCTCCAAAGAATGTGCAGATGGACTTGTCTCTCGTCCCATTGAGAAGCTTTTCCTCTCCCTTCTTGGTGGCCATCCTGAAAGAAGAGGAAAAAAAGAAGAAAAGTAACCCAAAAACAAAGATAGGAAACAAATAAAATATGGTTGGGTTAATGCCAAATAATAAGGGTCTCAATTACATGGTAGCTACAACATGCAAGTGAGAAAACAGTAAAAGCAATTGGCGTATCAACAGTGCAAAAATTGCAACAATGGGGGAAGAGTGTGGACAATGAAAGACAGTGTAAATGCATAGCAATACAAATGGAATGCAAGTATCATAAAAGATTAGTATTGACTTATGCATAATAATACCCCATCAGAATAAAACAAGTCATGAAGCACCAAAATAATTCAAGAAAAGATGTAACAGTTGAATAAGGACATTTAACACCAATGGAAAAATAATAAATTTAGAAAAGAAAATAAAAATATGCACAAAATTAAAATGCAATGTATGAAAGTATGCAAATAAATTTAAAAAAATAGAATAGAAGTGAAGAAGGATGAGAAGTTAAAGGGATGAAGAAGAAGAAAGTAAGAAAGGAGGAAGAAAGAAGGAGAGAAGATAGAATAAAAGGGAGGGAAATTAAAAACGGGACACGATGCGTGCGCGCAGGGCACGCGTGCGCGTGAAAACTACATTAACCATGTGACGCGTAAGCGTCGCCCATGCGTACGCGTGGGTGGTCAGAATTTAAAAATGGCGCGCACGCGTCAGGGACGTGTACGTTGTAACGACCCAATTTTCAGTACGCCTAGGACATACCAGAAACTGAGTGCTACCAATTTGTCATCCTAATTATTATCTATTATTTATTATATGAGCCTGATTCGTTGTTAAAAGCGTAGTTAGTTAGTGATGAGCGGATATTTTATACGCTTTTTGGGGATAATTTCATATAGTTTAGAGTATGTTTTAGTTAGTTTTTAGTTTATTTCCAGTAGTTTTTAGGAAAAATTCATATTTCTGGACTTTACTATGAGTTGTGTGTTTTTCTGTAATTTCAGGTATTTTTCTGGCTGAAATTGAAGGAGCTGAGCAAAAATCTGATTTAGGCTGAAAAAGGACTGCTGATGCTATTGGATTCTGACCTCCCTGCACTCAAAGTGGATTTTCTGGAGCTACAGAACTCGAAATGGCGTGCTTTCAATTGCGTTGGAAAGTAGACATCCAGGGCTTTCCAGCAATGTATAATAGTCTATACTTTGCATAAGAATAGATGACGTAAACTGGCGTTCAACGCCAGTCCTCTGCCCAATTCTGGCGTCCAGCGCCAGAAAAGGATTAAAAACTGGAGTTGAACGCCCAAACTGGCACAAAAACTGGCGTTCAACTCCACAAATGGCCTCTGCACGTGAATTGCTTAAAGTCTCAGCCCCAGCACACACCAAGTGGGCCCCAGCACACCAAGTGGGCCCCAGAAGTGGATCTCTGCATCATCCATCATAGTCCACTCATATTTTGTAACCCTAGGCTACTGGTTTAGTATTTAAACAACTTTTAGAGACTTATTTTGTATCTCATAACATTTCAGATCTAAACTTTGTATTCTCTGACGGCATGAGTCTCTAAACCCCATTGTTGGGGGTGAGGAGCTCTGCTGTGTCTCAATGAATTAATGCAAGTATTTCTGTTATCCATTCAAACACGCTTGTTCCTATCTAAGATGTTCATTCGCGCTTAACTGTGATGAAGGTGATGACTCGTGACATTTATCACCTTCCTCAAACCATGAACGTGTGCCTGACAACCACCTCCGTTCTGTATCTGACTGAATGAGTATCTCTCAGATTCCTTAATTTTAGTTTATTTCCAGTAGTTTTTAGGAAAAATTCATGTTTCTGGACTATACTATGAGTTGTGTGTTTTTTTGTAATTTCAGGTATTTTTCTGGCTGAAATTGAAGGAGCTGAGCAAAAATCTGATTTAGGCTGAAACAGGACTGCTGATGCTGTTGGATTCTGACCTCCCTGCACTCAAAGTGGATTTTTTGGAGCTACAGAACTCGAAATGGCGTGCTTCCAATTGCGTTGGAAGGTAGACATCCAGAGCTTTCCATCAATGTATAATAGTCCATACTTTGCACAATAATAGATGACGTAAACTGGCGTTCAACGCCAGTCCTCTGCCCAATTCTGGCGTCCAGCGCCAAAAAAGGATCAAAAACTGGAGTTGAACGCCCAAACTGGCACAAAAACTGGCGTTCAACTCCACAAATGGCCTCTGCACGTGAATTGCTTAAAGTCTCAGCCCCAGCACACACCAAGTGGGCCCCAGCACACCAAGTGGGCCCCAGAAGTGGATCTCCATCATCCATCATAGTCCACTCATATTTTGTAACCCTAGGCTACTGGTTTAGTATTTAAACAACTTTTAGAGACTTATTTTGTATCTCATGACATTTCAGATCTAAACTTTGTATTCTCTGACGGCATGAGTCTCTAAACCCCATTGTTGGTGGAGAGACAGAGACGAAAAGACTGAGACTGAGAGACAGAGACTAAGAGACAGTGACTGAAATAAATCTCAGTATTCTGTTTGGTGCAAAATGGGAGACAGGAATTAAAACAAGAATGAAACTCTAATTTAATTTGCACAAAGGGTAAAATTGGAATTAATTAATTGAAATGAAAGTATTTTAGGTATAAAATGTTATTAAAGTTTCAATCTCCATCTCTAAAAATTTCAGTCCCCTGTGTCCCTACTTTTTGGAGGTACTGAAATACTGAAATTTTAGAGACAGAGACAGAAATTTTAGTACCAGTCTCTGAACTAACAAACACGATACTGAGTCTCAGTCTCTCAGTCTCTGTCTCAGTACCTCAAAACAAACGCTACCTTAGAGACTTATTTTGTATCTCATGACATTTCAGATCTAAACTTTGTATTCTCTGACGGCATGAGTCTCTAAACCCTATTGTTGGGGGTGAGGAGCTCTGCTGTGTTTCAATGAATTAATGCAAGTATTTCTGTTTTCCATTCAAACACGCTTGTTCCTATCTAAGATGTTCATTCGCGCTTAACTGTGATGAAGGTGATGACCCGTGACATTCAATTGACTTCCTGACTAAGATTTACAAGATTACCATAGATTGCTTCAAACCAACAATCTCCGTGGGATTCGACCCTTACTCACGTAAGGTATTACTTGGACGACCCAGTGCACTTGCTGGTTAGTGGTACGCGTTGTGAAAAGTGTGATTCACAATTCGTGCACCAGTTAGCGAGGTACTTTTTACTTTTTTGAAAATGTTTGAATTAATAAACAGAATCATTTATAATCAATTCACAAATAATAACAGATAAAACAGTTATAAGCAACCACACATAAATACATCACAAGCAACTAACAACATTTAGTGATCCAGCCTTTACTAGAGTATAGACTTTTAGTTAGAACACCCCTAGATATAGCTAGATAATAACTATATACATATATATACATACAACATCCCAGGCCCTGACCTGTTCAAGAAGTCCCTAAGCTGGCACCCAGGCTAGTCTAGACTCTATACTCACCTATTCCCTCTAAACTACTAAAGCGAGGGAAAGTACGCTCTAAGTCTTCAAAACTCAAGTCAGGTGGAACGTCACCAAAAGGTAGAACATCATCTGATACTCCTCTGCACGATCATATGTCATCAAAGAGCGTCTCTCAAGTACTTCATCGAATGGCCACATAATAGCAACATCGTACGGAGGACTTAGGCTAAAGTTTGTAGAAAAGCAGAGTGCAGACGTTGGCTGGCCTCATAGTATATACATATAAATAGGTAACGGAGTTCACTCTAGACTCAGAAGACTATTTAGAGTGGAATCCTTTTTGTGAACGATCGTCAGCGAACTATGGAAGGGTACTCATGCTTCCATCTGAAGGGGGAAGGGAGAGAGAAGGGGTAAGAACTGGGGAGTTCTTAGTAGGGTCGGGGTTATTAGTTAAGTTCATTAATTCT
>NC_029785.2:80333999-80338389 GCF_000816755.2 Arachis ipaensis
CTCTAAAAATTATTTTCTGAGCTACTAGCATAAATGACACTAGTAACATATTTATTATGAGAATAAAACATGTATAATGAGTCCTTAGCATTGCTAAAGTCATCAGAGAGTGCTGGTGCTAAGCTGCACCAGTAAACCGTAAACCCGGTTAAACCGATTTTCTATTTTTAACTAAAACAGACCAGGTAACCTTATAATATCATTCAAGTATTTTTTAATACTAATATAATGATAATATTATACTATTATCTCTCTCCTCTTATAAATCGAGTCCGGTTTGTCAAACTGAGACTATTTACGAAAAACCGAATCAAAACGCCTAACCGATACGGTTCAAAAACTAGGTTCTTCGTGACCGCGTTATCGAACTTGTCTCAACTAAGGTCCTGAGTTAAAGATAATATAATGACAATGGATTTAGATGCTTGATGATACAGAAGAGATGTTCCCTTTACTGATCTTTCGGAGAAATCCGTGTCTTCAGAAAAGATCTCGCGTACTCGAAAATTAGGGTTGTTACATACGCGTGGGTGATTTTGTGGCTTGGGCACAGTGCCCGCACCAGGCCAGCACAACTTTCAGCCTGACACCTCTTTATGCCGATTTGTAGGGTCACGCGTACGCGTGGGTGATGCGTACGCATGGAAGGCTGATTTTTGCAATTGACGCAGACGCGTCAGGGACGCATTCGCATGGGCGTGTTTGTGCCTGAGGCACGCCTCCAGCCACGCTCCCGTACAACTCTCTGTAAGGTTTAGCGTCGCATGTGACGCATGCGCGTGGTTCACGCGCATGCGTGGGATGCGCTTTATATATATATGCAGTATGCAGAATGCAAAATGTAGATGCTGATGCAGATATTATAAATGAACACTAAGAAAAATAGAATAAAATAAAATTAAGAATAAAACGAAATAAAATAAAACTAAGACTGAAAAAGAAAGATTATACCATGGTGGGTTGTCTCCCACCTAGCACTTTTAGTTAAAGTCCTTAAGTTGGACATTTGGTGAGCTCCTTGTCATGGAGGCTTGTGCTTGAACTCATCCAGGAATTTTCACCAATGTTTACAATTCCAATAGCCTCCGGGATCCCACACTAGTTGCATAAATCCTTCAAGCAAGTTAAAGCAAGTGGCAATGCCCCAAGAGTGTTGATTGCTAGAATGAATTCCGGGGTCCCAAATCTTGCTTTGCACCCGTCTTCTTGTTGATCATCATTTTTCCACTTGGGTGGTGAACAGTCGGAATTCTTACCGAGACATCCAAACAATTTCCTAGACCCATTCAATTGAGAATTATACCAACCCTTATACTTCAATTTGGAGCATGCAACCATATTGAACCTTGCATGACAACTCTGCCCATCCGTCTCAAGCAAAGCATATTCAAGTGGGCTAATTAAGCTTAGAGATGAAAAATTTACCCACTTGAATGAAGGAATGGACGGTGATGGCTTTGGGGGAGAGGTCTCCAACAACCTTGGCAAGGTGATCTCCAGCTCCATTCCCTTGGGCTCTTCTTTGACAACTTCCACCTCTTTGCAAGCTTCTTCAATATCAACCTCTTCCTCTTGGTAGCTTTCTTCCAATTCAATCTCTTCTTCATTGTTCACCAAGGGCATGGGAGGTTGTGCTTCTTCTTTAATCTCCATTCAAGTCCAATGAGAGATGATTCAAATGTAGATAAGAATTCATCAATGATTGAATCCATCTCTTGATCATCCCCTTCAAAGTCTTCAACCATGATATGCCTTGGAGGTTGTACACCCTCCTCAACATCAAATTCAAACTCCTTAGAAGGGGGTTCTATGACTGGGCTTTCCCATGGACATTCCGCATCTCCTAAGTCTTCAACCAATTCTTCTTCTTCGATAATTCTGGCTTCCTCCAATTATTCCAATACAAAGTCATGCTGCTCACTATCCACCGGAGTTTCTAGTGTCTCCTTCATGCTATGTTCTTCATTAGATTCTCCACATGAAGCCATGGGGGTTCCTTGAGTGTCCGAACGTCGGGAAGCTAATTGATTTATCGCTTGCTCCAGTTGATGAAGGGTTGCATGAAATTGGTCTACTATTTCCTTGAGGCGAGCCTGTGATTCTTGGGTCGATAGATATGGACATGGTGCATATGAAAGTGGTGGTTCTTGGGAGTAATTGAGTTGGAATTGGGGTAGATAAAGGTTAGGGTCATATGGTGGTGAATAGTTGTAGGTGGCTTGTGAGTATGGTGGTTCAAAGCTATGTTGAGGAGGTGGTTCATTGGCATATGATGGGGCTTGTTGGTAACTACAAGGGGGTCCACCATATCTATCATCTTGGTATGCACCTCGGAATGGCTCTTGACCATAGTAATTTGGTGGAGGTGGTTTGTCACGAAAGGGTCCACCATGACCATTGTCTTGGCATGCATTGTAGAATGGTCATTGTCCATGGTATCTTGGAAGGTGTTGTTGCCGAAAGTATTGATCAGATCCTTGATGAGCAGATAATTTATACGCTTTTTGACACTGTTTTTAGTAGGATCTAGTTACTTTTAGGGATGTTTTCTTTAGTTTTTATGTTAAATTCACATTTCTGGACTTTACTATGAGGGACAACTGACGGTTCATCTTGTTGCTCAGATTAGGTAATTTTCTTTTTATTTTATTTTCAAAAATTTTTCAAAAAAATCTCTAAAATTTTCTCATCTGTTTTCGACAAAAATAAAAATGTTTTCAAAAATAAATTATTCTATGGCTTCAAAATTTTTAAGAATGAATTCTAGTGTTTCATGAAATATGTTGAATCATATCTGGCTGTAAAGCCATACCCAAACTACTTTGGGATTGGTATTCAACTAATCACTCCAGCCCATGTAATTATATGTTGCAGCCTGGCTGGCTGTAAAGCCATGTCTAAATTCATTTGGACTGAGGCAGCAATTTGTTATCAAGAGCAAGTTAGTTGGAGTTAATCCACCTGCTACTGTTTCTGATCACCTGCTGAAGCTTGGCTGGCCATTGGCCATGTCTAGTGTTTTGGACTGGAGCTTTCTTTGAAAGCTTGGCTGGCTAGTGAGCCATGTCTAATTCCTGGACTGAAGCTTTAGACTAACATGGCAAGATTCCTGGAATTCATATTAAAAATTTTAGAATCCTTATTTTTTCTTTTTTTTCATATAATTTTCGATAAAAATCCAAAAAAAAAAATTTAGAAAATCATAAAAATCAAAAATATTTTTTGTTTCTTGTTTGAGTCTTGAGTCACATTATAAGTTTGGTGTCATTTGCATAAGCATCTTGCATTTTTTTTCGAAAATATCATGCATTCATAGTGTTCTTCATGATCTTCAAGTTGTTCTTGGTAAGTCTTCTTGTTTGATCTTGATGATTTTTTGTTTTCTGTCTTTTCATGTTTATCATATGCATTTTTGAATTCTTAGTGCCTAAGCATTAAAGAATTCTAAGTTTGGTGTCTTGCATGTTTTCTTTGCATTAAGCATTTTTCAAAAATATGTTCTTGATGTTCATCATGTTCTTCATAGTGTTCTTGGTGTTCATCTTGACATTCATATCATTCATGCATGCATTCATTGTTTTGATCTAAAAATTTCATGCATTGCATAATTTTCATGTTTTTCATAAAAATTTCAAAAATCAAAAAAAAAAATATATATATATATATATCTTTCCTTTTTTCTCTCATCAAATTTGAAAATTTGGATTGACTTTTTCAAAAATTTTTAAAATCAAATTGTTTCTCATGAGTCAAATCAAGCAATGAAGGAGGAACAGCAAAGACAAGGAAGAGACATAGAAGAGCTCAAGGACATCACTAAGGTGGACTCATTCCTTGTCCTTACGTTATCTGTTTTTTTGTTTTATATGTTATGTGCTTATCCAGAGGTTGAAAAAGGACTGCTGATGCTGTTGGATTCTGACCTCCCTGCACTCAAAGTGAATTTTCTGGAGCTACAGAAGTCGAAATGGCGAGCTTCCAATTGCGTTGGAAAGTAGACATCCAGGGCTTTCCAGCAATATATAATAGTTCATACTTTGGTCAAGAATTGACGACGTAAAATGGCGTTCAATGCCAGCCTTCTGCCCAAATCTGGCGTCCAGCGCCAGAAAAGGATCCAAAACCAGAGTTGAACGCCCAAACTGGCACAGAAACTGGCGTTCAACTCCANGATGACTAGGAGACATGTTATTTGATAATCTGAAAAATCATAAAAATGATTCTTGAAGCAAGAAAAAGTAGCAAAAAAAAACAAAGCTTGCAAAAAAAAAAAAAAGAAGGCGAAAAAAAAATATAGAAAAAAAAAGAAAAAGCAAGCAGAAAAAGCCAAAGCTCTTAAAACCAAGAGGCAAGAGCAAAAAGCCAATAACCCTTAAAACCAAAAGGCAAG
>NC_029785.2:80338397-80363028 GCF_000816755.2 Arachis ipaensis
TACTTCGTTCGATACCAGTGGAACATTTAGAGTCAATCCGCCTATATTTTGTCAATACACCAAAAGCTTAATATTTATTATCTTATCCCTATCTCCATGAATACATTTAGTAACCACTCTTAAAGTCTATTCGCTTACCTCTACGAAAAGCAAGGAGACTTGGAGACGAAAGGACGATAGAAGTAGGTTAGTCAGAATGAGGAAAGGTACCGACGATAACCATAGATTGCTTCAAACCAACAATCTCCGTGGGATTCGACCCTTACTCACGTAAGGTATTACTTGGACGACCCAGTGCACTTGCTGGTCAGTTGTATCGAAGTTGTGACAGACTGTAAAACTAGATCAGAGTATCTGGCCTAAGAAGCCATTACCAGAGATCACAATTCGTGCACCAATCCTCGTGACTCCTTCCATCTGTAATTATTTCGACCTTGATGCATGTTTCTGTTATAGCTTCCATTCCTTTCAACAACATTAGAATCAAACTCAAAGCGACGGGGGTGAGAATTCATAGTAACTAATAAAAATTAAAAACAAAAATAAAAATAAATAAACAGCAAAATAAAATATTTACAATAACCATTAATAAGGCACACGTTTGCAATTTCCCGGCAACGGCGCCATTTTGACGATTAGATTCTTGCTGGTAAAGACTTTTATGAAAATAATCGCGTTGTAAGTATAGTTTCTAAACCAACAAAGAATCCTTTCATACAAAAACTTTGGTTGTCACAAGTAATAAAACCCAATAAAATTTATAACCGAAGTATTTAAACCTCGGGTCGTCTCTCAAGGAATTGCAGGGAGGTGTATTATTATTGGTTATGAGTTTTCTGAGAAATTTGGAGTTTGGGCAATGGGCACAAAAATAATTATAATTTAAAGCAATGAAAAATAATAAGAGATTTATGTAATTAAAATAAAAAGTCTTGAATGAAAGAATGATTAATTGGAAGTCCTATCCTTGTTGGAATTCTCTCAAGTGTAGTATAAAGAGGTTGTTGTTTTCACTTAGTTAACCCTTACTAAATAAAGGAAAGTCAAGTGATTGAGCTAACTCTTATTCGCAAATCCTAGTCCTCTCCCTTGGGAAGGTCTAGCGTTAGTAAATATAGAACTAGCCAACAACTTCCAAATTAACTATCCACTTGAGCATTCCAACTCAAGTGTCTCCTCTTAATCAATTCATCAATTAAAGTAAGAATGTAAAAAGCTAAATTAAAATCATAAATCTGAAATACCTCAAATTGCATTTAAACATAAATTCAAATCTAACATGAAGAGTTTATAAACCAATTTGGCTAAATAAATAATTACCAAGAGAAATAGAGCAACTAAAGTAATAGAGTAAATAAAAGTAGAAGAGAAACATAAATTAAAGGAACATTGAACCTGGAATGAAGAAATAACCATTAAATTAAGAGAAATCCTAATTCTAAAACCTAAGAGAGAGGAGAGAGCCTCTCTCTCTCTAAAACTACATCTAAAACCTAAAATTGTGAATTATGAATGTTGTGTTTGTTGTATATTCTTACGAATGGATGGATTCTCCCACTTTATAACCTCTAATCTGTGTGTTCTAGGCCGAAAACTGGGTCAAAAACAGCCCAAAAATTGCCTCCAGTGATTTCTGATACGTACAGGTCGCTGCAGAGCCACGCGTACGCGTCATCCACGCGTTCGTATGGATTGCATTTTTTCCAGGTCACATGTCTTCGTAATCCACACGTGTGCATCGCCTATCTTCAGGGCAGCTATGACAAATTATATAATGTTGCGAAGACCCAGATGTTAGCTTTCTAACGCAACTGAAACCGCCTCATTTGGACCTCTGTAGCTCAAGTTATGGTCGATTTAGTACCAAGAGGTCTGGTTGGACAACTTTAGCAGTTCCTTCAGTTTCTTGTATTCCACTTTTGCATGCTTCCTTTCCATCCTCTAAGCCGTTCCTGCCCTATAAACCCTGAAATCACTTAACACACATATCAAGGCATGGAATGGTAATAAGAGAGGATTAATAATTAGCAATCTAAAGGCCCAGGAAACATGTTTTCAATCATAGCACAAAATCGGGAAGGAAAATGTAAAACATGCGAAATCTATGAATAACTGTGAGTTTAGTGGATAAAATCCACTCAATTAAGTACAAGGATATACCATGAAATAGTGGTGCATCAGCCAGCTGTTTTACCACTTCTCAACTCAATGGCCTTGCAATCTTTTCTTGGGTTCACCACTGTATCACCTAAAAATGTACTTGCAGACCTCTCAGGTATTTGCTTGCTCAGCTGGCCCATTTGTACTTCTAAGTTTCTAATGGAGGCAATGGTTTCCTGCATAAAACTCCTCATTATCTCCCAATTGGAATCTTCTTGGGATTTAGAGTTTGCCTGCTGAGTTGGTTGTTGCTGCTGAGACTGAAATTGGCAGTTATTGTGATTGTTCTGTTGGAAGCCGCCCTGAGAATTATTGTTGAAATTCTGAGGTCTCTGAGGTTGGTCCCTCCACCCAAAATTTGGTTGATTCCTCCATTTCGGATTGTATGTCTTAGAATATGGATCATTGTTGGGATTTCTAGGGCCACTCCCCATGTAATTGACCTGTTCAGAAGAGCATTGAGCATAGTCATAATTATCATTTTACACAAAGTTACCTGTCATGTCATAAGAGGTCTCTTGAGATGGGTTTTGGGTGTTGATAGCTGAGACTTGCATTCCATCCATCTGTTGAGTAATCAGATTTATTTTGCTGAGACATAAGCTTATTTGTAGCAAGAAGAGCATTAAGAGCTTCTACTTCCATAACACCCTTCTTCTGAGGAATCTCAGAGTTCACAGGATTCCTGTTAGATGAGTATAAATATTGGTTGCTAGCAACCAATTCAATCAGCTCAATTGTCTCCTCCGGTGTCTTCTTCTTGTGTAATGAACCCCCTACAGAATTATCTAAGCACATCTTGGATATTTCACCCAAACCTTCATAAAAGATGTCTAGTTGGGTTCATTTAGAGAACATGTCCAGAGGGCATTGCCTAATCAGTAGCTTGTACCTCTCCCAAGCTTCATAAAGAGTTTCACCATCTCTCTGCCTGAAGGTCTGAACCTCCACCCTAAGCTTAGTCAGCTTCTTTGGTGGGAAAAATTTAGTAAGAAACTTCGTAACAACCTTGTCCCAAGTATTCAAGCTCTCCTTGGGTTGGGAATCTAGCCATAGCTTTGCTCCATCCCTCAGAGTAAATGGGAAGAGCATGAGTTTATACACCTCTGGGTTCACTCCATTTGTCTTCATAGTATCACAAATCTACAAAAAAATTAGAAATAAACTGATTTGGGTCTTCGTGAGGAATACCATGATACTGGCAGTTTTGTTGCACCAAGGTGACCAATTATGGCTTTAACTCAAAGTTGTTCGCAGTTATAGGAGGCACCACAATGCTTTTACCATAGAGATCTGCAGTAGGAGTAGAGTAAGAGCCAAGCACTCTCCTTTGTTCTTCACTCCCGTTCGGATTTGCCACATTGGCATTAACAGCATTATTGTGATCCATGATGGATTCTGCAGGCTTGCTAAGTCTTGCTTGTTGTAAACGTCGCCTACAAGTCCTTTCAGGTTCTGGATCAAAGTCTAACAGAGGTTCCTTGTCTCTGTTCCTACGCATAAACAAACAAAATAACAAGAAAAAATGGGATTCTCTACGTCAGAGTGCAGAGAAGTCCCAGTGAGGTATTCTGTGTAAAATAATAAAATAAAAATACTAAATAAAATAATTAAATAAATTTTGAAAATAATAACTAAAATTAAACAGAAATTTTCAAAAATTAACAGGAAAAATAAACAAGACAATTAAAATAAAATTAACTAGGTGACACCAAACTTAATTTCAGAAATTAAGGAAAAATATTAGTGTTATTTTAAAAAAAATTCGAAATTAATAAACAAAATTTAAATAAAATTAAAACTAAAATGCCTAATCTAAGCAATCAAACAACTAATAGTTGTTAATCACAGTCAATCCCCGGCAATGGCGCCAAAAACTTAATGCGGTATTTCTAACCACAAACTAACCGGCAAGTGCACCGGGTCGTACCAAGTAATACCTCAGGTGAGTGAGGGTCGATCCCACGAGGATTGATGGATCAAGCAACAATGGTTGATTGATGAACTTAATTAGGAAAGTAGAAAATAGTGTTTGAATATTCAAAGAGCATTAAACAATTGTACAGAAATTAAAATAGTGAAGTGAATGGGTTGGGAGTAAAGTATGGAGAAGGCAGTTAAGGTTTCAGAGTTATCTATTTTTCTGGATCAACTTTTCTTACTAACTATTTCAATCATATAGGATTTAATTTATGGAAAACTATATGTGACTAGACCCTAATTCCTTAGACCTTTCTAGTCTCCTCTAAAATTCATCAACAGCCAATTCCTTGGTCAATTAATTCCAATTAGAGGGTGATGATCAAATTCCAATTTATATGCCACAAAAACTCTAATTACCCAAAAATAAAAGAATTATATGTCATGTATCCCGTTAAATTCAGATAATTGAAATTTAGGAGAATATGTTTTCAAGCTGTTGTTCAAGTAAAGAGCTTTTCCAAGTTATACAAGAACTCAAATAGAAAGAGGGTCATACTTCCGTTCCACCCAAATTCATAAGATAAACAGCAAAAACAATTCTTAAATTATAAATCCATACATGAATTAAAATAGAAAAAGCAATAAAATCAATCCATACAAATAGACAGAGCTCCTAACCTTAACAATGAAGGTTTAGTTGCTCATGGTTCAGAGGAGAAAACTAGGATTGTAAATCGTGAATTGGAACAATGTTGTCTTCAAATCACCCTGTTGGAATCCCCTTTTTATTTCTAATCCTAATTAATTTAAAATCTATCTTCTAAAACTAAAATAATATCTTTTCCTAAAAATAATATTTGAATTTAAATTAGAATTAATTAACAAGTCTTCAGTTGATGGGTGGGGACCACTTGTTTTGTCCATTCTGCAGCTTCTAATCTGTGTTTTCTGGGCTGAAAACTGAGTCAAAACAGCCCAGAAATCGCCCCCAGCATTTTTCTGCGTTTTCTGCACGTGGCGCATGTCATGCATACACGTCAGTCACGCGTACGCGTCGATGGTCTTCTTCGCATGTCACGCGCACGCGTCAGTCACTGTACGCGTCGCTGAGCAAATCTTCAAATCACGCGTACGCATCAGTCACGCGCACGCGTCACCATGGAAAGCTCCAAATCACGCGCACGCGTCAGTCACGCGTACACGTTGTTCCTCGCTGTCATCCCCTTTTGTTCTTGTGCTTAGAAACTCCATCAAATCCAGCCGAATGCTACCTAAAATAAACAAAATTGCAAAAGACTCAAAGTAGCATCCATATTGGCTAAAAGATAATTAATTCTTTATTAAACTCAACAAATTAGATGCAAATTCACTAGGAAAAGATAGGAAAGATGCTCACGCATCAATAGGTTCAAAAATATAAAAATGATATTTTAAAACTAAAAAGGTGAAATTTGAATTTAATGAATTTTTCTGAATTGAAAAATGTATATTTTGCGAAAGATTTTTGTAAAAATGTGTATCGGTACTTAAGCCGGCAATACCGGCTCTAGTCTGTCTGATACCGTGTTTTAAGAAAAATAAGATTTTGAAAATTTAATTTATTATTTTGAAAGGAAAAAAATAATTTAGAATTGAAAACCGGGCGCTAATCTTAAAGGTTTCGACCCAAAGTAGGTCAAACGGATCTAAAACGCTAACGAGTTAGATCAGGCCGAAGTTGGGCCCAAGCCCAACTTATATAAGACCTTTAATAAGGATTTGCATCCTCATTTCAGCATCAAAGAGAGAGAGAAACGCGAATTGAGAGAGAGGGGATTGTGGTGCTATTCATCACTATCTTCCGAGAGCCATATCTTGAGCAACGGAGCTCCAATTGACGAGCCGTTTGCAGCCACGCAAAGCTCTTGTCGAGCTCTTCATTTCTATCTAAATTTTGTTGGTGAAAAATTGAAACTCAAGCTCCAATTTCCAGCCATAATAATTCTGCATTTTTTGGTTTGGTTTTTGAGTATGTTTTGTGATTTTGATTGTTTAGGTGATCTCTAGTAGCGGGTAACTGTTGAGTTTTGCTCCTAATCTTCTAATGTTAGTTTGAGCTTTGGTGCTTGTTGAAGTTGTCTTGGCTTTTTGGAAGATTGTGGGATCCAAGTTTTAGTGTGTTGTGCATATTAGGGATTGGCCAAGGTATGGTTTCAGTTTCTTCTACGTAATACATAATATTTCTAGACACTTAGGCTAGTGGACCTTAGGATAGGATTGAATTGATTGTTGGAAATTGTTGAATTTGATTATGCATGATGGTGTTGTTCATTTGATGAATTGTGATGTTGAACTTTAATGTTGTTATTCATTATTGAAATGAGGTTTGAAAATGATGATTGGATTGTTGATCGTGAATTATGAGCTTATTGATATTGACAAAGGTTGGAAATGGAGAAATGATGCTTCGAGTGTAAACATTGATAATTTGAGGAAGGTAAGGGAGAATTTTGGATGAAATTAGTGAAATTTCATGATGGTAGGATGAGGAATGAATTGGAAGGTGTATGAACATCATTTAGGTTTATTGGAACTGTTTTGGTTGTAGGATATTTGGTTTTGATTGTGAATTTTGGAAGTTTGAGAACCTCGTTAATTTTTGGTAAAAATCAGTTTTTGGTTAACTTTGACAGATTATAACTTTAGCCTCAATTTTTTAAATTAGTTGAAATTTGTCTTGAATTAAAGTTAATTTAAAGATCTTTAAATTAATATAAAGTTTGATGAAAATAAATTTTTGTAGAGGAAGTTAATTATGAACGTTTAAAGTTTGGTGTTAAAAAATTAATTTCTGCAACTTTACAAAATTTTGCGATTCTGGAAGGGTATGTGTACGCGAAGCACTCATATGCGAGCATGCCATTCTTTTTGGCACCTATGCATATGCAAACTCTTGTATGCGTATGCAAGAGGGGTAAATTCTGGAGGTGTATGTGTATGCGAACCACCCATACGTGAGCGTGCCATTCTGTTTGGCACCAATGCGTACGCGAACTCTTGTATGCATACGCAAAATAGGCAAAATTTTATGTATGCATATGCATACAATGGGTATGCGTACTCATAGACCCTGTTTTCTAAAAAAATTATTTTTCTTCGTTTTCAAGGGTTCTCTAACTTTCTAAACTTCCTTTAAATGCTGTTTACGAGTACTATCGAGGAATTAGGTTCTCATATTACTAAAGATGAGTTAGTGATTTATTTTAGTGAATTTCTATATGAATTTAGAAGATGGAGACTTAGGGTTCTGGAGTACTGAGGATGGATTAGTTGAGTAAGATGGCGGAGTGTTATAGTGACGATTGAAATAATGAATTGTGAATTTCATATTGATGATGTTGAGACGAGTCAAGGGCTCGGAGTGGGCTGAATATTGAAAATGATTTGTGAAAGCCCCTGATATATTGCTTTATGCTGAGACTGTTGTGTCTTTATGCACCTCGGGCAAGGATTGTGGCAGTCTCCCACTTGTCGAGGTCGTGGCGCTGGCGTAAGGACGGTGGTTAATCCCACTTACGTTGAGATGTGAGGGCTGAGGTTGTATCCCGCTCGCATAACCTTCTCTGCTGTATGAGTGTGCAGAGCCTATATCTCTGGCGTAGCAAACTCCCTGCTACATGAGTGTGTAGAGCCTATATCTCTGGGCATGGCAGGAAGGCTACATCTACAAGAGTGTGTCGGGTTGGTATTTGTAGACCGATAAGTGATATCATGAGCCAATAGGAAAGGCATTCATCATATTCATCTTCTACTTATTTGATTGCTTTGCTTAATTTCTGTTATGCCAAAATGAATCACATGTTTACTTGCTAATTATTCTATTTATTGTACATGTATCTTACTTGTGCTTTACTTGTCTGCATTACTTGTGTTTTCTGCTGGGATTGAGGAAGTTTGGTAGGCGGTGTCGATGGGATTACACGAAGGTTAGGTTGGCGAAGGCTATGGGATACAGCGGTGTGATTAGTATTAGTTAGAAATCCCCTAAGTGTAGATGACCCTGTTATTATTTATGGTTTAAGTTATTTATTTTGCTAAGTTGGATATCTGTTTGGTATGAAGCTCTAGGATTGCCTCTGGCATCCCAGGGTCTTACATCTTACATTACTGGGTACTATTACCATATTGAGAACCTCCGGTTCTCATTCCATACTTTGTTGTTGTTTTTTAGATACAGGGCGTAACCCACCTCAGTGAGTTGCTTGATGGTGACAAAGCGGAGGACCTTTATCATGTTTTGGAGTCTTTTGGTTATTTTGAATTAGTTCTCTCACTTTTGTACTTATATTTGCCTTAGAGGCTTACTTTGAGAGAGATATGGTATAAGCTATTTTTTTTTTACTTTCAAAACTCGGTATGTCTGTATATACTAGTCGGCTTAAACTCCGCGGGTTGCGGCTAGTACTTTATAACTATCCTACTTATATATCTATGTATGTCTTGATATCTCGTATCTATATCTTGTGCCTCGATTCGTGTAGCTTCGTGTGAACGTTTCGCGCTTTTAAAACTCTATTTTTGAGCTTACTTCTTCATCGGGCTTCTAGAACTATTATTTCTTTCTATATATATACATTAATATAAAAGCCTTAGGATTGTCGTGACCTCTGATTACCCTGTGCTTTACGACATAAGGTAAGGCTTAGGGTAATTAGGGTGTTACATTTAGTGGTATTAGAGCTGTTCGTCCTCATGAGCCTGTAGAATGGACCGATTGTACTTCATTGCATACTCTGTGTCTTTTTCTTTCATGCTATTTAGGTTATCTGTTTGATATTGCATAGCATGCTTGTTTGTGAGTGTCTTTTTGGGATAATTGAAGCACTAGGTTTTTGATATTGAGACTGATCACCTTGATATCGACTATTTAGTGTAGATAGGAACCCTAATGGCTACTTGTGGATGAGGTCATACTCGTACCCAGGGAGGAACTGAGAATAACCAACCGGCCGATAACCATGCCGAGTTTATGGCGGCGATGGCCAACTTGGCTCACACCATGGAGGCGAATGCTGCTGCGACTTTACAAGCTGTACAGAGATTGGGGCAACCGGCGGGAACGGAAACAAAAATGGGGATGGAAATTGCAATGGAGACGGAGACAATAATGACTTGGGAGGTGCTCCAATGACTTCGGCTTCGTTTATGAAAGTTCACCCACCGACATTCAGAGGATCGACCAACTCAACTGAAGCGGACAATTGGTTCCGAGCTATGGAGCGTGCACTACAGGCTCAACATGTCCCGGCTAACCAATACGTGGAGTTTGCGGCCTATCAGCTGTTAGGAGAGGCACAACATTGGTGGCAAGGAGAGTGCAGTTGCTGTGACTTTCGAGTGTAGAAACCCTTTGGGATGTGTTTCAAATGGCGTTCTATAAGAAGTATTTTCTGGAGTTAGTGAGAGAAGCAAAGGAGTTAGAGCTTATGCAGCTGAAGCAAGGCTCAATGTCAGTAGCAGTGTATACAGGCAAATTTGAAGAGCTCTGTAGGTTCTCAAGGGTATGTCAGGGAGCCCCTGAATCTTATGAGAGTTGGAAATGTATCAAGTACCAAGGAGGTCTCAAGGATGACATCATGACTGCTGTAGCTCCCTTGGAGATAAGAATGTTCTCAAAACTAGTGAACAAAGCTCGAGTTGTAGAGGACTATGCTAAGAAGGTAGCTGAGGCAAGAGGAACTTGTGGTTATACTGACAACCGAGCTCGTGGCGACCAAGGGAATAGAACTTTAAGAAAGATGGACACACTCCTCAACATCTTCAAGGTCAAGGAAACTTCAAAAGGGACAACAATATTCAGTTCCACCAGATGAGGGAAAGCCGTCTGTGCTATACTTGTGGGCGTCCTGGACATATATCCATGTATTACCACCGTGGGAGGAACCGAGAGGTGGGTAGGAGTCAGCAACCAGGCCGAGTATTCACTATGGATGCAGGGGAGGCGACAGAGTCGGATCCAATAATGAGAGGTAAACCTATAAAGTTGTTATGATATGTTTCTAAGAACCAGTTGGCTTAGTTTTATCTTATGGAAGGTTGTCGTAAGTTTGGTTGAACTTAGAGATTCGTTAGAGGGACTAATGGAGAAGGAGGCTTTTGATAGATGTGGCTGAGTAATCCGGATTCTTAATGATGATAATAAAAGTGACGCAGCGGAAGGCGGGAGGGAACATCGACACGATAGGATGACGGTGGACAAGATGCTTTGGCAACTTTTTTGGGTTGACAACGTTGATAGTAGAACGCTTCGTGGAGGATATATCACGCAATTCGAATTTTGGGGACAAAATTCCTTATTAGGAGGGGAGGATGTAAGAATCGGAGTTTTCACGTAAAACTGCTTTAATAAAATAATAACTTTAAATTGCCCGGGATAGGTTCAAAAATATAGAAATGATATTTTGAAACTAAAAAGGTGAAATTTGAATTTAATGAATTTTTCTGAATTGAAAAATGTATATTTTGCGAAATATTTTTATAAAAATGTGTACCAGTGCTTAAGCCAGCAGTACGGTTCTAGTCTGTCCAATACCATGTTTTAAGAAAAATAAGATTTTGAAAATTTAATTTACTGTTTTGAAAGGACAAAAATAATTTAGAATTGAAAACTGGGCTCTAATTTTACAGGTTTTGGCCCAAAGTGGGCCAAATGGACCTAAAACACTAACAGGTTGGACCGGGCCCAAGTTGGTCCCAAGTTGCATCCTCATTTCAGCACCAAAGAGATAGAGAAACGCGAATTGAGAGAGAGGGGAGGGTGGTACTATTCATCACCATCTTCCGGGAGCCATATATTGAGTTACGGAGCTCCGATTGACCAGGCATTTGCGGCAACGCGAAGCTCTTGTCGAGCTCTTCATTTCTATCTAAGCTTCGTTCGTAAGAAATTGAAACTTTAGCTCCAGTTTCCAGCCCTAATAATTCTGTGTCTTTGGATTTGGTTTTTGAGTAAATTTTGTGATTTTGATTGTTTAGGTAATCTCTAGTAGCAGCTAATTGTTGAGTTTTACCCCTAATCTCGTTGGGTAAGGTAAAGTCTCACAAAACCCTTATGTTTAGTTGTTTTTGTGAACCTTAGGTTTTGATTTTGATATATATATATATGATGTTAGTTTGAGCTTTGGTGCTTGTTAGAGTTGCCTTGGCTTTTTGGAAGATTGTGGGATCCAAGTTTTGGTGGGTTGTGCATATTGAAGATCGGCCAAGGTATGATTTCGATTTTTTCTATGTAATATGTAACATTTCTGGACACTTACGCTAGTGGACCTTAGGATAGGATTGAATTCATTGTTGGAAATTGTTGAATTTGATTATGCATGATGGTGTTGTTCATTTGATGAATTGTGATGTTGAACTTTAATGTTGTTATTCATTATTGAAATGAGGTTTGAAAATGATTATTGGAGTGTTGATAGTGAGTTATGAGCTTATTGATATTGATAAAGGTTGGAAATCAAGAAATGATGCTTGGAGTGTAAACATTGATAATTTGAGGAAGGTAAGGGAGACTTTTGGATGAAATTAGTAAAATTGCATGATGGTAGTATGAGGAATGAATTGGAAGGTGTATGAACATCATTTAGGTTTATTGGAACTGTTTTTGTTGTAGGATATTTGGTTTTGATTGTGAATTTTAGAAGTTTGAGAACGTAGTTAATTTTTGGTAAAAACAAGTTTGTGGAAAATTTTGACAGAGCATAACTTGAGCCTTAGTTTTTTAAATTGGTTGAAATTTATCTTAAATTAAAGTTCATTCAAAGATCTTTAAATTGATATAAAGTTTGATGAAAATAGATTTTTGTAGAGGAAGTTATGAACGTTTAAATTTTGGTGTTAAAAACTTATTTCTGCAACTTTACAAAATGTTGCAATTCTGGAGGGGTATGCGTATGCAAACCACCCATACGCAAGCGTGTCATTCTGTTTGGCACCTATGGTACATGAATTTTTGTATGCATACGCAAAATGGGCAAAATCTTATGTATGCGTACGCATAAAATGGGTATGTGTATGCATAGACCCTGTTTTTCTGAAAAATAATTTTTTTCGTTTTCAAGGATTCTCTAACTTTCTAAACTTCTTTCAAATGCTGTTTACGAGTACTATCAAGGAATTAGGTTCTCATATTACTAAAGATGAGTTAGTGATTTATTTTAGTGAATTTCTATATGAATTTAAAAGATGGAGACTTAGGTTTCTGGAGTACTGAGGATGGATTAATTGAGTAAGATGGCGGAGTGTTGTAGTGACGATCGAAATAATGAATTGTGAATTTCGGATTGATGATGTTGAGACTAGTCAAGGGCTCAGAGTTGGCTGAATACTGAAAATGATTTGTGAAAGCCACTGATATATTGTTTTATGCTGAGACTGTTGAGTCGCTATGCGCCTCGGGCAAGGGCTGTGGCAGTCTCCAACTTGTCGAGGTCGCAGCGCCGGCATAAGGACGATGGTTAATCCTGCTTACGTTTAGATGTGAGGGCTGAGGTTGTATCCTGCTCGCATAACTTTCTCTGCTGCATGAGTGTGTAGATCCTATATCTCATACATAGCAGACTCCCTGCTACATGAGTGTGCGGGGTCTATATCCCCGGCATGGCAAATTTTTCTACTGCATGAGTGTGTAGAGCCTATATCTCTGGACATGGCAGGAAGGCTACATCCGAAAGGATGTGTCGGGTTGGCATTTATAGACCGACAAGTGATATCACGAGCTAATAGGAAAGGCATTCATCATATGCATCTTCATTATATGCATCTTCCACCACTTTGTACTGTACCCCACGTTGGATGCTATATGTCTTCACACGTAACACGGCCTCCTCTTTGTTCTGAAACTGGCTGACCAACCTGAAACTCTGATAGACCTCCGGTATCCTGAGTATCTTTGGCACCAAATCCAACAGGTTTGCCAAGAACCCCCTCCTGTCTCATGGCATCCAAGTCCAAAGATAAAATGTGCGGGCGGTACTACTGAGTTCCTGAGCTGGACGCGCCGCCAGCCCCAGCTGGATAGGTGGATTACTCACTGTTATGTCATCACCGCTATCATTGGCAATGATGTCTGGCTCCACATCATTAGCGTCATCATCATCCGGCAACGCATCGTCTATACGATCCGGTGTCCCACGCTGTAATGAAATTGGCGTCTTATCAATAATACCAACTTCTCCGTTACCATTGCGGTCGAGATCAACTGCAAAGGACGGGGAGGAAACCACCATTTCCTGAGGTGCAATAACAGGCACGGATGAAGATGCACAAACGGGTCTCGAACTAGAACAGGCTGCCGTTGTTGGAGTTTGGGAATTCTGGTTCGAACCACCTGAGCTGGAGACCACATCTACAAGCTTTGCTAACAGCTCAGGTGTCCTGACCTTGGAAAACTGCCGACGACAATGGAACAGAACCTCCAAATCCTCATCACTCCGTATGACAAACAAATCGTATTTCACATCATGTCGTAGAACTGAGATTAGAATGTGATAAAATAACTTCTCAACCCATTTCACGCCTTGCAACCCCAGTTTCTGTATTATAGAATTTAGGAAGTCAGCGAAGCTCGTTGTAGGTTTCAGAAAAATACTGAGGGGATCCTTATCCGTAAACTTAATACCAGAACGTGTTCTTTTCTTAATTGACCCTCTATAATGCACCAACACTAAAAAATTCTCCTCACTAGCCATTGTATTTCACTCTAATGGGAGAAATTCATGTTCACACCATATTTATACACGTTGGGTGCTTGCTAATTCGAAGCAGTCAATTTTGAATTATACACACATAAATTGAAACAGACTCATTCGAATTACTAGGGCTCTCCTTGCATGTATAATTCGAATCACTCTAATTTGAACTACCTTAACACTATATGCATGTCTAATTCGAATCAAGCTGATTCGAACTACGTAAGACTTACATCCATGCATAATTCGAATTGGACTAATTCAAATTAAAAGAACCTCTACTAATTTGACTTTGTCTAATTCAAATTACTATTGCTTTCCCTAATTCGAATTACATAGGAAGGTCCTTTTGTGTGATCCAGGTAACATTTTTTAATATGGTAGAATTAGGTAATTTTGTTCTCCATTTGGTTTAATTGTGTTATTTGCCCTATATAATAACAATGTAAGAGTATATTATAAAAAATAAGAGTAAAGTATTATTTTAGTCACTAATGTTTGGGTTGAATAATTTTAATTTAGTCCCTAATAGTTTAAACGTCCTATTTTAATTTTAAAAATTTTCAAACGTCATATTTCAACCCCAAAAAAGTTTTAAGCAGGTTAAATATTGTCCTACCATTAAATTTAACATAAATAATTTGCATATTAAAGAGTTGATAAACCCCTATTTTATGATGTATTTTGTGGTCAATTGAGTGTTTTTATCAATCCTTCACCCACTTATTTATGTAAATTGCATGGTTTTACTGTTCCTTCCTTATTTTATGATATATGTGAAAACATGTTTCCTATGCTTTAAAAATATTAAAATTAATTATCCTTTATTACCATTCGATGCTGTGATCTGTGTACTAAGTATTTTCAGGCTTCATAGGGCAGGAATGGCTTAGAAGACAGAAAGGAAACATACGAAAATGGATGAAAAGCACAAAAATGGAGTTTTGAAGAGAAAGGCAGCGACGCGTACTGATGACAAGTCATCTTAGCCTATTTTAACTAGTCTTTTTCTTTTGTTTTCATTAGAATTATGCACTTTCTTGAGCTACAAGCAAGCCAATTAGGTAGATTTTCATGTTTCCTTTGATTTAATCAACCATGTATGAATTCATGCTATTTCATGAGGTTTTATACTATAATTGTTACATATTATGAAAGAATGAATATCTCATGATTTCAAGCATAGCTTTGATGTGTTTGAACCCAAACCTTCTTCTACTTCTCTGTTTGATGCAATTTACTTTTCCTTGTTTAAATTCTGCAAATCCAATCCCCAATTCCCTTTACAATTCCAGCCGTTTACATTTCTTGCACTTTAAGATTCCGCAATTTACTTTTCTTGCATTCTAAGTTTCTGCTATTTAATTTCTTGTTCTTTAAGATTCAGCACTTTAATTCCCTGTTCTCTTTACTTCCATGCAATTTAATTTCTGCAAATCACAAAACACTCAACCAAATCTTGATTCGCTTGACTAAATTAACCACTAAGCTAAAATTGCTCAATCCTTCAATCCCTGTGGGATCGACCTCACTCCCGTGAGTTTTTTATTACTTGATACGACCCGGTACACTTGCCGGTTAGATTTGTGTGTTTTGGGGAAAATTTATTTTTCACCAAAATACTCATCACGTACGCATGGACGACGCGAACGCATGCCTAGCGCAAAATAGCAGCGACGCATACGCGTGGACGATGCGGACGCGTGCTTTGAGCAGAACGCAAATGACGCGTATGCGTGACCCACGCGCACGCGTGACGAACGCCACATGCAGGAATCTGCAGAAAACGCCCTCAGCAATTTCTGGACCCTTTTTCGGCCCAAATCCAAGCCAGAAACACATAATATATGCCAGAGAATGGGGGAATAAAAAACAATGAGTAGAACGATTCATACAACATTCATAATTCACAATTTTAGGTTTTAGATGTAGTTTCACTACAAAAAAAATTATTTTTAGTGGCCATTTATTTTACTTTTAGCGGCAATAAAAATAGCCACTAATACATTTACCGGCAATTAAACATTAGCCGTCTTATGCTTTGCCGCTAAAACCTTTTAGCGGCAATTATAACATTTGCCGGTAAAGACTGTATATAACTTTTAGCGGCTATTTTCTTGGCAATTTATATGGCCACCAAAAGTAATTCTAAGATTGTAATGTTGTTCACTTTTAGTGGCTATTACTATTGCCGCCAAAACCCATTTTACCGGCAATTTATATGGCCACTACAAATAATTATAAAATTGTAATGATATTCACTTTTAGTTGCCATTACTATTGCCACTAAAATCTTAAGACTTTTTTATTATACTCACTCTTTTAGAAATAATAACCTATCATTTTTCTAAAATTTCAAATTATTTTTACCAACAATTATTATTATTGTACATAATATAAATATACTAAAATTAATTACTAAAATTATTTTTAATTACTACAATTAATTATTATTATTATTATGGAGGCAAAGTGCTTTGACTGTCATTTCATTGGTGACATTCATTAGCAGCAGACATGAGATTCAATGAAATACCACAAAGCTATAAATTGATCTTTCTAAACATATGGAACAGATTCAGCTGATTATACCATTCTCCAAAAAAATATCCATGCCTGGAAATGGTCCACACTCTACAAACCACCAATATAATTGTTGTGAAACCAATTATGATAGTAGATAGATACACTACATGTAATAAAATACACAAAAATTTATTGTAGATGATCACTGAAAAGGGATAATAAAATGCGATATATTAACATAGCATAGCATCAAAGTTTACTATATTTCAGAATAAACACAATTGGAATCTATCTATCTTAATTGTAGGATTCATTTTAGACACAGGCTGAAATTCTGCAACTGTACTTAGCTTTGGATTTCAAACATGGACTGTAACATACCCGAGGATTTAGTGAAGAAGCAACAGTTCGATACTGCAGGCAAGTTTGCAAGCAACTCAGGAAAGAAATACAACAACCAATGTATATCATCAGTCTATGGTGATATAATGTAATCAAACAGCCTGTGATAGTTGAAATTCAATAAAATGCCAGTATTCCACTATAACCAGAAACTAATCATATGGACTGCTGAATTGCCAAAATGTCATATGAATACCCGTCATAGAAAAAAAACTGTTCAATGTTAAGAGACATACTAAACCAGACATAGAAATTGATGTGTTCTATTTGTCATATTCTAACACTCAAAATACTATGATTCTATGAAGGAAAGATACCAACTAACATTGAATTAACTTAACTGGAACCTTCAGTGATAAAACCTTCCTTGTGACCTTCAAAGCCAGGCCGCAAAAGCTTTTTCTCTCTCTTTGCGATTTTATGCATCTTCTTCTGATGAATCCTCTCAGAAATATTATCTGATCTCTTTTGCTGCTTCTTTGCCTTCAACTGGTCCCTTGTTTGAATTCCCTCTTTCCATTTCTCTGCATTCTTCTGTTGCTTCTTCTTCTCTTTACGAATGCTTTTTTCTAACAGCTTGGGATCATCATCATGAACCTTAATCCCCGATGCTCTATCCAATGCTGCTTTCCACATTTGCTTCTTTGCAACAGCCTCACCTTTCTCGGGATTATTCTTCACTTCCTCCAACTTCTTTGCCCTTTCAAGTTCCTTATGATTTGAAAGTTTCCTCTTCTTCTTACCTTGCATCTCACCATCTGTAAGTTTGATATGACCAAACACAAGCTCATTTGAGGTCTCGGCAGCATCCTTCTTCACTTTCTATGTAGACTCTTTCTTTGCAACTTTATTTTCTTCATTTTCACTACCCCTCTTGCGTTTCCTGTCCTCAAACCTTCTCTTCGCATTTCTATCCTCCCTCTTCTTTGCCCTTCCCGAATTCTCGCAACTTGAATGAAACTCCTCAAGCTTACGATGAAGCTTTTGCCGAAGCTCTTCATAAGTCATAGACCGATTGTCCCCTTCAAGGGCAATGGGCTTAGCCTCACCGTCCTCCTCATCGCTACTCTCATTTGCTTTCTCCTTACCCAAGTTCTGCTTCAACAAGTCAAGAGTAGTGGCAGGGGGATTTTCAGGATCCAACCGTTCCCTTCAAGACTTCTTAATATTCTCCTTAGTTTCCCTCTTCACCTCAGCTTTCTTAGCCTTGCTGAGACCCTGAAACCACGGCTTATCCTTATCGTCGGTTAGAAGGAAAAGCTTGGCAGGGATGAGTTCAATCAACTTGTCAAAGAAAAGAGTATGGTCATGAATCACAGAGTCTAAATCTTAAACTGCATCAGCCTCTGCAACAGATTGTTGCTTCTTCTTCCTCATCTTCTTCTTCCCTGGGTCACAGAACTGAAATTAGTTTCCATTAGAGTTTAAGGTGGGAAAGCCTAGTTACTGAAACCTATGTGAAACTCAAAAATTCATCACTAATAATGGGAAAGCTTGTTACGAAATTGAACCTATAGATGATAAGAAAATGGAGGAGGGAAATTGGCACCTAAACCTTAGTGCTCTGAAGTAGAAAACCAGCAAATAGATGGAAAACGGAATAGCTGATCTTTTGCTATAGCAAATAGATCCTGCCACAGAAATATAATTTTGATTTCGAATAACTGAGTCAGAACAATTATTTTTGCAGCAATAAAACAATCAGCTGAAGGAATAATATAATATTGAAATACAAACCTCACCAATGGCAGAAAGAGTCTGTGCCTGATCTGGTGTCTGGTTAAGCAGATTGTTCAAGAAAAATTGTACAGATCTTCTTACCTGCAAGCCAAACACCTCTATTGCTTGTTAAACTAAATAATCAACTTAAGGTTCTTACTGATGATAAGTCCCCTGTAGGTTGAAGTGCTCCTAGGTCTATGAGGCTTTGCATTACCTGCATCACATATATGTCAGATTCTATTTTCTTCTTGGTGAAGAAAGAGCATCACTAGACAACAATGAAGATATATATTAGGTAATGCCTTTTTTATCTACCAGTCAAATATTTGAGTTGTGCATCACGCTTTGCACCATAGCGAATTCTTGAAATTGAAGGGACTAGTTGTGGCGGCTGAATCCATTTGAATTATGTAACACAAAAACCATTAATTACTTGTATATAGGTCAAGTATATTACTGCTAGTATAAGTCCTATTCAAATCATTGAGTATGACTATCGACTCTTAAAGAGAAGAGAAAACAAAGAAAATAGGTAAAAAATCAAAGATACTGACCCAGTTTTGATCTTCTTCGTCTTCCTCTGCTCCAGCACCAATGTGATGACTCCATTGATGAACTAATGAAGGATTCTTGTCAGTTTCATCTTCTTCTTGGGTCTACCTCTGCCTCTAGCTATAGTACAATCCTACCTCTGATTCACTATCCTAATTTGAGCCTATAACCAAAGATTAAATTGAACCATTATTCTCTATAATCAACTCTAATATAGCAATTCCTACCTCTGATTAGTTGACAATGTCAAAACATCAAAGTTAAACTCACACATCAATAAAAAAGGAACAAATCTGTAACAAGGAAAAAGGCACTGACAATCGAAGATCGAGAGACTGAAAACCCGCTCTTGGCTAAGTAATGCTTCACCAATTCATCAGGTATCTGAGAAGAAGAAAGAGTTGGTCCAATGTTCAATCAAATTTAGGAAACAATTCTAATCAAGGAGCTCAAGCATAGATATTACATAAATAGAAGAAAGCAGAACGAACCATAGGAGTATAATCCATTAACGAAGCGAGAAACTCAGTGTGTGCAGCATCGCATCATGCCTCCTCCATCGCTTGATTGCGGATTATGGTTAGGGTTCATCTCCTCCTCACTCTATCTGTACAATAATCTACCTTGCAAATTTATCAATTTTCTTAGAATTTACTTCAAATTCATATACACGAGCCATTCACATTATGCTAAGTTTGTAAATTAAGGATTAAAAAGTCAAGAGAAAAATTTTCAGTACGCAAAAATATGCATTAAACTAATCAAATTGAGAAGAGTGACACGCAATTGCTTCCTATCCTGCCATAGAATGCTGACAGAGAATGCAACAGCATCATTCATAAATGAGATGTGTTAACGGGAGAGGCTCTTTCTCTCGATCTCAGGGGATTCCGCGTTGCTACAAATCTGGAGATGATGCATTAGCGGAGCTCGATCCCATAAGCTTTATGACAGCAGCGAAAAGCAAATGAACAACGGTGGCGGGGACGACGGCTACGACGAACTTAGGGTTTTGGCGATGAACTCTCTCTTCTCTTTGAATCTCTCTTTTTCTGACACTCGCCACTCCTCTAATCTCACTCTTCCTCTATTTAGTTGGGTTTTGCCGTTTTGCCGTTTTGGGAGAGTTTTAGACTTTTAGTTTAATTATGAATATTGATAATAAAGCTTTTTTTTAGTTATGTTATTAAGAATAATAGCGGCAATAGACTATGGCCACAAAATTTTGTTAATAAAAACATTTTTTTTGTATTTTTCAGTGACAACAGATATATGATTACTAAAATTTTTTATTAAAAATATTTTTTGTATTTTTTAGTGGCAATAATAATAATTGCCACTAAAATATATACTATTATTGGCAAATATATAATTGCCACTAAAACATAACTTAAATAAATAAAACAATGGCTATTATATTATTGCCACTAAAAGTTTGTCGCTAAAACTAACTTTTTTTGTAGTGTTTTCTAGAGAGATATGTTCTCTCTTCTCTCTTAGGTTTTAGGATTAGGATTTCTTTTACTTTTTGGTTATTACTTCAATACCAGGTTCAATGTTCCTTTAATTTATTTTCTACTTCTATTCACTCTAATACTTTTATTTGTATTTGACTTATGTTGCCCAATTGGCTTATGAACTTTTCATGTTAAGATTTGAATATTCTATTTAATGCAATTCGAGGTATTTCAGATTTATAATTGTTTTACTCTATTTATGATGCTTTCAACTTAATTTAGATTTTTTTTTTCTTTTGGCTTTGGTTAAGTAATTGGTAACACTTGAGTTGTCAAACTCAGCAGTTGATTGAGATTTGGGAATTGCTGATTAATTTGGATCGCTCTAAAACTAGTTTTTTCATGGGAGTTGACTAGGACTTGAGGGTCAAATTAATTGGTCCACTTGACTTTCCTTTATTTAGCAAAGGTTAACTAAGTGTGAGCAATAGCAATTCTCATCACACCTAATAAGGATAACTAGGATAGAATTTTCAGTTCTTGTACCTTGCCAATAGTTTTTTTTATAATTATTAATTTATTTTTCTTGTCATTTAAATTACTTGTTCCTTATTTTAAAAACCCAAAACAAAATATACTTTTTCCATAACCAATAATAAATCATACCTCCCTGCAATTCCTTGAGAGACGACCCGAGGTTTCAATACTTCGGTTATCAATTTTATTGGGTTTGCTTAAGTGACAAACAAGTTTTTGTATGAAAGGATTATTGCTTGGTTTAGAAACTATACTTGCAACGAGAATTTATTGTGAATTCTAAACCATCAATCTTCAGTTCATCAAGAGTCAATAGCATTCGATTTTAGTATGGAAGTAAATCGATCCACCAATGATTACTAATATAAAAAATTTTCCTTTGATTTTTAAGCGTTGATAATTGATTGTTAGGATTTGGAGTTTAGAATAAGAAGAAAATTGAAGAGAAAAAGTATTACAAGAAAGTTTTGGTTATGTTTTTCTAACACAGGGAAGAAGATATGATTTAACTAGAAACGTTATTAACATACACATCACTCATTTTGTTAACTATCAGTGTCAAATTTAATGGTAGGACAATATTAAACATGTTTAAAATTTTGAGATAGAAATAGGACGTTGAAAACATTAGAGACGAAATTAGAATTTGGTCCGAACATTGGAGACCAAAATAGTATTTTACCCTAAAAATAAAAAGAAAATTGCTCTGATATTTTTCAAAAATTAAAAAATAAATTAATTTTTCTTATATATTATTGTATAATAGGTTTGTTTTGCCTATTTTTAATATATAAAACAAAAATAATCCAACCGATGGTTAAAGTTTGAATAAAAGTAAACTTTTAAAATATATATTAAATACATTCTAAGATTTTATAAGTATTTCTCAAATTTTATAGTCTTATAAGAATAAAAATGATTCAATATGTTAATCATCCAAAATTCAATTCAAATATAATAATATTCTAAATTGAAATAGAAAATATAAACAAATCTATTTTATGTGTTAAATGTGTATACAACTAACTAAGCTTATTATGCAATAACATATCACAATTTACTCTTTAATTTACCGAACTAATTGCCTAAAAGAATGTTATAAATGAGTTGAATGTATGTACATATATAGTTTTCTTTCCCCTACTTTTCTCTTTCAACCGAACATCTCATTTATCATTTATGTATGTTTTCGCAATATATTATTACCTACACTCTGCCATTTCGTAGGATTGGTGGTTGTGAATATCGTGATGCTTCATCTATTATTATTACCTATTGTTTCTGATTGTTAAACAAAAAGAAGGCAATGTCTGCAAATTCCTCAAGTTTTATCAGATACAAGCAGTTGTAGCAGTATTCTAAGTACGGTATTTGAACTATTAACAAATAACAATAGCAAACTTCCCATTTATTTATTAGGCCCATGCCTTGACACATGATGACAAACTGTGACCACCTTTTGTTCAATCACCGATTTAGGCGAGCATTAAATATTCTCCAATTATTTTTCATCTGTAAATTACTACCACTAGTTTCTATACTTCCATATCTAGCGGTAGGTGAAGAGAAGGAAGGAGACGCGCGTATTGTTTCATTGTTTATTTGTACAAAAGCACACATGTGCTAATTAATGCAACGGATTTCATATAAATAGAATACTTGTATCAGTTATGCTCTAGCTAATATGAACCATTACTAATTAAATAAAAATATACTGTATTTTTAAATTATTTATCTAAATCTTAATATTAAAATAACCATTCACACATCTAATAAAATAAACATTTAATATATCTATTGTTCAAACATAAAATTGTATTTAATAGATGAGATATGAATAAAAATATTAAATTAGTATATTTTATTTTTATTCTATTAAAAAAGATATATAAACATTAATAAAAAGACACAATTTATTTTTTATTTTTTTATTATTTTTATTAATTTTTTATAATTATATTTTATTATTATATCTTTTTTTTCAAATTTTTGAATGAAAAAAGAATGAAAATAAATTAAATTTTTATAATTTATTCTAATTTATTACTAAACAAAATACAATAACACTAATTTTTGTATCTCTATCATTTATATCTTATTCTTGTCTTAATCTATTTTCAGAATCAAATGCAACCTTAATTTCTTTCTTTGGTTTCAAGAGATATACCATAAATTTTGAAGTTAGTTCCATGGTGGTTATTACAATGATATGAAATTTTGATAATACTTAAAAAAAAATAAACACCTAAATTGATATTTAAGCTCGTTAATAAGTTATAGTTCAAATGACATAATCTTTCTATACTCACCTAAAAAGTTGTGGGTTCAAATCTCCCTATCTTCAGTAAAAATAAATTAAACTTTCATCTTTTAATATTTTTTATATTTAGTTTATCATTAAATAAAATACAAAATAACTAATTTTTATATTTTCTCACTTGTGTCTTGTGTTCTTAAAATTAAATACAACCTAAAAAAATTTCAGATCAAATATCTAAGTTCTTTATAAATTTTTATTCTTTAAAAGTCTTCAAAAATTTGATAGGTTCTTGTGTCCTTTTGAAGGGTCCGTAATTTTCATTGTAGAATTATGCTAGCTAGATAATATTACACAAATATATATTTATTTGTAAAAGTATATACTAATTTCCCTGGGAAAATTTGATATCCAATAATCCTGCTACGGACATAAGTATTTGAAGCAGGAAAAATATTATACAAGATATGAATAGATTCTCTCAATTTATAGTTACGTTAGCAAACACTGCAAAGCCAATAGGACTAATAAGGAATACCAAACAGCATTCTTGGATGATGATGAACCATTGATCACCCTCACCCCTGCTTCTCTTTTTTTTCCAACAAAAAATTGAATGGAGGTTGTGTTAAATTCCCCTGGAGAAACATTTCAGAAACAACCTTATACATTGCCTCAGTTAAATGAACACCATCCCAATTAATGTAATGTGAAGGGCTAATGCATGCAGTGGCATTTGGTGTTCCACACGTGGCATAAACACTGAAGTTGTAAGGTGGTTCTCCATATCCACAACACACTTTGAAAACTTCTGTGAAACCATACTTGCTTGGGTTCTTCATTACGGCGCGGTACGCGTTCCAGTAATCGGCATAAACTATGATGGATTCAGGGTACTGTTTTCTCAACTCTTGAATCTTTTCTTGCAGCACAAGGTTGTGGTTGTAGCTCTGGTTGTTAGCGCTTTTGACACATCCTATGTCGTCCCTGTTGTCCGGCGAAGCGAGGTACATTGCCAGTGGCAAGCAACCAGTGAGTGGCAGACCCTGCACAACAATGTACTTGGCACCCTTCTCAAGCAGACTCTGCACACACACATTGTTTTAAACTTGTTGATGGATCTGCTTAGTAACTATATTTTACCCAAAAAAGCATGCTTTTGGGTTATAAAAGTTGGTATAAAACCATGTAATTTGTAACAAATTCTTTAGAATAGCAAAATTCTAAATCAAACAAAAGAAAGAACTGCCATAAGCTATTGACTGCAATACAATATCAAGTTTATAAATAATGCTATGTGTATACTGTGTACAAAAAAATCAACCTTCGTCAACTAATTATTTTGTATTTATGTATAAAAATATGCATTG
>NC_029785.2:80363780-80378385 GCF_000816755.2 Arachis ipaensis
AAGTGTCTTAAAAATATTAATATTATTGAACTATTTTGAATATTAATATATTCAGCATATTATAAGCTTTTAAAAAAGTTATATGAAGATTTTTTATTTATAATATCTTTAATTAATGTCCTAATTATTAGCATGACCCTTCAAATTATTATCCTGCAACTACAACTGTGGTTGCAGTGTACTAATTCAATAACCTAAACCATCAAATGATAAGTGGGTACAAAAAAGGAGGTCAAGAGGGTTGCTATTTAAGTATTTTACCTGCAAAACTCCAGTGGTACTACTGATTGCTAGCTTCCTTATGGTATCATCAGGAATATTGGATCCAAGAGTGTAAGCATAGTCATTCACTCCAATCTCACCAAACCAAAATAGTGTCTCATTGAAATCAGTGCACCCTGATTCTACTCCTTCACATCCTTGGCTCTCATTAAGGTATCTGTTACCAACCGTATAAGAACAGAAACCAATGAGTAAAGGTACAATGAGATTTAGTTTGCATACTATTTTCTATGGGTGTTCGACAGTGCACTTTGAACAAGTTGAGTCAAAAATTTATTCGAACTAAATATTAATTTTATTTGTGGTACGATTTGAAAAAAAATCTGATCTAATTTCAAAAAGATTGAATTGAATTTATGATTTTATAAATTAAAAAAATTAAATTTACATAATAAATTTTAATAATGTCATTTTGAACCTAAAATATTCACTAAATAATAATAATACTTAAATAATATAAAAATGTATAACAAATTGAATATATTATAAATAAAATTATAAATATAATAAAATAATATTATAGCACATTATGTGGTTTGGATTGGATTAGATTAGTTTTAAAAAGTATATTCGAAATTTGATCTATTTCCATACATTTTGCAAGAAATAGAATCAATCAAATTCAAAATTAATACGATTTTAATTGATTTTTTGTTTGAACTAAATTGCATGAACGATCTAATTTGGATTGATTTAGATTTGTTAGACAGAAATAGAGGTTAGGAGTAACCGTTAAACCATAAAAAATATCACTAATATAATTAGATATTTGCTATGATATAAAATTATAGTGTACAATTGCCAAAAAAAAAATAGTTAATATTTAATTTAAAAGTATAAAAATTAATAAATTTTAAATATTTAAAATTTGTTATAAAAAAATTAATTCGACAAAAATTTGACACAATAATAGACACTTGGTTATGTAATTATCAAGTTATACGATGTACATTACACTTTGAATGCACTTGATGACAGAAATACAAAGATAAAAAAATACATAAAAATTAAAGAATCATTTGTATACTCTCTTCCATTATAAAATTATATATTTTTTTTGTAACACTAGAGAATCTAGTAATTTTTATAAGATTGCACCTCTATAAGAGTACCTGTTAAACCAAATAAGCTGTGATTGTATAGATTGAGGGGTAACATCAAGAGAAAGATTGTTCCTCACAAAGAATGCATGGTTTATTGCTGTGGAACCAGCAACAGCAAAGTTAACACCAAAAGTGTCATTTTTACCCTTCTTCAAGTGCTTGTAAGGCGGCAAATACGGCATTGAGAGTGATTCAGTTACAAAATCTATGACAAGTCTTCCATCGCTGTATCTGTTTGTGGAATGGTTGAAGAAGGTGCTGCCGTACGGCGCGTTCGACACGTGGCCGAATCCGCTTGGGCCATTGGCATTCTTGGTGTTGCCGGTGTCCGTGAATGAGTCCCCAAATGCATAGATCTTCTTGAAGAGTCTTGTTGTTGTGGCAGAAGTACTTGAAATCATGCATATGGTGGTTATTGTTAGAACGACGAAAATTGGCAAAGAAGAAAAAGATCTAGAAGAAGCCATTTTCAAATGGCTCAACTATTTTGTTTTGCTTTCAGTGAGTAATTGGAAACTTGATTTTTGATGTTGTGTTTAGAAGCTTATCTATTTATACACGTGACTTTGAGATATGTATACATATGTATTAATATACTATTATACTATATACATACACATGAAATCAGAATAATTTGTACATACATTTACAAATCATAATTGTGTTTTTTTTTTTTTTCTCTCTCTCTCTCTGAGTATTAGCTAAATATAGTTAAATATACTACTCCTGCATCTAGTAGCTGCCCATACTGAAGAAAATTAAAAGACTAGGCGAAAATTAAAGAGGACTTATTTATATATATATAGCAGAGGTTACTTATTAGGGCTATACACTTAGGTTTGTGAAATTCAATAAGAAAAATTAAAATAATATAGCATGAAAATTGTTTTACAATATTCAGATTTCAGACATGATGAAAATTGAAATATTAGATAGAAATTTAAAATTTCTATAGAATTTAATTTTGATACGCTATCAAATAATTTTACATGTATATTTAATTGAGTTATGTTATACATACAAGTTTTTTTGACTTATAAGTCTTACAAGTTGAGCCAAATCTAACAAAAATTGCATTCACTCACTGCATTCTCCTTTTGCTTTGCGTTTCTCCTCATTTTTCTTCCCGTATTTCATCTTTATCGTTGTTTTTTTATTACCATTGTTGTTGCTGCATTTTTTTCCTCCTCCTCTGTCATTCTATTGATTTTGCAATATTATGTTTTCTTTTTTATTTGATTTTTTCTCCCAAGAAAAATTATAAGAAAACGAAATAAGAAGACGAGGAAGAAGAAGCAGTAGAAGATGAAGATGCAATAGAAGATGAAGAGGAGGAAGAGATAAGAATAAAAATACACCCAAAAATTCTTAAAATACACCCAAATATCTTCGTATTACATCCAAATATTTTCGTGTTACATCCAAATTTGCTGCAAATATAGAAAAATATTTTCTCTAATGCTGCATTTTTTTCTTCTTTTTTTTCCTTATTTCTTTCTTTCTTTTAGTTAAATGAATGTAAGTTCATCCTCTTTCAAGTAATTTTGCAGCATTATGTGTTTCTTCTTCTTCTTTGTTTGATTTTTTTGTTTTTATTCTTATTAAGAAAGTAAAATAAGAAGGAACTTGAGAAGGTAAAATAAAAAAGAAAAGATGAATAAGAAAAAAAAGAAGAAAAAATTGTGATAATGATAAAAAAAGAAGAAACAGTAGAAAATGAGAAAGAGGAAGAGGAAGAGTTTTGAATTATGCATAACTTATTAGGAAAAAAATACGCCAAAAATTCTTAAAATACATCCAAATATCTTCGTATTACACCAAAATATCTTCGTGCTACACCCAAATTTGCTGAAAATACAGAAAAATATTTTCTCTAATGTTGCATTTTTTTCTTCTTCTTTTTTTCCTTATTTCTTTCTTTCTTTTAGTTAAATGAATGTAAGTTCATCCTCTTTCAACTAATTTTGCAGCATTATGTGTTTCTTCTTCTTCTTTGTTTGATTTTTTTTTGTTTTTATTCTTGTTAAGAGAGTAAAACAAAAAGAAACTTGAGAAAGTAATATAAAAAAAGAGATGAATAAGAAAAAAAAGAAGAAGAAGATGGTGATGATGATAAAAAAAGAAGAAACAGTAGAAGATGAGAAAGAGGAAGAGGAATCGTTTTGAACTATGCAGAACTTATCAGAATAAAAATACACCCAAAAATTCTTAAAATACACCAAAATATCTTCGTATTACACCCAAATATCTTTGTACTACACCCAAATTTGCTGCAGAAAAATCTTTCCTCTAATGCTATATTTTTTCTTCTAAATTGAACCACACCTTAGCCTTGGATTCAATACAATAATCAATTTCGTTCTTGTTCAATTGACAATTTGAACCTGAATTATTTATTATTTTCAACAAACGAGATAACTGATGAAGAAGGAGAAAGAGAAAACGAAAAGAAGAGAAGAAATTTCAATGAAAAAAGAAGGAGAAAGAGAAGAAGAAGGAAGAGGTGGTGTTGATGACGACGATAACGAGAGAGAAAAATTACGAAAAAGAAGAAGAAAAGACACGAAGAAGACGAAGAAGAAGAAGAAGAAGAAGAAGAAGAAGAAGAAGAAGAAGAAGAAGAAGAGGAGGCACGGAGAAAGAAGAAGAAGAAGAAAAAGAGGCACAAAAAAAAACGTGAAAAACGCGTGAATATAAATAATTTGTATGACTTGTATGGAAAAACGCTTGTATATGGAGAATAACTCTATCTAATTAGATAATGTCACATGGATAAAAATAGCTACTTTTTATATTATTCGCATGAATGATCATCAAAAAACACGCAAACACTTTACAGTGTCTGCATCAAAATTAAACTCATTTCCATAATCATGCAGAGTTTTATTTTTGATTCGGTTTCAGATTACGTTAATAGGCCTACTAACACATGGTAGGAGAGAGTTTGCTGTTGTTGATTTATGGTTTGATACATAAATAGATAAACGTATTTAAATACTGCACATCAATTTTCAAATAAATAAAAGTGTGGTTGATAAAAGTATAAAACGGGAGAAATTTCTCCTTAAAGAATTGAAATAGCTGAGGCCTTAATAAATGAACATGTGCACACACCAACGGTTTTTGAAGGTGATTTAGTGCAACATCAGAAAAGCATGATAGAGAGTGCAGTGATGAGCGGTGACAAGTAGTAATAGTAGCTGGGTAGTTCTTATCTTATGGTATGTAAGGTGAATTTAAATTTGCTAGCAAATTTTGGTTGAATTTTTGTGTGCGTCTCATTAATGGCCACCAACGACCTCTGTATCAATCACTCCTATTGATTAAATGAATGAATTGGGATGTGTGTGCTTCATTGTCCCGACAACATAGTAAATATTATACAAAATTACAAATAAAACAAAAGTAGTTTGTAAAATTTTTTGAAATAAATCGACTAACTTTATAGAAACTAATAAATTCGCCGATCATATTTCTATACAATTTGGTTTGTATTTCATTTTTCGTTTAATTCACATCATTTAAAATTTAAAATTTAAATACATATATTATTCATATTTTGCCCAAACTCATAAAGGCCGGACTCAATAAAGATAAAAGTCCATCCAAAAGGCGGCCTGTACTGCATATCCTATCTCTTTAAAGAGATTGAGAACAATAAAAGAAGTCCAGCTCTACTTGTTTAAGCAAGTAATTGTCTCAGCGAATCACTCCAACTATCTCTATCTTTTCCGAAAGATATATTCTAACAAATTCCTAAGATAAAGGGAACGATTATCCATCAATAAAAGTGAAACTACTCCAACAAAGGTCGTTAACAACTCTACTGTAAATATACTGACATTCCTCAGGTATATACACATTCTAACCTACTAAAATTTGCTTAAATCCCTTGCTGACTTAAGTATCGGAGTTTTTTGCAGGTACCACTCACCACCTCCTCACGAGGAACTCGGACGGCTGCACCTCGGTGTAAGAACAAGTCGGACGCTGCCTCAGAAGGAGTCTGGACCTTGCGTTCAAATCCAAAATTAATGTTTTAGGTAACCCTCGGAATATTGGCGCCTTTGCCGGGGACCTGCAGCTTGACCATCGACAATGGCAGATAATCTGTATGAAGACGGCCATACGGCATCGCAATCAGAACCCGAACCTCAACGAGACGACTTCGCACTTTCAATACCCCCACCACGCGAGAGGATGCACATTCCTCACAGAGAAGGAACGTCCGAAAACCCCCGGTTGAGGTGGATTCAATCAGAGATACATCCACTGAAAGAGGAAGCACCACCACATTCCACAGAGATACTAGGTTTGGTCCACGGCCATGATGGATGACTGGAGCAGCTCGAACAGGAAGCTAAACGTCAACGGGAAGCAGAACGGAAACTGCTAAGATAGGTACGATGGTGAAGGAAGCTAGAAGAAAAGCTCTTAAAATTGGAAGCCGATCTTTGAAAACGGAGCACTCGAGCATATCGGGAGAAAAGTCCTCTAGGAGGTGAGGATTTGTTCCTGGAAGAGATCATGCAGGCTAAAGTTCCAAGAAATTTCAAAACTCCTGACATGGATCTCTATGACGGAACAACCAACCCGATGCACCATCTCAACAACTTCAAAAGTTGGATAAATCTGTCCGATGTCTTTGATGCTACCCATTGCAAAGCATTCCCAACAACTTTGACTAAAGTTGCGATGAAGTGGTTCGACAACTTTACCCCCATGTCGATGACTTGTTTTGAGGACCTAGCAGAGAAATTTCTGACAAGATTCTTGATTCAGAAGGATAAGGTAAAACATGCCCCGAGTTTGCTGGGAGTTAAGCAAGAGATCAGAAAAACACTCCGAGATTACATGGAGAGATTCAATAAGGCGTGCTTGGAGATTCAAAACTTACCCACTGAAGCAGTAACAATGGGATTGGTTAACGCCCTTAAAGAAGGACCGTTTTCTCAATCTATATCCAAGCGACACCCGACTTTGTTGTACGAAGTACAAGAATGGACAAAAAAATATATCAATATGGAGGATAGCTCACGACTAAGAGAACCACTCACGACTAAGACAAAGAAGCTAAGAAGAAGGAAGAATACACCCCAGAGAAGCCTTGAAGATATCACAATTACACTCCTCTCCGGGTCTCTCTTGTAGATGTTTACAGAAAAATATGTCACACCGAGAAGCTTCCACCTCCTCGTCCATTTAAACACAAAAAGGTTGGAAGTCAGACAGAATACTATCAGTACCACAAACTCTATGGGCATTCTACCAACGACTGTTATGATTTTAAGAATGTCATAGAAAAGTTAGCCAGAGAAGGCCGACTAGATAGGTACTTGGCGGGTAGGTCGGATGACCCGAGGAAGAGAAAAAGAGATGAAGAAGGAGGACGACCAAAACATCCACCTCAAACCCCCGACCGCCACATACACATGATTAATGGAAGATTTTCTAGAGGAGGAATATCAAAATCATCATAGAAAAGGCATCTTAAAGAAGTGTACTAAGTCGAGGAAGATAACAGATCTCCTGACTTGTCCACAATCTCGTTCACTAAAGAAGATGCTCAAGGGATAACACCTAGCCATGATGACCCCGTGGTGATAACTATGATCCTCGTCATTGCAAACCTCTAAAGAACACTAATAGATCAAGGCAGCTCGGTAGATAGACTATTTAAACTTGCTTTTGACAAGCTCGGACTAGAAGAAAAGAATCTAAAGGCATACCCGGACAGTCTCTTCAAACTAGGAGACACTCTGATCCAACCTCTTGGATACATTTCCCTATACACCAATTTTGGAAAGGATGCAAAGTCAAAGACATTGAGCATCAACTACATTGTGGTTGACATCACCTCGACATACAATGCCCTAATAGGACGGACAACCTTGAACCGACTTGCAGCTGTTGTCCCTACAACCCACCTATGCATGAAGTTTTCTATAGCAAAAGGGATTGCCACCATAAAGGGAGATTAGAAGCTAGCTGATGAGCGGATAATTTATACGCTTTTTGGCATTATTTTTAGTATGTTTTTAGTATATTTTAATTAGTTTTTATTATGTTTTTATTAGTTTTTAAATAAAAATTACTCTTCTGGACTTTACTATGAGTTTGTGTATTTTTTTGTGATTTCAGGTATTTTCTGGCTGAAATTGAGGGACCTGAGCCAAAATCTGATTTAGAGGCTGAAAAAGGACTGCAGATGCTGTTGGATTCTGACCTCCCTGCACTCAAAGTGGATTTTCTGGAGCTAAAGAAGCCCAATTGGTGCGCTCTCAATTGAGTTGGAAAGTAGACATCCTGGGCTTTCCAGAAATATATAATAGTCCATACTTTGCCCGAGATTTGATGGCCCAAACAGGCATTCTAAGTCAGCTCAAGAATTCTGGCGTTTAACTCCAAAACTGGCACAAAAGCTGGAGTTAAATGCCCAAACTGGCACAAAAGCTGGCGTTTAACTCCAAGAAAAGTCTCTACACGAAAATGCTTCAATGCTCAGCCCAAGCACACACTAAGTGGGCCTGGAAGAAGATTTCTGCATTAATTACCTATTTCTGTAACCCTAGGCTACTAGTTTTCTATAAATAGGACCTTTTGCTATTGTATTTGGAGATCTCTTTTACACACTTGATATACTTTCATAGATCTTTTCACGTTTGGGGGCTAGCCTCACGGCCATGCCTGAACCTTGTTCTTATGTATTTTCAACGGTGGAATTTCTACACACTATAGATTAAGGTGTGGAGCTCTGTTATTCTTCATGAATTAATGCAATTACTACTGTTTTTCTATTCAATTCACGCCTACTTCTTCTCTAAGATATCACTTGTTCTTCAACTTGATGAATGTGATGATCAGTGACACTCATCATCATTCTCACATATAAACGTGTGCCTGACAACCACCTCCGTTCTACCTTCGATTGAGTGTGTATCTCTTGGGTTTCTAATCTAAGATTGGAACCTTCGTGGTATAGGCTAGAATTATTGGCGGCCATTCCTGAGATCCGAAAAGTCTAAACCTTGTCTATGGTATTCTGAGTAGGATCTGGGAAGGGATGACTGTGACGAGCTTCAAACTCGCGATTGTGGGGCGTGTGACAGACGCAAAAGGATCAATGGATCCTATTCCGACATGATCGAGAACCGACAGCTGATTAGCCGATGTTGTGACAGAGCATCAGGACCATTTTCACTGAGAGGACAGAATGTAGCCATTGACAATGGTGCTGCCCAACATAAAGCTTGCCATGGAAGGGAGTATGAATGATTGGAAGAAGGCAATAGGAAAGCAGAGGTTCAAGGGGAACAAAGCATCTTCATACGCTTATCTGAAATCCACCAATGAATTACATAAGTATCTCTATCTTTATTTTATGTTTTATTCATCTTTTAATTATCAATCCTCCATCACCATTTGAATCTGCCTGACTGAGATTTACAAGATGACCATAGCTTGCTTCAAGCCGACAATCTCCGTGGGATCGACCCTTACTCACGTAAGGTTTATTACTTGGACGACCCAGTGCACTTGCTGGTTAGTTGTGCGGAATTGTGACAAAGTGTGATTCACGTTTGAGAGCACTAAGTCTTTGGCGCCATTGTTGATGATCATAATTTCGTGCACCAAGTTTTTGGCACTGTTGCCGGGGATTGTTCGAGTTTGGACAACTGACGGTTCATCTTGTTGCTTAGATTAGGTACTTTTCAGAATTTATAAGAATGAATTCTAGAGTTTCAAGGTGATGTTCTTATTGAATTTAATGTCTTGCTGAAGCTTGGCCAAACATGTCTAATCTTTTTAGACTGAAGCTTTAGACTAACATTGCATGATTCCTGGAATTCTCATTAAAAGTTTTGATTCTCTTTATTTTCTTTTCCATATAAGTTTCGAAAATCACAAAAAAATTTTTTTTATCATAAAACCAAAAATATTTTATGTTTCTTGTTTGAGTCTAGTATTAATTTTTAAGTTTGGTGTCAATTGCATGTTTCTATTCTTCTTGCATTTTTCGAATTCATGCATGTTCTTCATTGATCTTCAAGTTGTTCTTGATGATTTCAGTGCTCTGATCTTTAAATTCTCTTGTTTTGTGTGTTTTGTTGTTTCCCATATGCATTCTCAATTTATTAGGGTCTTTTATATGAAAATTTTTAAGTTTGGTGTCCTGCATGCATTGTTTATTTTATCTTAGTTGCATTCTTATTGTTTCTCATCATTAAAAATTCAAAAATATTTTCAAAATTGTGTCTTTTCAAGTCAATAATACAGAGAATTGAAGATTCAGAACATTCAGCAGAGGAATCAAACAGAAAAAGCTGGGCGTTCAAAACGCCCAGTGAAGAAGGAAAACTGGCGTTTAAACGCCAGCCAGGGCACCTGGCTAGGTGTTTAACGCCCAAAAGGTAGAGATTTGGGCGTTAAACGCCAGAATGGGCACCATTCTGGGCGTTTAACGCCAGGATGACACTAGAGGGAAGATTTTGTATTTTAATTCACATTTTTTTCAAGTTTTCATAATTTTTCAAAATCAAATCTTTTTTAAATCATATCTTTTCAATCATATCTCTTTCAAAATCAATTTCTTTCCATTTTATATTTATTTTTGCTATTTCCAAAAATCCTTACATCAATTAAAGATTTACTTCAAAATTTTCAAGTTGTTACTTGCCTATTAAGAAAGGATCAAACTTTAAATTTTAAAATCATATCTTTTAATTTCTTGATAGTCAAGTAATCAACTTTAATTTTAAAAATTTTCTTTTTCTAAATTGATTTTCAATCATATCTTTTCAAACATATCTTTTCAATCACATCTTTTTCAAAATTAATTTTTTCAATCAAATTTTTTTCTAATTTCAAAATCTTTTTCAAAAATCACTTTATTTCTTTCCTAATCTTAGTTTTCGAAAATCTCAATCAAAATTTCAAATTTTTTTTTAAAATCTTTTAATTAATTTTCGAAAATTCTTCCCCTCTTTTCACATCCTTCTATTTAAGGGACTAAGACTCCTCCTCAAGGTACAATTTGAACTCCCTCCTTCTTTATATATTCGAATTCTCTTCTCCACCTCCTCCTTCTATTCTTCTTTTCCTCTGACACCTCAAGGAATCTCTATACTAAGACATAGAGGATTCCCTACTTTCTTGTTCTCTTCTCTTTCATATGAGCAGGAACAAAGATAAAAGCATACTTGTTCAAGCTGATCCTGAACCTGAAAGGACCTTGAAGAGAAAGCTAAGAGAAGCTAAAGAACAATTCTCTTTAGAGGGCCTAACAGAACTCTTCAAAGAAGAAGAAACCATGGCAGCCGAAAACAACAACAATGCTAACAATGCAAGGAAGGTGCTTGGTGACTTTACTGCACCTACTCCTAATTTCTATGGGAGAAGCATCTCAATCCCTGCCATTGGAGCAAACAACTTTGAGCTTAAGCCTCAATTAGTTTCTCTAATGCAACAGAATTGCAAGTTTCATGGACTTTCATTGGAAGATTCTCATCAGTTCTTAGCTGAATTCTCGCAAATCTGTGATAATGTCAAGACCAATAGGGTTGACCCTGAAGTCTACAGACTTATGCTTTTTCCTTTTGCTATAAGAGACAGAGCTAGAACATGGTTGGATTCACAACCTAAGAAAAGCCTGAACTCTTGGGAAAAGCTAGTCAATGCCTTCTTGGCAAAGTTCTTTCCACCTCAAAAATTGAGCAAGCTTAGAGTGGAAGTCCAAACCTTTAGACAGAAGGATGGTGAGTCCCTCTAAGAAGCTTGGGAAAGATACAAGCAATTGATCAGAAGGTGTCCTTCTGACATGCTTTCTGAATGGAGCATCATAGGAATCTTCTATGATGGTTTGTCTGAACTATTCAAGATGTCATTGGATAGCTCTGCTGGAGGATCTCTTCATCTGAAGAAGACGCCTGCAGAAGCTCAAGAACTCATTGAAATTGTTGCAAATAACCAATTCATGTACACTTCTGAAAGGAATCCTGTGAATAATGGGACAAATCAGAAGAAAGGAGTTCTTGAGATTGATACTCTGAATGCCATATTGGCTCAGAATAAAATATTGACCCAACAAGTCAATATGATTTCTCAGAGTCTGTCTAGAATGCAAGCAGCAACAGGCAGTACTAAGGAAGCTTCCTCTGAAGAAGAAGCTTATGATCCTGAGAACCCAGCAATGGAAGAGGTGAAATACATGGGAGAATCCTATGGAAACACCTATAATCCTTCATGGAGAAATCACCCAAATCTCTCATGGAAGGATCAACAGAGACCTTAACAAGGTTTCAACAACAACAATGGTGGAAGAAACAGGTTTAGCAATAGCAAGCCTTTTCCATCATCTTCTCAGCAACAGACAGAGAATGCTAAGCAAAGCCACTCTGACTTAACAACCATTGTCTCTGATCTAATCAAAACCACTCAAAGTTTTATAACTGAAACAAGGTCCTCTATTAGAAATTTGGAGACACAATTGGGTCAGCTGAGTAAGAAAATTACTGAACTCCCTCCTAGCACTCTCCCAAGCAATACAGAAGAGAATCCAAAAAGAGAGTGCAAGGCCATAACCACATCTCACATGGCCGAACATGGAGAGGAGGAAGAGGCAGTGATTCCCACTAAGGAAGACCTCAATGGACGCCCACTGACCTCCATGAAGTTCCCTAATGAGGAACCATGGGAATCTGAGGCTCAAACTGAGACCATAGAGATTCCATTAAATCTACTTCTACCATTCATGAGCTCTGATGAATATTCTTCCTCTGAAGAGGATGAAGATGTCACTGAAGAGTAAGTTACTAAGTACCTTGGAGCAATCATGAAGCTAAATGCCAAGTTATTTGGTAATGAGACTTGGGAGAATGAACCTCTCAAGTTTGGTGTTTGGTGTTGGGAGGTTCCAACATTGCTCTGAACATCTGTGAGGCTCCATGAGAGCCCACTGTCAAGCTATTGACATTAAAGAAGCGCTTGTTGGGAGGCAACCCAATCGTTATTATTCTATGATAATTTTCTATTTTCTATTTTCTATTTTATGTTTTCTGTAGGTTGATGATCATGTGAAGTCACAAAAACAATTGAAAAAGCAAAAACAAAGTAAAAAACAGAATGAAAAATGGAACACCCTAGAGGAGACAGTTACTGGCGTTTAAACGCCAGTAAAGGTAGCAGAATGGGCGTTAAACGCCCAGTTTGGCACCATTCTGGGCGTTTAACGCCAGAAAAGGGCACCAGACTGGCGTTTAACGCCAGGAATGGGCAAGAAGCTAGCATTAAATGCCAGAAATGGGCAGCAGCCTGGCGTTTAACGCCAGGATTTGCAGTATGGGGCGTTTTACACGCCACTTGTTGCAGGGATGAGATATCCTTGACACCTCAGGATCTGTGGACCCCACAGGATCCCCACCTACCCCACCACTCTCTCTCTTCTTCACCCATTCACCAATCACCTCAATACCTCTTCCCCAAAAACACCTCACCTATCAAATCCCATCATTCTCTTCACCACTCACATCCATCCTTCATAAAACCCCACCTACCTCACCATTCAAATTCAAACCACTTTCCCTCCCAAACCCACCCTCTATAGCCGAATCATACACACCCCTCTCACCCCTATATAAACCCATCTTTACTCCTTTATTTTCACACAACCTAAACACCACTTCTCCCCCTTGGCCGAATCACAAAGCCCACTCCATCTCCTCTATTTCTTCTTCTTCTACTCTCTTCTTTCTTCTTTTGCTCGAGAACGAGCAACCTTCTAAGTTTGGTGTGGTAAAAGCTAAAGCTTTTTGTTTTTCCAAAACCATTTATGGCATCAAAGGCCGGAGAAACCTCTAGAAAGAGGAAAGGGAAGGCAAAAGCTTCCACCTCCGAGTCATGGGAGATGTAGAGATTCCTCTCAAGGGTGCATCAAGACCACTTCTATGAAGTTGTGGCCAAGAAGAAGGTGATCCCTGAGGTCCCTTTTAAGCTCAAAAAGGGCGAATATCCGAAGATCTGACATGAGATCCGAAGAAGAGGTTGGGAAGTTCTCACCAACCCCATTCAACAAGTTGGAATCTTAATGGTTCAAGAGTTATATGCCAATGCATGGATCACCAAGAACCATGATCAAAGTGTGAACCCGGACCCCAAGAATTGGCTTACAATGGTTCGGGGAAAATACTTAGATTTTAGTTCGGAAAATGTAAGGTTAGCATTCAACTTGCCCATGATGCAAGGAGATGCACACCCCTACACTAGAAGGGTAAACTTTGATCAAAGGTTGGACCAAGTCCTCATGGACATATGTGAAGAGGGCGCTCAATGGAAGAGAGATTCAAGAGGGAAGCCGGTTCAACTAAGAAGGCATGACCTCAAGCCCGTGGCTAGGGGATGGTTGGAGTTCATCCAACGCTCAATCATTCCCACTAGCAACCGGTCCGAAGCTACTATAGACCGGGCTATCATGATACATAGCATCATGATTGGAGAAGAAGTGGAAGTTCATGAGGTTATATCCCAAGAACTCTACAAGGTGGCAGACAAGTCCTCCAGTATGGCAAGGTTAGCCTTCCCTCATCTCATTTGTCACCTCTGTAATTCGGCTGTAATTGACATAGAGGAAGACATCCTCATTGATGAGGACAAGCCCATCACTAAGAAAAGGATGGAGCAAACAAGAGATCCCATTCATGGACAAGAGTATGAGGAATTTCCTCACCATGAAATCCCTGAGATGCCTCAAGGGATACATTTTCCTCCACAAAACTATTGGGAGCAAATCAACACCTCCCTAGGAGAATTAAGTTCCAACATAAGACAACTAAGGGTGGAGCACCAAGAGCATTCCATCCTCCTCCATGAAATTAGAGAAGATCAAAGAACCATGAGAGAGGAGCAACAAAGGCAAGGAAGAGGCATTGAGGAGCTCAAGCACTCCATAAGATCTTCAAGAGGAAGAACAAGGCGCCATCACTAAGGTGGACCCATTCTTTAATTTCCTTGTTCTTTATTTTCTATTTTTTGAAAATTGTGCTCTATGTTTATTTATGTTTGTGTCTTTATTACATGATCATTAGTGTCTAAGTGTCTATGCCTTAAAGCTATGAAAATGAATCCATCACCTTTCTTAAATGAAAAATGTTTTTAATTGAAAAAGAAAAAGAAGTGCATGAATTTCAAATTTTAAAACAGTTTAATTATCTTGATGTGGTGGCAAT
>NC_029785.2:80379607-80388252 GCF_000816755.2 Arachis ipaensis
TTTGTCACCTCTGTAATTCAGCTGGAATTGACATAGAGGAAGACATCCTCATTGATGAGGACAAGCCCATCACTAAGAAAAGGATGGAGCAAACAAGAGATCCCATTCATGGACAAGAGTATGAGGAATTTCCTCACCATGAAATCCCTGAGATGCCTCAAGGGATGCATTTTCCTCCACAAAACTATTGGGAGCAAATCAACACCTCCCTAGGAGAAGTAAGTTCCAACATGGGACAACTAAGGGTGGAGCACCAAGAGCATTCCATCCTCCTCCATGAAATTAGAGAAGATCAAAGAACCATGAGAGAGGAGCAACAAAGGCAAGGAAGAGGCATTGAGGAGCTCAAGCACTCCATAAGATCTTCAAGAGGAAGAACAAGGCGCCATCACTAAGGTGGACCCATTCTTTAATTTCCTTGTTCTTTATTTTCTATTTTTTGAAAATTGTGCTCTATGTTTATTTATGTTTGTGTCTTTATTACATGATCATTAGTGTCTAAGTGTCTATGCCTTAAAGCTATGAAAATAAATCCATCACATTTCTTAAATGAAAAATGTTTTTAATTGAAAAAGAAAAAGAAGTACATGAATTTTGAATTTTAAAACAGTTTAATTATTTTGATATGGTGGCAATGCTATTGTTTTTCTGAATGAATGCTTGAACATTGTATATTTTTTTGAATTTGATTGTTTATGAATGTTAAAATTGTTGGCTCTTGAAAGAATGAAAGGAAAAGGAGAAATGTTATCTGATGATCTGAAAAATCATAAAATTGATTCTTGAAGCAAGAAAAAGTAGTGAAAAGCTTGCAAAAAAAAAAAAGAAAAAGAAAAAGAAAAGCAAGCAGAAAAAGCCAATACCCCTTTAAACCAAAAGGCAAGGGTGATAAAAAGGATCCAAGGCTTTGAGCATCAGTGGATAGAAGGGCCCACATGAATAAAATCATGGCCTAAGCGGATAAACCAAGCTGTCCCTAATCATGTGCTTGTGGCGTGAAGGTGTCAAGTGAAAACTTGAGACTGAGCGGTTAAAGTCGAGGTCCAAAGCAAAAAAGAAAAGTGTGCTTAAGAACCCTGGACACCTCTAATTGGGGACTCTAGCAAAGCTGAGTCACAATCTGAAAAGGTTCACCCAGTTATGTGTCTGTGGCATTTATGTATCCGGTGGTAATACTGGAAAACAAAGTGCTTAGGGCCACGGCCAAGACTCATGAAGTAGCTGTGTTCAAGAATCAACATACTTAACTAGGAGAGTCAGTAACACTATCTGGATTCTGAGTTCCTATAGATGCCAATCATTCTGAACTTCAAGGGATAAAGTGAGATGCCAAAACTGTTCAGAAGCAAAAAGCTAAAAGCCCCGCTCATCTAATTAATACTGATCTTCATAGATGCTTTTGGAATTCATTGTATATTCTCTTCTTTTTTATCCTATTTGATTTTCAGTTGCTTGGGGACAAGCAACAATTTAAGTTTGGTGTTGTGATGAGCGGATAATTTATACACTTTTTGGCATTGTTTTTAGTATATTTTAATTAGTTTTTATTATGTTTTTATTAGTTCTTAAATAAAAATCACTCTTCTGGACTTTACTATGAGTTTGTGTATTTTTTTGTGATTTCAGGTATTTTCTGGCTGAAATTGAGGGACCTGAGCAAAAATCTGATTCAGAGGCTGAAAAAGGACTGCAGATGCTGTTGGATTCTGACCTCCCTGCACTCAAAGTGGATTTTCTGGAGCTACAGAAGCCCAATTGATGCGCTATCAATTGCGTTGGAAAGTAGACATCCTGGGCTTTCCAGCAATATATAATAGTCTATACTCTGTTCGAGATTTAATGGGCCAAACAAGCGTTCCAAGTCAGCTCAAGAATTCTGGCGTTTAACTCCAAAACTGGCACAAAAGCTGGAGTTAAACGCCCAAACTGGCACAAAAGCTGGCGTTTAACCCCAAGAAAAGTCTCTACACGAAAATGCTTCAATGCTCAGCCCAAGCACACACCAAGTGGGCCCGGAAGAAGATTTCTGCATTAATTACCTATTTCTGTAACCCTAGGCTACTTGTTTTCTATAAATAGGACCTTTTGCTATTGTATTTGGAGATCTCTTTTACACACTTGATATACTTTCATAGATCTTTTCACGTTTGGGGGCTGGCCTCACGGCCATGCCTGAACCTTGTTCTTATGTATTTTCAACGGTGGAGTTTCTACACACCATAGATTAAGGTGTGGAGCTCTGCTGTTCTTCATGAATTAATGCAATTACTACTATTTTTCTATTCAATTCACGCCTAATTCTTCTCTAAGATATCACTTGTTCTTCAACTTGATGAATGTGATGATCCGTGACACTCATCATCATTCTCACATATGAACGTGTGCCTGACAACCACCTCCGTTCTACCTTCGATTGAGTGTGTATCTCTTGGGTTTCTAATCTAAGATTGGAACATTCGTGGTATAGGCTAGAATTATCGGCGGCCATTCCTGAGATCCGGAAAGTCTAAACCTTGTCTGTGGTATTCTGAGTAGGATTTGGGAAGGGATGACTATGACGAGCTTCAAACTCGCGATTGTGGGGGTGTGTGACAGATTCTCCGTGGGATCGACCCTTACTCACGTAAGGTTTATTACTTGGACGACCCAGTGCACTTGCTGGTTAGTTGTGCGGAATTGTGACAAAGTGTGATTCACGTTTGAGAGCACCAAGTCTTTGGTGCCATTGTTGATGATCACAATTTCGTGCACCACTAGCACGCAAGTGCTACAATGAAAGCCTTAATTTAAAAGGCAGTCTTGGAGGGAAAGAAGTCAACACCATCGAGTTTGGAGGTGTCCGAACTTGAGAGGAGTCTCCAACCCGGAAGAAAAATAGAAGAGGTGCGACTTGGGGATCACCCTGAAAAAACAACGAGGGTTAACTTGGAAGAATGTCTGAAAAAGCAACTCATTGACCTTCTAAGAAGGAATCCCGACCTTTTCCCTTAGAAAGCCTCCGAAATGCCTGGCATAGATCCCGGCCTGATGTCCCACAAACTCGCCGTCTACCCAGGTTGTAGGCCTATCCAGCAAAAGTGGCGAAAGCTCAGACCCGAAAGGACACAGGTCGTGGAGGAACAAGTTCAAGCCCTATTAGAAGCATGATTCATAAAAGAGGTAAAGTATCCATTGTGGCTAGCTAACGTAGTTTTGGGAAAGAAACAAAACGGAAAGTGGAAGGTGTGTGTTGGTTACACTAACCTCAATAAGGCTTATCCCAAGGATCCATACCCATTTTCCAGCATCGATGCTCTGGTTGACTCAGCCTCCAGTTATCAATACATATCCTTCATGGATGCTTACTCGGGATACAACCAAATCCCGATGCATAAGTCGGGCCAAGAGAAGACCTCGTTCATAACTCCAAAATATAATTATTGCTTTGTGGTAATTCCCTTTGGGTTAAAGAATGCCGGAGCCACATATCAGAGACTAATGAACAAGGTGCTTTCTCCCTACTTAGGAAAACTCATGGAGGTATATGTGGATGACATGCTTGTTAAAACCAAGGTCGACTCAGCACTCTTGTCCGGCCTCTCAGAGGTATTTTCTACGATAAGGAAGCATGAAATGAGGCTAAATCCGTCAAAATGCACCTTTGCAGTAGAGGCGGAAAAATTCTTAGGCTTCATGCTAACTTAGAGGGGCATCGAAGTAACCTGGACAAGTGTAGAGCTATACTCGACATGAAGAGTCCAACCTATCTCAAAGAAGTTTAACAACTAAATGAAAGGTTGGCAGCTCTATCCAGATTCCTAGCAGGGTTAGCATTGAAATCACTACCCTTGTACTCAATTCTCAGGAATGGAAAGTGTTCCGAGGGTTACCTGAAACTAGAGGTCGATCTCGGATGAGATCTTCTGTACTGGTCGGTGTCGACGTGTCCGGCTAGTGAGTGGCGGCCGGAGCTGTCGTGTCCGACTTGTTGGCTGGCTGCACTGCTGATCCTTGGTCATCGGAGGATGGGGGTACCTGCAAGAGACTCCGATGCTTAAGTTAGCACGGGTATTAAGCAGGTTTATTATAGAATCAGAGTATGAGTTATACCTGGGTGCTCCAGTATATTTATAGTAGTGTGGGCTGACCTTTCTGATAAGATAAGTTAGTTATCTTATCTTATCTTATCTTATTTTAAGTGAAGTCAGCTTATCTTCAAGGGAACCGCCTTTATCTCTATAGGCTTGGGTTGCCTTTGGATTTAGGTCGTGTTCCTCTATTTGGGCCCTTTATTGGGCTTTCCTATCGATTTGGCCGACCTTTTTTAGAAGAGGTCGGGTAGCCTGACCTGAAGAGGTCGGTCGCTTTGTCGCCAATCATCCCAGGTCGGATAGCTCGACCCAGTGTATGAACAGTGCCCCTGCTTGAGCTCGGTCTTCTTTTTTGAGGTCGAGTCCTTGGCTTCGGTCCTTCTCTAGTGAAGTCGAACTCAAGCATTTAGTCGATTTCTTCCTTTGTAGAACCTTTTTGAATATGGAACGTTTTTCTCTAAAAGTGCGCGCTTGTGTATTAGCGCTTCTAGGGAACGTACGAGGGTTAAATTCCTTCATTAATTGGCATTTATTGCCCTGTTTCCTTTGGGTTTATTTTGAATTTCTACATTCAGAAAACGGTTTCTCTTCTTCGTTCTTCTTCGTAACTTCTTCTTTTACTTTCTCACTTTTTGCCTGCGCTTTGTCTTTGCTTTACGGCATCATTCAGCGATTTTTCGGGCGATTCCATTTTTGAAGCTTCTTTCTTCATTTCAGGTTGGTTCTTTCTTCCTTTCCTTCTTCATCATTTTTTTTCGCCTGATGGTGAGAAAGTTTCGATTTTTCTTTGAGAAAGTTTGGATCTTTCTGCTTTTGCTGTGCCTGGTTATTGTCGTAATGCGTGCTCTGAAGTTTCTTCGCCCTTTTGTATGAATCTTTTCGTCTTTCCTATTGCTTGATGCTCTTAGGGCTTTTGCATGTTATTGTTGTTTTCGTTTGTGCTTTTGATGATAATTTGTTTGATTCTGAAGAAAAGGCTGTGTCTTTGATGATTTCTGCTTGGCGTGTTTGATGTTGTCAAAGCTTTTTGCTGATAGACTGTAAAAAGATAGTGGCTTTGACGACTTTTTGTACTTTTTTGTGTTTTGCCTTTCTCCTATGAAAATGCTTGCTGTTTGAAATCTTCTTTTCTTGTTTGGGGGATTCCGAGATGTAAGCTGTAGATTTTTCCTGAAATCTTGCTTTGTTACTGTCTCCAAAGGATGCCCCAGGACTTTGGTTTGAGTCTTGGGGTTTTCCTTTTCTGTTTGTTCTTCTGTATCATATTGGTCGAGTTGTTGCGTCCTTTGCCCGAGATATTTTTTAGTAATCCAATCTTCTTTTCTTGTTGTAGGATTAGTTGGCCTCATGTCTTCTCGCAATAACATTGTAGATATGTCTTCCAAAGTTTCTGAGGGGATGTCTGACTGGTTGGACTCCCTTGTCTTAATGTGTGTCTCTATTGTGGATGCTGAGTTTTGTGTAGAGCTGAGGAAACGTCATAGGGTTTGTGGTGGTGGTGCCCGAGAGAGGGATTATGAGCTTGTGGCGCCCGACTCTGACGAGAGGGTTTGTTTTCCTACCTCTGTCGAGGGGGAGCGTCCTTTTTTCTACGCCTATGAGTATTTCTTCAGTCAGTTGAACATTACTTTTCCATTTACTGCTTTCGAGAGCGACTTGTTGTGGTCGTGTAATATTGCCCCATCCCAGCTTCATCCAAATTCCTTGGGTTTTATCAAGATATTTCAGCTGCTTTGCAAAGAGTTAGGCATAACACCTTCTCAGACTCTTTTTTTTATCTTTTTGTCTCTACCAAGCCTGGAGGTTCCTCCAAAAAGAAAGCTTCCTGGGCTTCTTTCAGGTCGGCCCAGGGACATAAAGTTTTTGCCATGTATGATGAGTCTTTTAAAGATTTTAAGAATTATTTCTTCCGAGTCCGTGCTGTTGAGGGGGTCCGCTCCTTTTTTCTTGATGAGAATGACGAGCCTGCTTTCCCTCTAGAGTGGTAAAAGAATGTGAGAGTGTCTCGCTATACATGGGAGATGCTTGATGAGGTTAAGCGGGCTTTTGTAGTTGTTCTTGAAGATTTATGGGGGGAACCACCCCATCTGGATACAAAAATATTTTTGAGTGATCCATCTTTGGTTCGAACTGCTTTGGGTACTGTCTGACTTGTTTCTGTACTTGTTTCTTAGTTTTGCTTCTTCTAGATAGTAACTTATCACTATGGTTGATTATGTAATTTTCAGAGATATCGAAAAATAACGATTCCATGAAGGCCTTCAAGAAGGCAAAGAAGGCTGCAACTGCTCAAAACATTTCGGCCAAGGTGGCGGGAAAGGGGTCTTCTCAAGTTTCGGTGAAGCTGCCCGTGCTGAGTTCTCCTGGGCCGAGGAAGGTGATCCCTACTCCTCGAGTTCGTCTAGCTGACCCTCCACAAACTTCTGCCGCCACTTCTGGTGCTCCTCCCAGCAAAAAACAAAAAACAATTGAGCCTTTCAACTTTGACGCTCCTGACTTTGATGCGGTGGAGTTTGTTGACCAATAGATCGGTCCTTATGGTGCCCTCCCCATGGATGATGTTTCGCTCCTTCGCCATTTAGATTTTATAACTCGGAGCAGCATCAAGATGGCCCATATGGGGGCTGCCCTGTATCGGACTGCTCAAAATCTTCCTCTCTATGCCACCAAAGCCTTTATGGAGGAGGCCAAATAGGAGTTTGATAGAATGGAGGGCTTGAAGGAGGAGCTTGAGGCTAAGGTGGCCAAACTGGAGAAGGATCTGAAGAATGAGAAGGCGAGTTCCCTTGCTCTGGCGGCTTCTGTGCGGTTGGCCGAGGATATGACATTGAGGCATAAAGACAGCTATGTCACAGCCTATCGGGAGGGGATGCGTTTGAAGGAGGAGTTGGAGAATGCCCGAGCTGATTACTCTGAGCTCCAGGGTCATCTTGTTGGCAGTGTGAATGCTGCTTACGAGAGCCTGAAGGAGCAGGTTCAAATTATTGCTCCTGAGGCCGATCTTACTCTTTTTAGCCTGGATAATGTTGTGAGGGATGGTAAGATTGTCCCTGATGACCAGGATGATGATGATGTCGAGCCTCCCCCTGTGCCTTCTATCAAAGTGTCAATTTCCACAGTTCCCCTAGTTGAGGCCGGCCAATCCGTTTCTGATCCGGACTGTCAGATCTTGAATTGGGATGATGGTACTGTGGATACTGTGCCTATTCAGACTCGCCCTCCTTCACCTCAGACTGATGCTGCCGAGAAGTCGCTGAATTTTCTTGGATATTTGTGTAGATAGCCCGACTTGTGGGCTTTTTAAACTCGTTATTTTTGTAGTCTTGAATATTATGCTGACTGTTGATACTCCTTTTGGTTGCTTGTTTAGCAACTTTTGATTTTGAAAAACAACAAGTAGCTTTCAAGCTTTTGGGCCTGACCCTGAAGCTTTATAATATTGTATTTTATATTATGCTTGTTTGCATTTGTCTTGGCACTTTTCTCTGAGAATACTGGAGCCTTGCTGTTTAGCCTCTTTGGATTGCTTTGTACTTATTACTTGTGGCTTGGAACCTTTGAGGTTGTGGATGTGTGGATCCAACTTGTATTTCGGTTTTCTGGCTTTTACTTGTATTAATCCATAACCGATTTCTTTACGTTCGTCCTCCTTCTAGTTATTTTTGTAGTCCTCTTTTTTGGACCTTGTCAGGTCTCTTTCAGGGACTACTTTTATAACTTGTTTGTTGTAGGAGACCGACTTCGTCAGGTCGATCTAAGTTATTTCGTAATCCTCTCTCTTGGACCTTTGTCAGGTCTCTTTCAGGGATTACTTTTATAACTTGTCCGTTGTAGGAGACCGACTTCGTCAGGTCGATCTCTTCTAAGTTATTTCGTAATCCTCTTTCTTGGACCTTTGTCAAGTCTCTTTCAGGGATTACCTTTATAACTTGTCCGTTGTAGGAGACCGACTTCGTCAGGTCGATCTCTTCTATGTTATTTCGTAATCCTCTTTCTTGGACCTTTGCCGGGTCTCTTTCAGGGATTACTTTTATAACTCGTTTATTGTAGGAGACCGACTTCGTCAGGTCGATCTCTTCTAAGTTATTTCGTAATCCTCTTTCTTGGACCTTTGTCAGGTCTCTTTCAGGGATTACTTTTATAACTTGTTTGTTGTAGGAGACCAACTTCGTCTGGTCGATCTCTTCTAAGTTATAGAAATTCCTCTTTTATAGGGTTGGCCAGACCTCTTTCCAGGGATTTGCTGATAACTTGGGTTGACTTGGTCCGACTTCTCAACGTCGGCCAGTCTTTTAAGTTATTATTTAGCAATCCATAAGACCTCGTCAGGTTCTTTTTTCGGATCACTTTCGATAACTTCTTGCATTATTCTGTGTTCATCTTTGCCGATTTGTAGAAGGTGATTTCTATCTTTGTTTGGTCGACCTTTAGATGAATCGCGTTTTCATCTTTATCGGTCTTCCATCGTGATCGTGCAGTGAATCTGTTTTTCACTTTCTACCGATCTGTTGCTTTATAATCGGACGATGAATGCTTCAGATTAATGCGTCTTGAGAATTTGTAGAATATCTAAAA
>NC_029785.2:80388728-80396922 GCF_000816755.2 Arachis ipaensis
TTCTCTAGCTATAGTACCTTCTTAGGTTGCAGGCGTGCCATGATCTGGGAAGCTCTCGTCCATCGAGTTCGGAGAGTCTGTAATAGCCTTTTCCAAGTACTTCTATGACTCGGTAGGATCCTTTCCAGTTTGCTGCCAGCATTCCTTCTCCGGGTCGAGTTGTCCCAATATCATTTCGGATTAGGATGAGATCATTCACAGCAAAACCTCTTAGCACTACCCTTTGGTTATATCTTGAAGCCATTCGTCGCTTTAGCGCTTCTTCCCTAATTTGGGCACTTTCTTGGATTTCCGGAAGTAGGTCGAGCTCTTCTCTTTGAAGTTGAGAGTTGGCTTCTTCATTGTAGTGGACTACTCTAGGCGACCCTTCCTCGATCTCTACTGGGATCATTGCCTCCACTCCATATGCTAGTCGAAATGGTGATTCATTTGTGGTGGAATGTGGTGTTGTTCGATATGCCCATAGGACTTGTGAAAGTTCTTCGGCCCATGCTCCCTTTGCATCTTGCAGTCTCCGTTTCAACCCAGCCAATATGACTTTGTTGGCAGCTTTGGCCTGTCTATTGGCTTGAGGATGTTCGACGGAGTTGAACTAGTGTTTTATGTTCAAATCGGCTACTAACTTTCTGAAGCCTGCATCTGTGAATTGGGTGCCATTGTCTGTGGTGATGGAATATGGAACCCCGAACCTTGTGACAATGTTCCTATATAGGAATTTTCGGCTTCTTTGAGCAGTGGCGTTGGCTAGGGGCTCTGCCTCGATCCACTTTGTGAAATAGTCTACCCCTACTATGAGGAATTTAACTTGTCCTAATCCCTGGGGGAAAGGTCCGAGGAGATCAAGTCCCCATTTTGCAAATGGCCAAGGTGAGGTTACGCTGATGAGCTCTTCTGGCGGGGCGATGTGAAAGTTGGCATGTTTCTGGCATGGTGGGCAAGTCCTTACAAACTCTGTAGCTTCTTTTTGTAGAGTTGGCCAGTAAAATCCCGCTCGAAGTATCTTTTTGGTGAGGGCTTGTGCCCCGAGATGATTGCCACAAATGCCACTGTGTACTTCCTCTAAAACTTCCCTTGTGTTGGAGGTCGGCACACATTTTAGTAGTAGTATTGAAATCCCTCTTTTATATAGGGTGTTATTTATGATGGTGTAGTACTGAGCCTCCCGTTTTAACCTCATTGCCTCCTTCTCATTTGTGGAGAGTGTTTCTGTTTTGAGGTAATTAATTATGGGGGTCATCCATCCTTGATCCTGACTTGTTATGGCTAGGAATTTTTCCTCTTCCGAGATTGATGGATTCTGCAGCATTTCCTGGATGAGGCTTCTATTGTTGCCCCCTGGTTTGGTACTGGCTAGTTTTGAGAGTGCGTCAGCTCGGGCATTTTGTTTGCGGGGTATGTGGCAGATCTTATATTCCCCGACTTGTCCGAGCTGTTCCTTGGTTTTATCCAAATACTTTTTCATGATGGGATCTTTGGCTTGGTAGCTCCCTGTTATTTGTGAGGTGACTACTTGCGAATCGCTGAAGATGTTGAATTTTTGAGCTCCAACCTCCTTAGCCAGCTTTAAACCAGCTAGTAACGCTTCATATTCCACCTGGTTGTTTGAAGCTGGGAACCCAAATTTGAGGGAAAGCTCAACTTGGGTTCCTTGATTGCTTTCTATTATCACACCTGCGCCGCTTCCAGTTTTATTTGAAGACCCGTCCACATAGATATTCCATTCTATGGGGGTTTCTAGGGTATCTGTGAATTCTGCAATGAAGTCGGCCAAGTATTGTGATTTGATGGCTGTCCGAGCTTCATATTGGAGGTCGAACTCGGATAACTCGACTGCCCATTGTAAAATTCTGCCTGCTAGATCTGTTTTCTACAGTATCTCCTTTATGGGCTGGTCGGTCCGAACCTTAATGGTGTGGGCCTGGAAGTACGGGTGAAGTCGTCGAGATGTCAGTATGAAAGTGTAGGTGAACTTTTCTATTTTTTGGTAGTTTAGCTCGGATCCCTGCAACGCTTTACTGATGAAATATACAGGCTGTTGCCCTTTGTCGTCCTCTCGAACCAGTGCTGAGGCTACTGCCTGACTTCCTACTGGAAGGTATAATACGAGTGGTTCTTCCTCTCGTGGTCGAGTTAGGATAGGTGGTCGTCCCAGGAAATTTTTGAGATCCTGGAAGGCTTGCTCGCATTCCATTATCCATCGAACTTCTTTCCTTTCCTTAAAGTGGCATAGAAGGGGAGAGATCTTATCGTTGATCCTGCTAAGAATCTGGATAAGGCTGCTAATCTCCCGTTGAGTTGTTGTACCTCTCTGACACAAGTTGGGCTCTTCATGTTGAGTATAGCCTGGCATTTGTCTGGATTTGCTTCAATTCCTCTTTGTGTGAGCATGAAACCTAAGAATTTGCCTGCTTCTACTACAAAGGTGTATTTTATGGGATTGAGTCGCATGTCATGCTTCCTTATAGTGTCGAACACTTGGGCCAGGTTGGACAATAATGTCTCTTCGCTTTGTGTCTTTATTAACATGTCGTCCACATAGACTTCCATGATTTTTCTGATATGATCTGAAAAGACTTTATTCATTAGCCTTTGATAAGTAGCTCCCGCATTCTTGAGACCGAAAGGCATCACAATGTAGCAGTAATTTGCTTTTGGCGTCAAAAACGAGGTCTTTTCTTGATATGGTGGATACATGGGAATTTGGTTGTATCCAGAATATGCATCCATAAATGAGAGGTATCTATATCCGGAGGAAGCATCTACCAGAGCGTCAATACTTGGGAGTGGGTAAGGATCTTTTGGGCAGGCTTTGTTGAGGTCGGTGTAGTCGGTGCACATTCGCCACTTCCCATTTGATTTTTTCACCAAGATGACGTTAGCTAGCCATAGTAGGTACTTGACTTCTCTTATGAATCCTGCCTCCAGTAGTGCTTGTACTTGTTCTTCCATAGCTTGGGATCGTTCTGGCCCAAGTTTTCTTCGTCTCTGCTGTACCGGCCGAGATCCTGGATAAACCGCCAACTTGTGACACATTAGCTTGGGGTCTATGCCTGGCATGTCTGCGGCTTTCCATGCGAAGAGATTGACATTATCTCGTAAGTACTGTACTAGTAATTCTTTTGTGTTTCCTTTCAGGATCGTGCCAATATTAGTTGTTTTGTCCGAGGTATCTCCGATCTGAACTTTCTCTACTTCACCTTCGGGCTGTGGACGAAGTTCTTCTCGTCTCTGAACTCCACCAAGCTCAATTGTATGAAACTTTTCTCCTCTGCCTCTGAGGTTTAGACTTTTGTTATAACAGTAGCGTGCCATCCTTTGATCTGCTTTTATCGTAGCTATCCCTTCTGTAGTTGGGAATTTCATGCATAGATGTGGAGTTGAGACTATTGCGCCGAGTTGATTTAGTGTTGTCTGACCTATTAAGACATTGTAGGCTGAACTCACGTCGACCACAATGTAGTCTATCTTGAGTGTTCTGGATTGGTTCCCTTTTCCGAAGGTTGTATGTAGTGACACGTATCCCAGTGGTTGTACTGGGGTATCGCCCAGTCCGAACAGGCTGTTCGGGTATGCTTTAAGCTCCTTTTCTTCTAAGCTGAGCTTGTCGAAGGCAGTTTTGAATAAGATGTCGGCAGAGCTCCCTTGGTCTATTAACGTACGGTGGAGATTGGCGTTCACCAGTATGATGGTGATGACCATGGGATTGTCGTGTCCTGAGATTACACCGGATGCATCTTCTTTGGTGAATGTGATTGCAGGGATGTCGGGTACTTCCTCCTTCCCTTCGACATGATATACTTCTTTGAGATATCTTTTGCGGGATGATTTGGAGATTCCTCCTCCTGCAAATCCTCCGTGTATCATATGGACATGTCTTTTTGGCGTACGAGGTGATCGCTCAGTTCGTCCGACATCTTCATCCCTTTGTCTTTTTCTTTGCTCATTATCTCGGGTGGCCAGATACCAATTTAGTTTTCCTTCTCTCACTAATTTTTCTATGATGTTTTTTAAGTCGAAGCATTCGTTGGTGGAATGTCCTCGGACCCGATGATATTCACAGTATTCGTTCCGATTTCCTCCTCCTCTTTTGCCTTTGAGTGGTCGGGCTGGGGGTATCTTTTCTGTGTTACAGACTTCTTTGTAAATATCCACAAGGGACACCCGAAGAGGGTGTAATTATGATACTTTTTGATTTTTCCCCCGTTCGATCTTCCTTCTTCTTGGATTCTTTATCTTTATCTCGGTAGGTGAAACCGGATTTCGAGGCTTCTCCGAGTCGGGAATTTTCTTCCATGTTGATGTACTTCTCTGCCCGCTCTTGCACCTCATCCAGAAATGTGGGGTATTTCTTTGATATAGATTGGCTGAAAGGTCCCTCTCGTAGGCCGTTGATGAGGCCCATGACGGCAGCCTCTGTTGGCAAGCTTTGTATATCTAGGCATGTTTTGTTGAATCTTTCCACGTAGTTGCGAAGACTTTTCCGATCTCCTTGCTTGATTCCTAGTAGACTGGGGGCGTGCTTGGCCTTGTCTTTTTGGATGGAGAATCTGGCCAGGAATTTTTTGGCTAGGTCGTCAAAGCTTGAGATGGACTTAGGAGGTAAATTGTTGAACCATCTAATTGCTGTCTTCGTGAGAGTCGTTGGAAAAGCCTTGCAGCGGACAGCGTCTGACGTTGGGATTTTATGGTGGTAAAGAATTTCATAAAAATAGTCGCGTTGTAGATATAGTCTCTAAACCAACAGAAATCCCTTCGTACAAACGTTTTGGTTGTCACAAGTAACGAACCCCTAAATAAATTGATAACCGAAGTATTCAAACCTCGGGTCGTCTTCTCAAGGAACTGCAAGGAAGTATGTTCTTATTATTGGTTATGGAGATTGTAAATTGGGGTTTTGAGAATGAGGAGGGAATGATTTAATTAGCAAATAAAGTAAATGAAGAACAAGTAATTTAAATGGCAAGTAAAATAAATAAATGACTGAAAATAAACTTTTGGCAAGGTATGAGAAATTAGAGGTCCTATCCTAGCTATCCTTATCAATGATGATGAGAATCGAATCTTAATTCCACTTTGTTAACCTTTACCAAGATAAAGGAACGTCAAGGGATTAATTGGTTTGATCTTCGAATCCTATTTATTTCCTAAGAAAAGATTAGGATTATTGAAGTTCAATTCAATTAACAAAGATAACAATTATCATTCATGTTTGAGTTTGATAACTCCTGAGTTACTGATTTCTTAACCAAGACCAAAAAGGAGAAAAGTAAATCTACTGGAATAAAAATGTCTTCAGATGGGAATAACAATAATGTAAATAAGAGAAAGCAATATTAAACTGAAATACCTCAAATAACATTAATTCAAAAGAGTAATCTGTAACATGAATGTAGCATAAGCCAAATAGGCAACATAACTAATATAAGCATTAAAGTATCTCAAAGTAAGAGATAAATATAAAGTAAAAGAACATTGAACCTGGGATCGAGAGTCACTCCTAAAACTAAGAGAAATCCTAAATCCTAATCCTAAGAGAGAGGAGAGAATCTCCCTCTCTAAACTGAATCTAAATCATGAAAACTAAACTAAAGTGGTTTCTCCCTAAATGGATGCATTCCCCCACTTCATAACCTCTGGTCTATGCCTTCTGGACTTGGATTTGGGCCAAAAAGGGCTTCAGAATTTGCTGGGAGCATTTTCTGCAATTTCTGGTGCGTGGCCTCTGTCACGCGTCCGCGTGGGTCACGTGGTCGCGTCATTCGGAGTTTTCCTTGTCACGCGGTCGCGTCAGTCATGCGGCCGCGTCATATGTGTTCTGCTTAAGGCGCGTGGTCCCGTCGCCCATGCGATCGCGTGGATGCCAGTTCCTTCAAAAACTCCGTTTTATGCTTTCTTTCCATTTTTGTATGTTTCCTTTCCATCCTTTAAGTCATTCCTGCCTTAGAAGATCTGAAACTACTCAACACACTAATCACGGCATCGAATGGAATTAAAGGTAATTAAAATAATTAATTTTAAAGCCTAGGAAACATGTTTTTCACATACATCACATAATAAGGAAGGAAAAGTAAAACCATGCAATTAATATGAATAAGTGGGTGAAGGATTGAATAAATCACTCAGATTAAGCACAAAATATATCATAAAATATGGGTTTATCAGTGTCGGTGAAAGAACTGAGGATTGATGGTTTAGAAGTTATGATAAATACTCGTTGTAAGTATAGTTACTAAACCAAGCAATCAACCTTTCTTACAAAAGTTCTGGTTGTCACAAGTAACAAACCCCTTTTTAAAATTGATAACCGAGTATTTACACCTCGGGTCGTCTTCTCAAGGAATTGCAGGGATGTATGTTCTTATTATTGGTTGAGTCTTGTAAATTGAGGGTTTTGAAAGTAAGGAAACAGTATGTTGAATGATAATAAGAATAAAATAAATAACTATAAAATAGACTCTTGGCAATCTTTGAAAACTGGAAGTCCTATCCTGGTTATCCTTATCAATTGTAATGAGAATTAGATTTTTCTCCCACTTTGTTAACCTCTAACTATGAAGGTAAGTTAAGTGGATGAATTAATTCTGATTCCTCAAGTCCTAGTCTTTCCTTGGGAAAAGTTAGAGTTATTGGAACCCGAATTAATTATGGAAGAATTCCAATTTTCAATCAACCATGAGTTTGATAACTCAAGCGTCTCCAATGACTCAACCAAAGCCAAAAAGGGAAAAATCTAAATTATTTATATAAATAAAAGAAAGCAATCATAATTCTGAAATACCTCAAATTATATTAAATAAAGAAATCAATTCTAACATGGAGTTCATAAGCCAATTAGGCAACATAACTAATACAAGCATTAAAGCATCTGAAAGTAAAAGAGAAATATAAAATAAAAGGAATATTGAACTTGTGACTGAAGATGAGTTGAACTAAACTAATAGAAATCCTAAAATCCTAAATCCTAAGAGAGAGGAGAGAACCTCTCTCTCTAAAAACTACATCTAAAACTAAAAATTATGAATTATGAAAGCATGATTATGAATGGATGCATTCCCCCACTTTATAGCCTCTAATCTGTGTGTTCTGGGCTGAAAAATGGGTCAAAAACAGCCCAGAAATCACTCCCAGTGGTTTCTGTTACGTTCAGGTCGCGGGAAAGTGACGCGGAGGCGTCGTCCACGCGTTCGCGCGGATTGCAATTCGCAGATACGACGCGGGCGCGTCATTCACGCGTTCGCGTCGCCTAACGTCGGGGCAGCTATAGAAAATTGTATATCAAATCGAAGCCCTGAACGTTAGCTTTCCAATGCAACTGGAACCGTATCATTTGGATCTTTGTAGCTCAAGTTATGACTGTTTGAGTGCAGAGAGGTCAGGCTGGACAGCTTTAGCAGTTCCTTCAGTTTCTTGTATTCCTTCCACTTTTGCATGCTTCCTTTCCATCCTCTAAGCTATTCCTTCCCTGTAATCTCTGAAAACACTTAACACACATATCAAGGCATCTAATGGTGATAAGAGAGGATTAATATTAGCAATATAAAGGCCAAAGAAGCTTGTTTTCAATCATAGCACAAAATCAGGAAGGAAAACATAAAGCATGCGATTAGTATGAATAAATGGGTAAAGAGTTGATAAAAACCACTCAATTAAGCATAAGATAAACCATAAAATAGTGGTTTATCAACCTTCCCACACTTAAACATTAGTATGTCCTCATGCTAAGCTCAAGAGAAGCTATAAAAGAAGTGAAGAGGAATGGTAGAATGTATGAAATGCAACCTATCTTATATCAATGCAACTACATGCAAAATGTTTCTACCTACTTGGTTAAAAGTAAATAAATCTTCCAAGAGCAAATATGAATTGGATTTCACTAATTCAATTCATGAAAATGAAGTACAAATAGACTTGCAAGAAGAAAATAGCTCATGAAAGCAGGGAACAAGGGACTGAGCATCGAACCCTCACTGGTAGTGTATACACTCTAATCACTCAAGTGTTTAAGGTTCGATTCTCTCAATTCTCTACTAACCTTGCTTTCTAAGGCTTGCTCTTCATCTAACAATCAACATAAATTAATGCACAGATACACATCTCAAGAGGTCTTTTAAGGGTTGTAATGGGGTTAGGGTCAAGGTAGGATTGTATTTGGCTAAGTGGACTAAAATCTGAATCCTTAATTAACTTAAACTTT
>NC_029785.2:80396970-80416436 GCF_000816755.2 Arachis ipaensis
AAATTCTAACATACTCAATTCTCAAACCAAATGTTTCCAAATTCAACTTTTTCCATACTTAATTCATGAGCACTCTCACTAGTCTAAGCTAACTAAGGATTCAAATTAAGGACATTATTGTTTTCCGCTTAGAGTTAATGATGTGCTAAAGTAAAGAACAAAGGGGTATAATAGGCTCAACATTGGTTTGCAAAGAATAATGAAAGGGTAAGGCTATATGGGTATGTAAACTCAGTAAAACAAAGGCCTCAATCATGTAAGTGTATGCATACATCAAACCATGGAAATATAGAATTAAGCAAGACAAAGATCACAATTTTAGAGAGAAAAACACACACCAAAAATAAAATATTGGTTGGTAAAATGCAACCAATTCACATAGGCTCAAAAATCTCACAGGTTTTGTTTGTTCGAGCTCTAAATCATGTTCCAGTATAATATTTCTTCAAACAAGTGTAACATTAAATTTTTATTCAAATTAGTGAAATACTCTAAAAAGTTTCTTGAAAAAGAAAATATTACTTCAACCAAGTGGTAAAATATGCACAAAATCAAATAAATATGCAATCAAACATGCAAATGCAATAACTAACAAGGAAAATAAACCATTGGTGTTGAGATAGAAGAGTAACTAACCCATGGAGATCGATATCGACCTCCCCACACTTAAAGATTGCACCGTCCTCGGTGCATGCTGAGATGTACAAGTGGACGGGGGTTGTGGTTCCTCAGCTGGGGCTCTTTTTTTTCCTTTTCTTGCCGGTAGTTTGGGAGTAGCTTTCTCTTTACCCTTCTTGGTGGCCATCCTAAAAAGGGAAAAAGAAAGTAACTTTTAAAGCTAAGGGTTAGAGCAAGGAAGAGAGCGGGAAAGGTGGTAATCAATGCACAATAAAGAAGAATAACGTTAACACATGGTCATGACTACATGTGAAAAGTTCATCAATGGAAATATAGCAAGTGCATGTAATGACAATTAAATGCAAGATGTTTATTGGCATGCTGGCAAAGGCATGAGTAGCATAGATCAAGCATTCAATGTCCAAGTTAGATTACCAAGTCTTTCAAACTAACAACATGTTTGTAATAATAATTATATTTAATAATATAATATAAAAAGGGTTTTGTGAAAAGCAAGCATTTAGAGTGGTAGATAGAAAGAAATCGAAAAATAGTGCACAATGCCATACGGGCTTTTTCACAAACACATAGCAAGCATGGTAAATAAGCTATTGAAAGTATTAAATTGAGCATGCAAGCAACCCTTTAAAAAGTAATATATAATTGTCAAACAATTCCTTTAATAATCCACAGGTAAAGTAAATATATTTCCAACACCAATGAAAATGATGCAATGAATGAAGGTATGCAAATAAATTAAATAAAATAGAATGGAATAGAAAGAAAATAAGAAAGGAAGAAGAAAGAAATAAGAAAAGATAAAAAAATAAGGATTTGGAAAATAAAAATATAAGATATTTTGGCAGAGTTAGATGAGCTATGCGGCGCGAGCGACGCGGACGTGGGGCACGCGGTCGCGCGACTTGCGCTTATTCGGATTGACGCGGTCGCGTCGGTCACGCGGTCGCGTGACTCGTTTATTCTACTGGCGCGAGGGCAGCCTCGCACTCGCACAACTCTCTGTTCGAAATCTTATTTTGCCAAATTTCGGGTGACGCGATTGCCTGGGTCATGCGATCGCGTGAGTGGCCAATATTAGGATATGACGCGGTCGCGTCATAGGGCTTGTGCGTTTAGCACCAGTCCATCACCACTCCAGCACAACTTTCGGTCAAGCATCCATTTCACGTCGATATTCAGGTCACGCGGTCGCGTGGGTGACGCGGTCGCATGGGAGGCCAATGTTCCCACCTGACGCGGACGCGTCAGCGACGCTGCCGCATCGCGTGCGTGCTTTTTTTTTTGATGCAGTATGCAGAGTACAAAATGATATGGATGTTTTGAGTAAATCCAGGTTCAATGAAATAAAATAAAATAAAACTCAAAAACAAACAAAACAGACTAGAATTAAAACTGAAAAAGGGACGATCATACCATGGTGGGTTGTCTCCCACCTAGCACTTTTAGTTAAAGTCCTTAAGTTGGACATTTGATGAGCTCCCTGTTATGGTGGCTTGTGCTTGAACTCATCCAGGAATCTCCACCAATGTTTGTACTTCCAGTAGCCTCTGGGATCCCAAACTAGGCGCAGAAAGCCTTCAAGCAGGTTAAAGCAAGTGACAAGGCCCCAAGAGTGTTGATTGCCAGAATGAATTTCGGGGACCCAAATCTTGCTTTTGCACCCGTCTTCTAGCTGATTATCATGATTCCATCCGGGTGGTTCAGTCTTAGAATTCTCACTGAAGCGTCCAAACAACTTCCCAGACCCATTCAGTTGAGCTTTACACCAACCGTTGCGTTTAAACTTAAAACCCCTAACCATAATGAACCTTGCAGGACAATTCTTACCACTGACCATCTTCCTCTTACTCTTTATGCCACAAAGAGCTCTAAGTTGACCATCCGTCTCCAGTAGCCCATATTCAAGTGGAATTAGAAAGCTAAGGGATATGAATTTTACCCACTTGAATGTTGTGAAGGATGATGGCAACTTAGGGGGAGGGGTCTTCAATAACTTCGGCAAGGTAATTTCAAGCTCCACTCCCTTGTGCTCTTTGACAGCTTCCACCTCTTTGCAAACTTCTTTAATTTCAACCTCTTCCTCTTGGTAGCTTTCTTCCAATTCAATCTCTTCTTCATTACTTACCAAGGGCATGGGAGGTTGTGCTTCTTCTTCTTGAATCTCCATCTCTTGATCAACCTCTTCCAAGTCCTTAACCATGACATGCCTTGGAGGTTGTACACCCTCCTCAACATCAAATGCAACAGTCTTGGAAGGAGGCTCTATGTCTTGACTTTCCCATGGAGGTACAACATCTCTTAAGTCTACAACCACTTCTTCCTTTTTAATAATTGCTGCTTTGTCCAGTTGTTTAAGTATAAAATCGTACTCATCCTCGATGATTTTCTTTCCATGACAACTCCTTTCAACTACTCTTTCATCTTTAAGGGTCTCTCCTACCTTTACCCGTAGGGCCTCCTCTAGCTCTTTATGAAGTATGGATTCGCGAAGATGATTCCTTCTTTCCTGTTAAATATCAATAGCATAATTGGGATCATCTTGCTCTTGGATTGATGGATGTGGGTGCTCTTCCATGGAGGGTGGTGATGGGGTGAAAAGATCATTATGTGGTTGAAAAGGAAGTGCACTAGAGCTTGAGGGTTGAATATTAGAGTTAGAGGGTTGGTTCATGCAGGATATAAGATTTTGGAGTGTAGAGGTGAGACCAATGATGTTAGAGATGAGTGTATTGTTGTCCAATGGAGGTTAGGGTAGATCTATGTATGGCTCATTCGGTTCATGGGGTGGTTGGTATGGTGGATATGGGTTAGGGTCATATGGAGGTAAATGGTGTAAAGAGGCTTGTGAGTTTGGTGGTTCAAAGGTATGTTGGGGAGGTGGTTCATAAGCACAGGGTGGGGCTTGTTGGTAATTACAAGGGGGTCCACCATATCTATCAGCTTGGTATGCATTGTAGAGTGGTCCTTGCCCATGATATCTTGGAGGGTGTTGTTGCCTAAAGGGTTGATCAGATCCTCTTGGCTCCATCCATCTTTGATTACTTAGACCTTGATACATATTCCTGTTATAGCTTCCACTCCTTTCAACAGATTTAGAACCAAACTCAATGCGAGAGGGGTGAGAATTCATAGTAGCTAATAAAAATTAAAAACGAAAATAAAAATAAATTTAAATTAAAAGGTTATTTAAATTTTGAATTTGAAAATTAAATTTTGAAATTTGAAATTTGAAATTATGAAATTTAAATTTTGAAATTTGAATTTTAAATTTTTGAAATTTGAATTTTGAAATTTGAAAATTTTTAAATTTTAATTTTCAAATTTTGAAATTTAAATTTTGAAAAAAATCAACAATATAAGATAAAGCTTTGAAAAAGATTTAAATTTTGAAAAAGTTTGATTTTTAAAATTTTAAATTTGAATTTTGAAAATTGGAATTTGAAATTTTGAAATTTGAGTTTTAAATTTTGAATTTTTGAATTTAATGAGGAAAGAGAAAAACAATAAAATGACACCAAACTTAAAATTTTTAGATCAAAACGAAGAAAACAACTAAAAACAACTTGAAGGTCAAGATGAACACGAAGAAAAAATTTTTGAAAAATTTTTTAATAATTAAATAAAAACCAATAACCTCTTAATTTATGAAAAAGAAAAAATAAAAAAAAAATAAAAACAAATAAACAAGCACAAAGAAAATATTTACAATAACCAATAATAAGGCACACGTTTGCAATTCCCCGACAACGGTGCCATTTTGAAAGAACTGAGGATTGATGGTTTAGAAGTTATGATAAATACTCGTTGTAAGTATAGTTACTAAACCAAGCAATCAACCTTTCTTACAAAAGTTCTGGTTGTCACAAGTAACAAACCCCTTTTTAAAATTGATAACCGAGTATTTAAACCTCGGGTCGTCTTCTCAAGGAATTGCAGGGAGGTATGTTCTTATTATTGGTTATGAGTCTTGTAAATTGGGGGTTTTGAAAGTAAGGAAGCAGTACGTTGAATGATAATAAGAATAAAATAAATAACTATAAAATAGACTCTTGGCAAGGTATGAAAACTGAAAGTCCTATCCTGGTTATCCTTATCAATTGTAATGAGAATTGGATTTTTCTCCCACTTTGTTAACCTCTAACTATGAAGGTAAGTTAAGTGGATGAATTAATTCTGATTCCTCAAGTCCTAGTCTTTCCTTGGGAAAAGTTAGAGTTATTGGAACCCGAATTAATTCTGGAAGAATTTCAATTTTCAATCAACCAAAGCCAAAAAGGGAAAAATCTAAATTATTTATATAAATAAAAGAAAGAAATCATAATTCTGAAATACCTCAAATTATATTAAATAAAGAAATCAATTCTAACATGGAGTTCATAAGCCAATTAGGCAACATAACTAATACAAGCATTAAAGCATCTTAAAGTAAAAGAGAAATATAAAATAAAAGGAATATTGAACCTGTGACTGAAGATGAGTTGAACTAAACTAATAGAAATCCTAAAATCCTAAATCCTAAGAGAGAGGAGAGAACCTCTCTCTCTAAAAACTACATCTAAAACTAAAAATTATGAATTATGAAAGCATGATTATGAATGGATGCATTCCCCCACTTTATAGCCTCTAATCTGTGTATTCTGGGCTGAAAACTGGGTCAAAAACAGCCCAGAAATCACTCCCAGTGGTTTCTGTTACGTTCAGGTCGCGGGAAAGTGACGCGGAGGCGTCGTCCACGCGTTCGCGCGGATTGCAATTCGCAGATAAGACGTGGGCTCGTCATTCACGCGTTCGCATCGCCTAACATCGGGGCAGCTATGGCAAATTATATATCAAATCGAAGCCCTGGACGTTAGCTTTCCAACGCAACTAGAACTGCATCATTTGGACATCTATAGCTCAAGGTATGACTGTTTGAGTGTTGAGAGGTCAGGCTGGACAGCTTTAGCAGTTCCTTCAGTTTCTTGTATTCCTTCCACTTTTGCATGCTTTCTTTCCATCCTCTAAGCCATTCCTGCCCTGTAATCTTTGAAAACACTTAACACACATATCAAGGCATCTAATGGTGATAAGAGAGGATTAATATTAGCAATATAAAGGCCAAAGAAGCATGTTTTCAATCATAGCATAAAATTAGGAAGGAAAACATAAAGCATGCGATTAGTATGAATAAATGAGTAAAGAGTTGATAAAAACCACTCAATTAAGCATAAGATAAACCATAAAATAGTGGTTTATCAGTCGGTGAGGTACATTCTGCTTCTGAAGTTGCTGAGGTGATGGTTGGGATCTGTAGTGCCATCATACAAAGTCATATCCGGGAGTTTGAAGTCCTTAGGAATTTTGGTTTTCATGATTTCCCTAGTGAATGAATCTTGATCTCTGCGTGAATTGTCCTCAGGGGTGGTCTGGATAGCCTTTGCTTGGAGATCGGCTTTGAGTTGTAGGATTTTATCTTCTAAGTCTCGACGTCGCCTTACCTCTCTTTGTAGATCCTTGCCAACCTCTCGTTGATGCTGTCTTTCTTTTTCGAGTTGCTTTAAACGATCTTGAAGCGCTTCTATTACTCCTGGATTTGATGAGTTTTTCTCTCCGTTAGATTCCGGAGTATCTTTTGGTGTAGTGCCCGCATTTTTATGCGGTGTTCTATCCTCTAGATCTGAATCATGGTCATTGTCATGGTCGTCCGCCATGGTGGTGGGATGACTTCCAGGTTCCCCGGCAACGGCGCCAATTTTCCAAGGGTTACCTGAAATTGGAGGTCGATCTCGGATGAAATCTTCTGTACTGGTCGGTGTCGACATGTCCGGCTGGTGAGTGGCAGCCGGAGCTGTTGTGTTCGACTTGTTGGCTGGCTGCACTGCTGATCCTTGGTCACCGGAGGGTGGGGGGTACCTGCAAGAGACTCCGATGCTTAAGTTAGCACGGGTATTAAGCAGGTTTATTGTAGAATTAGAGTATGAGTTATACCTGGGTGCTCCAGTGTATTTATAGTAGTGTGGGCTGACCTTTCTGATAAGATAAGTTAGTTATCTTATCTTATCTTATCTTATTTTAAGTGAAGTCAGCTTATCTTCAAGGGAACCGCCTTTATCTCTATAGGCTTGGGTTGCCTTTGGATTTGGGTTGTGTTCCTCTATTTGGGCCCTTTATTGGGCTTTCCTGTCGATTTGGCCAACCTCTTTTAGAAGAGGTTGGGTAGCCTGACCTGAAAAGGTCGGTCGCTTTGTCACCAATCATCCTAGGTTGGATAGCTCGACCTAGTGTATGAACAGAAAGCAATTTGAGTGGACTTCAGAATGTGAGCAAGCATTCTAAGAATTCAAAGCCTTTCTGGGACAACCCCCACACTTACCCGACCTATAGTTGGAGAAGAGCTTGTTCTCTACCTGACAGTGACAAGCCGGGTTATAACTTCAGCCCTGATCCAAGAAAATAAAAGGAGGCAGCAACCTATCTACTTTGTTAGCAAAGCTTTACAAGGAGCAGAACTGAACTATCAAAAGATAGAAAAGTTTGCATATACCTTTATCCTCACCTCTCGAAGGCTCCGACTTTATTTCCAGGCTTACACCATAAAGGTCCGCACTAATCAACCCATGAAATACATTCTACAAAAGACGGATCTAGAAGGACGGATGTTGTAATAAGCTATGGAGCTATCCGAGTTCGACCTAAAATAGGAGCCCGAACAGCCATCAAATCTTAATATCTCACCAACTTCATTGCTGAATATACAGAAGATCAAGGAAGCCCAACAATATGAAGCCTATATGTAGATGGGTCAACTAATAAAGCCGGCAGTGGGGCTAGAGTTATCCTAGAAAGCGAACAAGGAACTCAGATAGAACTCTCATTAAGGTTCGGGTTTCCTACTTCTAAAAACCAAGCAGAATATGAGGTCTTACTCGCTGGTTTGAAGCTGGTTAAAGAAGTAGGGGCAGAAAGGCTGATAGTATTTAGTGAGTCTCAAGTGGTAACTTCACAGATTAACGGTATCTATCAAGCTAAAGACCCTAACATGAAAAAATACTTAGATGAGGCACGAGAACAACTAGCATAGTTCTCAGAAGGTGAAGTCCGACATAAAACTCGGGAATCTAATGCCCGAGCTGATGCCCTCTCCAAATTGGCTAGCACCAAGCTAGGGGGCAACAATAGAAGCCTTATCTAGGAGACTCTACATGCACCATCAATATTAAAGGGACACGACATTTCGGAAGTAATGGTAATATCTAATCAAAATTTAGGATGGATGACCCCTATAGTCAACTATCTCAAATTTGATGTCCTCCTCAAGAATGAAAAGGATGCCCGAAGGCTCATAAGGGATGCACAAAATTATACATTGATCCACAATGTCCTATATAAAAGAGGAATGTCTATACCTCTCTTGAAGTGCGTTCCGACCTCCAACACAAAGGAGGTCCTAGAGGAAGTACACAGTGGCATATATGAAAATTACATGGGAGCCTGATCACTAGCAAAGAAGGTAATTTGGGCCGGCTTCTTCTGGCCAACGTTACAAAGAGAAGCCGCCGAGTTTGTTAAAAGGTGCCCACCTTGTCAGAAGCATGCCAACTTCCATGTGGCACCTCCCAAAGAACTTATTAGTGTACCTCACCATGGTCATTTACAATGTGGGGACTCGATCTCCTCGAGCCATTTTCCCAAGCTCTAGGACAAGTCAAATACCTCATAGTAGGGATTGACTACTTTACTAAATGGATCGAGACAGAACCAATAGCAACTATCACTGCCCAAAGAAGTCAGAAATTCCACTACAAGAACATTGATGAGCGGATATTTTATACCTTTTTTAGTACCATTTTCTTAGTGTTTTCAGTTACATTTTATCAAGTTTTAGTGCAAAATCCACCTTTTGGATGCTACTTTGAGTTTTTGTGTTTTTTATTATGATTTCAGGTGATTTTTGGGTGAAATCGGAAAGTTTTGGCAAAAGTCTGCTTCAGAGGCAAAGAAAGGATAGCAGATGTTGTCAAATCCTGACCTCCGTATATTCCAACGAGCATATATTGAGCTACAAAGCTCCAATTGACGCGCTCTCAACAGCGTTGAAACACTAACTTCCAGGGCTTTCCAGCATATAATGGTCTATACTTTTCTTTGGAAATGACTACCCAAAACGGGTGTTGAACGCCCAACTTACCCTCTTTATGGCATTCAACACCCAAGAAGGATCAAGGCCAGCGTTGAATTCCCAAAACTGGCGTTCAACACCACCAAGGGAGCACAAGGCAGCGTGGATATCCCCTAGTGGGCATTCAATGCCCACTCATCCAAGTTGGATGCCAAACTTAACCCAAACACTCACCAAGTGGGCCCAGAAGTGGATTTTCGCACTCTTTAGCTTAGTATATCTTATTTTTGTAATTTCTAATTATTATTAATATCTTTTTAGGTCTAGTTATTAGTATAAATAGAAGGAAGATCAACCTTGTTGAGGATCTTCAAACCTATCATACATTTTTTTCTCTGCTTTTCTATAAATTATGAGCAGCTAAATCTCCTGAGTTATGGATAGGAGCTTTGCTCATTCCTATGGATTAATATAATTACTTTTCTACTTTAATACATGTTTGAGTCCATTCTATAATGTATTGTCGTTCTTCATCTTTATGAATCTGGGGTGGAACGAGAGTATGACCCCTTATTCTACATGAGCTCCTGCGAAGCCTTAGTCGGATAGTATTGAGCTACAGCTTGAGAATACATCACAGGTTCCAAGAGAGTATCTAGGCTAATTGGGATACGTGACATGAAATCTTGTTAGCCATGGGTAATTGAGGTCTCTGTGGCGTTAAGGCTAGAATATAGAGCACCATTCTCCGATCTTGAAGATCTGACCTTGTCTGTGGCGTTCTGAGTAGGATCACCAGAGATTGAATTGCGTGAGTGACGTTGAGATTTGCTCAATGGTCTAGATTTTCTTCTTATAGAAAAGAATTACTTCGTTGTAAGCATAGCTCCAAACCAACAAACAATTCTCACATCAAAAATTTTGGTTATCACAAAGAACAAACCCCAAATAAGAATTAACCAAAGTATTTAGACTCCGGGTCGTCTCACGAGGAATTGCAATGAAGTGTATTCCTATTGGCTATGAAGGAACAAGGGGGTTTGATTTATAAGGGGCAGAAAATAAACGGCAAGAAAAGTAAATCAAGCAAGCAATTAAAGAAAGAAAAATAAAGAAAAACAATTAATAAAGAGAGATATTCATGCCAAGAATTGAGATCATAGGCTTTCCATCCTAGTCACTAATAATAATAATTAACAAGAATTTATCTTATTACGTCATCTCCAATGATGGAAGGAGATATAGGTTATCTTCCATGAGAGAAAGTCTAACAAGACTAGTTAATCTCAATCCAAATGTCCTAATCAACTCACTAATTGGATTAGCAAGAGATTAGAGTCAATGGAAATGATATTAACTAAAAACTCTAGATCACCAACATAGGTTGGATTTTCATGACTCAAGATTGCCTAATTACTCTTTTCCAAGCCAAGAATACTCAAAGTCTACTCTAGAGCCCAACCAAGCATTTTGTCAAACACTTGGTGGGTAATAAAGGAAAGCATGGTAAATATGCAAGAATAATAAAATCTAACAACTACCAATTGCAAGAAAAGTAAGATCACAACCCAAATCAACACTAAAAGAACATCAAATATTAAATTACATTAAAAGGGATCCAAATCGAACAAGAACATCCATGAGTGCATGAACATAAAAGAAGCATAAAAGTAAAATTAACACTACAAACCATGGTTCTGAAAACCGAACCGAACCGGCCGGTTTAATCAGAAAAACTGGGAACCGGTCACCTAGCCGGTCCGGGTAAGGTCAGAAACCGCCTGGCAAAAAACCGGTGAGAAAACCGGTCGAACCGGTGATTAACCGGTGAACCAGGAGAACCGTTCAGTTTTTTAGCGATTTTTGGTTTGAAAATTAAACTACTAAACGGCGTTGTTTTGAAGGTTAAAAAAAAAAAAGAAACGCTAAACGCAACGAAGCCCTAATCCTAATCTCAGTCTCACACTCTCACCCAGAACTCCAGAAGGCAGAAGAGAAAGCACCCACGGGCCACGATCGAGCAGCCCCTCTTCGTCGTCGCATAGCCACCACCATCGCCACTGCATTCCACCGCCATCGCCACCGCATCCCACAGCCACAGCAGCGACGGCGTTGACCACCGCAACCACCACGGCGTCCTGTTTCGTCGCCGATCGCACCTCCTGTTTCGTCGTCGCCGAGCTCCCCTCCTCGTTGGTCGTCGTCGAGCTTGCCTCCTCTTTCGTCGTCGCCGAGCTCGCCTCCTCTTTTGTCGCCGTTACTCGCCGCTGGTAAGTAATACTCTGTTATTCACTTATTCGGTTATTCCTCTTCTCTGCCTTCTGATTTTATGTGCTTGATTTTCTGATTTATTTGTTTGCGATTTTGATTTGCTTGTTTGCTGCCTCATGATTTTGAAGAATTATTTATTTGTTCATGGTTTTTGATTTTCTGATTTATGTGTTTGCGATTTTAATTTGCTTGTTATCTGTTCATGAGTTCTGAGTTTGCTGGATTTCCTGTGTGGCTAAAGTATGTTCCTGGAATAAGCTTTAGAACAGACAATGAACCTTTCAAGGTGTGTCACATAATTGAGCTCAACATCTTCTTTTCTGTTTTTTTTTTCTGATGAATTGAATTTTTCAATTGAGAATTTGATTTGCAGAGGGCAATGCAAGGATTTACTGAGAAGATTGTTGGAATGATGAAGAGTGAGGGTCTGTTTGAATCCCAAGGTGTCCCTATCATACTATCTCCGGTATACTTTCTTCTTTTTGTATTTTATTCTGCAATTGATTGTCATTAATTGTTAGAGTAGTAGCTGTTATGAGAGAATTTTTCATGTCCAGCACTAATAAAATAATAAAGTGGTAGTAGAGTAGCTGTAACTTTTGATTCACATTCACTCAAGAGTAGATCTGGGAATAATAATGAAGCATGTGCAAAATGTTGGTCCAGATTGAGAATGAGTATGGGGCCCAGAGCAAGTTACTTGGAGAAGCTGGCCGAAACTATATTAAGTAGGTTGCTAAAATGGCGATTCAGATGGGAACAGGAGTCCCATGGGTCATGTGCAAGGAAGAGGAGGATGCACCAGATCCAGTGGTGAGTTTTTTTACTTTTTCTTAGTAGCAGCCTAACTTGATAATTAGTTAATTACATTTGTAGCTATTTTTATCAGTTAAATCTGTAACTTCGAAGGTGATCAACATAAATAAAATCTTCAATGATATACGAAACGTCGAAATGTCAGATAATTATGATTTTTGATGAGTTGCACCTTTGATTAGTTGAAAACTTGCTAGTAATTGTTTCTTTTGAATGTAGAACATTATGGGTTTGTCATTATGTGTGTTTTTTTTGTTTAGTTATAAACTTTGATGTTTGAAGTTGTTTGTGAACCTCTAATATTAAGTTATGGATAATTTATTATGTGAAATTTTAAATTTTATTAAATTAGAAATTATTGAATTTATTTATTTAAAATTATTTTTAGGTATTTTTAATAATTTTATTTAATATTTAATTAATCGGTTGAATCTCGGTCGAACCAGTGAACCATTGAACCAGTAACCTCATTGCTTTATTGACCGGTCTGGTTCTCGCAACCTTGCTACAAACCATGAGAATGAATGAGTAGAAGCAAGAAATCATAAAGGAAACAAGATGAAAACATGTAATTGAACCTAGATCTAAGATGGAAATAACCTAAGAAATCCTAATTCTAGAGAGAAGAGGGAGCTTCTCTCTCTAGAAACTAACCTACATGATGCTAACACTTCAAACAATTGCTCCCCCTTTGCTTGGACTTCAATTCTACATGAAATACACTCATAAACAAGTTGGATTTGGGCTTGGACAGCTCAGTAATCGCCCCCAGCATTTTGCCTTTAAGTGGGTTACGTGTTAGTATCGGCGCGTGCGCGTCGATTGGCTGTTTCTTCATCCGCGCAGACGCGGCAAACACGCGTGCGCGTCTCTATGCAAAATCACTTCTGTGCGTGCGCGCCTTGTACGTGTGCGCGTCTATCGATGCATTTCCACTTCTTGTTTCCTCATGCATTCTCCACTTTGTGTGCTTTTCTCCTCATTTCTTCTATCCAATACTTGTCTTATGAACCTGGAATCACTCAACAAATACATCAAGGCATCGAATAGAATTAAAGTGAGTGAAAATCACCAATTTAAGGGCCTAAAAAGCATGTTTTTACACTTAAGCACAATTCAAGGGAGAATTACAAAACCATGCTATTTCATTGAATAAATGTGGAAAAAGGTGATAAAATCCCCTAAAATAAGCACAAGATAAACCATGAAATCAGGGTTTATCAAATGTCCCCACACTTAAACTAAGCATGTCCTCATGCTAAAATCAAGAAAGAAGCAAAGGGTATCAACATTTATTCAATTCAAACTAACTAAATGCAATCTATCTATATGCAACCTATTTACATGAATGCAGAGGCTTAGTCAAAATAAATCAATTTCCAAGAATACACATGCAAGCACAAGGGCTAAGGCATTAGCAATCAAAACAAACCACAACTGGATTGAATCATTGAAAGATTTTACAAACTTGCAAGAAAAGATGATCATGGGTGGAAACATGAAATTGAGCGATCAAACCCTCGCCGGATGTGTATCTGCTCTAGGCACTCAGGTGTATGGGGTTGATTCACTCAATTCTCCTCAATCATGCTTTTCAAGATTTATTTTTCATCTAACAATCAATAATTACTTTATGCATTCATACAAATATCATGAGGACTTTCCCATAGGTTGTAATGGGGCTAGGGTCAAGGTAGTGTGCATATGGTCAAGTGAGTTTGAGATTTGGATCTTTGATTAACTTAAACTTCCCACCTAACCTATGACAACTTATACAATTCTAAATAACCTAGCTATCCACTCTTCACTTTTCTACACACTCATGCATTCTCTTTTTGATCACCACACATATGCATTGAATTTATTGAACTTTAAACTTTGGGATATTTTGTTCCCTTTTTATTGCAATTCTTTTTCTTCTTTTTTTTCTCTCTTTTTTTTCTTTTTTTTACTAAAATATATACTTGAGCATTAATGCATATGGTTTACACATGATTAATATATGAGTGTGTACCCAATTCTCAAGATTTTCATACAACTACAAAGCATGCTTTTATCTCTACCCAATGTACCCAACTTTTCCAAAATCTAATGATGAACACTTTCACTAGCCTAAGCTAATCAAAGATCCAAACAATGGACATTTATTATTTTTCACTTAGGCTTGTAATGTGCTACAATTAAGAACAAATGGGTTAAGCATAGGCTCAGAATTGGCTAACAATGGAAGATAAAAGGTTGGCTATTTAGGTAAGTGAGCTATTTGAATAATGGCCTCAATCATATAAATGCATGTATACACAAAATAATGGACATAAAAACTCAAACAAATCAAAGATTATAATCATAGGAAGAGAATAATGCACACAAGAATAAAAATAAGTGGTCATATGATGTAACCACACAATTAGGCTCAAAACTCACATGCTTGTGTTCTTTGCTCAAAATATGATCCACAAAGTGTATAATTCAAGCAAGTTCTAAAAATTTTTTTTCAACCAATTGGAGTGGGGCCCTGTTCATACCCTGGGTCGAGCTATCCGACCCGGGATGTTTAGCGACAAGGCGACCGACCTCTTCAGGTCCGACTATCCGACCTCTTCTCAAAGAGCTCGGCCAAATTACCAAGAAAACCCAAATAAAGGGCTCGAACAGAGGAACACGACCCAAATCCAAAGACAGTCCAAGCCTATAGAGATAAGGGCGGTTCCCTTGAAGATAAGATGACCTCACCCAAAGATAAGATAAGATAAAGATAACTAACTTATCTTATCTAAAAAGGTCACTCCACACCATTATAAATACACTGGAGCACCCAGGCATAACTCATACTCTGATTCTACTAAAAACCTGTTTAATACCCTTGCTAACTTAAGCATCGGAGTCCCTTGCAGGTACTCCCACCCTCCGGTGACTAAGGATCAGCAGCATAGCCAGTCCAACAAGTCAGACATAACCGCTCCGGCCGCCACTAATCAGCCGGACACATCATCTCCGACCAGTACAGAAGATCTCATCCGAGATCGACTTACAGTTTTAGATAAACCTCAGAACATTGGCGCCGTTGCCGGGGAACTTGGAAGTCATCCCATCACCATGGCGGACGACCAGGACAATGACCATGATTCAGATCTAGAGGATAGAACACCGCACAAAAACGCGGACACTACACCAAAGGATACTCCTCAAATTAACAACGAAAAGAATTCTCCAAACGCAGGAGCCATGGAGGCGCTTCAAGACCGTTTAAAACAACTTGAAAAAGAAGCCCTACACCAACGAGAGGCTGAGAAAAACCTACAAAGGGAAATAAGATGACACCGGGAATTGGAGGACAAACTCCTAAAACACGAAGCCGATCTCAAGGCCAAAGCTAATTGATCCTCTCATGAGGATGGCTCCCGCAAGGACCAAGATCCATTTACCAAGGAGATCATGAAGACCAAAATCCCAAAAGACTTTAAAATCCCAGATATGACTTTGTACGATGGCACTACAGATCCCGACCATCATCTCAGTAATTTCAGAAGTAGAATGTACCTCACCAATGCCTCAGATGCAGTTCACTGCAAAGCCTTTCCAACTACTTTAACAAAGACAGCAATTAGATGGTTCGACAATCTACCTCCTAGGTCCATCTCAAGATTCGACGACTTAGCCAAGAAGTTTCTGGCCAGATTCTCCATCCAGAAAGATAAGGCTAAACACGCCTCATAAACCCATATTTTATGATATATTTTATGCTTAATCTGAGTGATTTATTCAATCCTTCACCCACTTATTCATATTAATTGCATGGTTTTACTTTCCCTTCCTTATTATGTGATGTATGTGAAAAACATGTTTCCTATGCTTTAAAATTAATTATTTTGATTACCCTTTATTTCCATTCGATGCCGTGATTCGTGTGTTGAGTAGTTTCAGATCTTCTAAGGCAGGAATGACTTAAAGGATGGAAAGGAAACATACAAAAATGGAAGAAAAGTACAAAACAGAGTTTTTGAAGAAACTGGCAGCCACCGATCGCATGGGCGACGTGGCCGCATGCCAGCGCGAAAAGGCATTGACGCGGCCGCATGACTGACGCGACCGCACGCCTCGAGCGAAACACATATGACACAGTCGCATGACTGATGCGACCGCATGACAAGGAAAACTCCGAATGACGTGACCGCGTGACCCACGCGGACGCGTGACAGAGGCCACGCACCAGAAATTGCAGAAAACACTCATAGCGAATTCTGAAGCCCTTTTTGGCCCAAATCCAAGTCCAGAAGACATAGACCATAGGTTATGAAGTGGGGGAATGCATCCATTCAAGGAGAGTCTCCACTTTAGTTAGTTTTCATGATTTAGATTTAGTTTAGAGAGAGGTTCTCTCCTCTCTCTCCCCTCTTTAGGATTAGGATTTAGAATTAGGATTTTATTCGCTTTCAGGATTATCTCTTTAGCAGGTTCAATATTCCCTTTTATTTACTTTTGTAATTTAATTTATGATTTCTTCCATGTTACAGATTACTCTTTTGAATTAATGTTATTTGAGGTATTTTAGTTTAATATTGCTTTATTTTATTTATGTTGCTATTATTCCCATCTGAAGACATTTTTATTCTAGTAGATTTACTTTTCTCTCTTTTGGTCTTGGTTAAGAAATCAGTAACTCAGGAGTTATCAAACTCAAACATGATTGATAATTGTTATCTTTGTTAATTAAATTGAACTTCAATAATCCCAATCTTTTCTTAGGAAATAAATAGGATCCGAAGATCAAACCAATTAATCCCTTGACCTTCCTTTGCCTTAGTAAAGGTTAACAAAGTGGAATTAAGACCCAATCTAATTTCTCATACCTTGCCAAAAGTTTATTTACAGTCATCTATTTATTTTACTTGCCATTTAAATTACTTATTCTTCATTTACTTTAGTTGCTAATTAAACCATTCGCTCCTCATTCTCAAGACCCCAATTTACAATCTCCATAAACAATAATAAGAACATACTTCCCTGCAGTTCCTTGAGAAGACGACCTGAGGTTTGAATACTTTGGTTATCAATTTATTTAGGGATTTGTTATTTGTGACAACCAAAACGTTTGTAAGAAAGGTTGATTGCATGGTTTAGTAACTATACTTACAACGAGAGTTTACTATGACCTCTATACCATCAATCTTCCAGTTCTTCAAAATGGCGCCGTTGCCGCGGAACTGCAATCGTGTGCCTTATTATTGGTTATTGTAAATATTTTTCTTTTACTTGTTTATTTGTCTTTATCTTCCCCTTTTTATTTCTATTAGCTACTATGAATTCTCACCCCTTTCGCTTTGAGTTTGGTTCTAATGTTATTGAAAGGAATGGAAGTTATAACAGGAACATGCATCAAGGTCAGAACAATCAAAGATGGATGGAGCCAAGAGGATCTGATCAACCCTTTAGGCAACAACACCCTCCAAGATATCATGGACAAATACCATTCTACAATGCATACCAAGCCAATAGACATGGTGGACAACCTTGTAATTACCCACAAGCCCCACCATGTGCTTATAGACCATTCTCTCAACATAACTTCGAACCACCACACTCACAAGCTTTTACCATTCACCACCGTATGATCCTCATCTACCCCGATTCCAGTCCAATTACTCGCAAACATCACCACTCCCCCATGTACCATATCCAAATCTATCACCCCGAGAATCAGAGGTTCGCCTCAAGGAAACAGTAGATCAACTTCAAATAGCCCTTCATCAACTGGAGCAAGCAGTAAGTCTATTATCTTCTAGACATTCGAACATTCAAGGACCTCCCACAGCCCCATGTGGACAATCTAACGAAGAGCGTAGCATGAAGGAGATACTAGAAACTTCAGTGGACAAGACATAGCATGGCTTCGTCCTGGAACAAGTAGAGGAAGCTGTCATTATTAAAGAAGAAGAGTTGGTTGAAGACTTAGGAGACGCTGAACATCCATGGGAATCCAGAGTTGTGGAAAATTCTGTCAAGGACGTTACAATTGATGCTAAGGAGGACAGTGCCCAACCCCCACGTAATGAACTTGCATCCGTAAGTGAATTCTCTGAGATCGAAGAATCTTCACCAAGTGAATACGAAGGTGATACGGAGGTAGATTTCTCTCAACCTCCAGTCTATGACTTAAGTGATGAGGAAGACATAGATGGCTTTGATCAGGACATGGATACATTTGAAGAATCTTTCAAAGAAGTGGAGAAATTCACAGAAGAGCACAAGGGAGTAGAACTCACAGAACCACTGGAACCATCTATCCCAAGGCCATTACCACCCAATACAAGTTTCAAGTGGGTACAATCCTTAACCTTTAACTGTGTTTTTCCACTTGAATATGGTTTGCTTGAAAGAGATGGCCAGCTTAGATCTCTCTGCGTCTTTAAGAGTAAAAGGGAAATGGCTCGTACTTAGAGCTGGTGCACAAGGTTCAATAAGGTTCCACGCTTCGACTCAAAGTGTGCGGATTGGCATCATGATCTATCAAATGGATCTCGAAAAACGTTTGGTTATTCTAGTGAGAATCTAATTTCTAAACCGCCCGGATGGAAAAATATCGATCAAGACGAAGGTGGATTTAAAAGCCAAGTTTGGGATCCTGGAATCTATTCTGACACTCATTACCCCGGGAGCCTAAGAATCTATTTGAAGCTGCTCAGAAGCTTTACATGCCTAGTTTGGGACCCCGGAGGCTATTGGCATTCCAAGCGTTGGTGGAGATTTCTGGATGAATTTAAGCACAAGCCACCATAACAGGAAGCTCATCCAATGTCCAACTTAAGGACTTTAACTAAAAGTGCTAGGTGGGAGACAGCCTACCATGGTATGATCGTTCTTTTTTTCAATTTTAATTTTATTCTGTTTTGTTTATTTTTGAGTTTTATTTTATTTTACTTCATTGAACCTGGAATCATGCATAACATTCATCTTAGCATTGCATTCTGCATTTTGGACAAAAAAAAAAGGGTGTGCGACGCGACCGTATCATTCATGCGATCGCGTCAAGTTGCGAAAAATACTTCCCACACGACCGCGTCATTCACGCGGCCGCGTGGTCTGGAGATAGGCGTAAATATCCAACGTCCAGAAAGTTAGGCTGGAATCGTGCGGCCATTGTGCGTTTTGCACAAAACACCCACGCGATCGCGTCCTTGACGCGATCGCGTCACTTGCACAACATCAATCCCACGCGACAGCGTGAGCGACGCGATCGCGTCGCATGGATTACACAACATCCCAAAAGGAGACAGAGAGTTGCGCTGAAACGACATTGGATTCGTGCGTTTAGCACAATTTCCAACGACGCGATCGCATGCCCCAGGCGATCGCGTCATTCACTCTTTAGCTATTCCATGCGATCGCGCCACTCACGCGATCGCGTCGACACCCATTTCACTCTAGCCACGCGACCGCGTGCCCCATGCGATCGCGTGGATTCAAATTTATAACCCCCAGTCACGCGAACCCTACCATTTGCGCCCCCCAAACCCCTCTCCTCCCTCTCTTCTTCTCCGATCACACCACCACCCAGCCACCATCACCGAACGACCGCCACCCCGCCGACCACCCAGACACCGCCGCCACCCACCCCCTTCCTTCCCCCCCCCTTCTTCTTCTT
>NC_029785.2:80417881-80420235 GCF_000816755.2 Arachis ipaensis
AGCCACCTCTCTGCCCCACTCTCCTTAATTCGCCTACCAGGTTCTGATGAATGCCACCCTTCTCTCCATTCATAGTTAATTCATATTTTTCTATTTATGTTCATATTTAGGCTAGTTAGATATGCATGTTGTAGTGAATTTTAGGTTGTTAGGTAGCCTAGGATGTGGTTAGTGGATTTAGACCTGTTTAATTGCACTGTTCGTGTTTCTTGTTTTATCAATTTGCAATTCTGCTGTTGCTGTGAAGTTTAGTAATGTTCATATGCTGCTCTTCAAGTTCATGTTGCTATGCTCTTTCTTATTCATACTATTTAATTGCATCTTTACTTTTGATTCATATGAACTATTCTGTTGCTGTTTATTTTCCGGGACAATCCAATTTCAGCCGGAATGCTGCCCAAATTTTTGTAAACTGTTTTTGACTTTCATTCATGTTTTGGTTTTGGCTATTTAAACTCTGCTTTACTTCGCTTTTACCAAACCAATTCATGAATGCTAGGGCAAGCTTTCTCATTCTCTTTGATTTTCTTGTTCATAATCTGCATTTTTGATGATTAGATTCCAATTTTTTGCTATTTCTATATCTATCTGAATCATCATCAACCTAATTTCCTTGTTTGGTTATGAGTTACTTGTAGCCTTTAATTGTGAATGCTTGTTACTTAGAAACTTATCATTATACCACTTACATTAACCCACTTTATACTAACTCACCAATTTTAACTTCTTAAACTCTTTTTCAATTCTAACCAACCCAACCTTTCCTACTCTCTCTTCTTGGTTTTTCACTTTTTCTTTAACCTTTTAACCATGGCATACTGATAATTAGTATAGTTTACCCTTTTTAGCATAAGATAGCTTAGTTTAAATTAAAAAATATAAAAAGGGAGTAAACTAGGAACTTGAACATAATAAGAAACAATCCACACGACTTGTATATATAGCATTACATGTTAGTTAGTTAACAACATTTCATCAAGGAGAAACACTAGAACTTTAAAGCCACCTTAAGTTTTACATTGAGAATAATGGGAACTTTTGATTTTACTTGTGTGACATACATAATTGATAAATGATTTTTGAGCTAGAGAACATATAGCCTGTTAGTTTTGAGCTTAATTGTATGGTTACATTCAAACCATAATTTTTATTCCTGTGTGTTCTGCCCTTCTTTTTTTTCTGATGTTCTTTACTTTGTTTTAATCTATATGTCTGATTATAGAATAGAAATACATACCAAGAGAGTGATTGAGGCCATTGTTTAATTTTAGCTCACTTATCCCAAATTAGCCTACCCTTTACATCACCCTTGTTAGCCCCCTTGAGCCTTTAAATCCCCTCTTATTCTATAAGCCATAATACTAGCCTTAAGCAGAAAAACAAAATAAAAATCCCAAGTTGGATCCTTGGTTAGCTTAAGATAGAAAGTGTGTAATTGTTTAAGTGTGGGAAACCTATTGGGAACATGGATGATAAAAACAAAAGGTAGACAAGTTGAAAAGAATAAAATAATTCAAAATAAAAGTTTTGGGAAGCATGCTCATGTGAAATCAAAATAATTGAATTACCATGTGCATTAAAAAAAAGTGTTATTTTTCAGTGGTTGAATAAAGGGGACACAAAAGAATTCGCCAAATGTGAAATAAAGCAATACACATGGGATAAAAAATAATAAACATTGAAACATGAGCATGTAACATCAAAAGTGAGAAAATATAGGAAAATAGGTAAAGAAGCTTTGCTTTACAAAGTATGTATGTTAGGTGAGATCTTAGACTAATTAAGGATTCATTTATTAGCTCACTTAGCCTTATACATATACCCTTACCTTTACCTTGGCCCCATTACAACCTTAACTAAAGACCTCATGATTTTTGGTATGTCTATATTCTATAATTGTTGATTGGTTAGATGAAGAACAAAGTTATAGAAAGTAAGAATAAAAAAAGAATAGAGTGATTAACCCAATAAACACTGAGTGACTAGAGAGTAAACACAAAATCCAGTGAGGGTTCAATAGCTCATTAACATATATCTCTGCTGAAATTATTAATTGTATTGCAAGTTTATAAAATGTTTTTCTCTCCCATTTCAATTGTAAAGGCACTTTATCAACTATCTAAGGTTTGGCTATATATATATATATATATATGACTCCTTGAGAAAGTGAATTAATTCAACTACATGCAAGCTTTATATACAAGTGCATAAAAATTAGAATTGCATGATGCATCTAGGTAGTTGCATTTAGATTAGATTGCATTGCATGGCATTCCACCACTTTAACCTAACATTACTCTTGGACTTAGCATGAGGACATGCTATTGTTTAAGTGTGGGGAGGTTGATAAACCC
>NC_029785.2:80421482-80431295 GCF_000816755.2 Arachis ipaensis
CTTTATATACAAGTGAATAAAAATTAGAATTGCATGATGCATCTAGGTAGTTGCATTTAGATTAGATTGCATTGCATGGCATTCCACCACTTTAACCTAACATTACTCTTGGACTTAGCATGAGGACATGCTATTGTTTAAGTGTGGGGAGGTTGATAAACCCATATTTTATGATATATTTTATGCTTAATCTGAGTGATTTATTCAATCCTTCACCCACTTATTCATATTAATTGCATGGTTTTACTTTCCCTTCCTTATTATGTGATGTATGTGAAAAACATGTTTCCTATGCTTTAAAATTAATTATTTTGATTACCCTTTATTTCCATTCGATGCCGTGATTCGTGTGTTGAGTAGTTTCAGATCTTCTAAGGCAAGAATGACTTAAAGGATGGAAAGGAAACATACAAAAATGGAAGAAAAGCACAAAATAGAGTTTTTTAAGAAACTGGCAGCCACGCGATCGCATGGGCGACGCGGCCGCATGCCAGCGCGAAAAGGCATTGACACGGCCGCATGACTGACGCGACCGCGCGCCTCGAGCGAAACACATATGATGCGGTCGCATTACTAACACGACTGCGTGACAAGGAAAACTCCGAATGACGTGACCGTGTGATCCATGCAGACGCGTGACAGAGGCCACGCACCAGAAATTGTAGAAAACGCTCATAGCAAATTCTGAAGCCCTTTTTGGCCCAAATCCAAGTCCAGAAGGCATAGACCAGAGGCTATGAAGTGGGGGAATGCATCCATTCAAGGAGAGTCTCCACTTTAGTTAGTTTTCATGATTTAAATTTAGTTTAGAGAGAGGTTCTCTCCTCTCTCTCCCCTCTTTAGGATTAGGATTTAGAATTAGGATTTTATTCGCTTTCAGGATTATCTCTTTAGCAGGTTCAATATTCCCTTTTATTTACTTTTGTAATTTAATTTATGAATTCTTCTATGTTACAGATTACTCTTTTGAATTAATGTTATTTGAGGTATTTCAGTTTAATATTGCTTTATTTTATTTATGTTGCTATTATTCCCATCTGAAGACATTTTTATTCCAGTAGATTTACTTTTCCCCCTTTTGGTCTTGGTTAAGAAATCAGTAACTCAGGAGTTATCAAAATCAAACATGATTGATAATTGTTATCTTTGTTAATTAAATTTAACTTCAATAATCCCAATCTTTTCTTAGGAAATAAATAGGATCCGAATATCAAACCAATTAATCCCTTGACCTTCCTTTGCCTTAGTAAAGGTTAACAAAGTGGAATTAAGATTCAATTTTCATCATCATTGATAAGGATAGCTAGGATAGGACCTCTAATTTCTCATACCTTGCCAAAAGTTTATTTACAGTCATCTATTTATTTTACTTGCCATTTAAATTACTTATTCTTCATTTATTTTAATTGCTAATTAAACCATTCGCTCCTCATTCTCAAAACCCCAATTTAAAATCTCCATAACCAATAATAAGAACATACTTCCCTACAGTTCCTTGAGAAGATGACCCGAAGTTTGAATACTTCGGTTATCAATTTATTTAGGGGTTTGTTACTTGTGACAACCAAAACATTTGTAAGAAAGGTTGATTGCTTGGTTTAGTAACTATACTTACAACGAGAGTTTACTATGACCTCTAAACCATCAATCTTCCAGTTCTTCAATGCCCCAAGTCTATTAGGAATCAAGCAAAGAGATCGGGAAAGTCTTCGCAACTACATGGAAAGATTCAACAAAACATGCATGGAAATACAAAAGCTACCAACAGAGGCCGTCATTTTGGGCCTCATCATCGAAAAAACACCCCATATCTTTGAACGAAGTGCAAGAATGAGCAGAGAAGTACATCAACATGGAGAAAAACTCTCGACTAGGGGAGACCTCAAAATCTGGATTCACCTATCCCTCCCAGGATAAGGATAAAGAATCCAAAAAGAAGGAAGATCGACATGGGGAAAAATAAAAAAATATCACAATTACACCCCTCTTTGGGAGTCCCTTGTGGATGTCTACAGAGAAGTCTGCCACACTGAAAAAATACCCCCAGCTCGACCACTCAAAGGCAAAAAAGGAGGAGGAAATCGAACCGAATATTGTAAATACCATCGAATTCGCGGGCATTCCACCAACAAATGTTTTGACTTAAAGAATGTCATAGAAAAACTAGTAAGAGAAGGGAAATTAGATCGGTATCTGGCCACCCGGGAAGATGAGCAAAGAAAAAGAAGAAGGGACGAAGATGTCGGACGAACCGAGCGATCACCTTGTACACTAGAAAGACATGTCCATATGATACACGGAGGATTTGCAGGAGGAGGAATCTCCAAATCATCTCGCAAAAGATATCTTAAAGAAGTATATCATGTTGAGGGGAAGGAGGAAGCACCCGACATTCCCGCAATTACTTTCACCAAAGAAGACGCATCTGGTATTATCTTAGGACATGACGATCCCATGGTCATCACTATTATACTGGCAAACGCAAATCTCCACCGCACACTGATAGACCAGGGGAGCTCCACCGACATCTTATTCAAAACTGCCTTCGACAAGCTCGGCCTGGAAGACAAAGAGCTTAGAGCATACCGGAACAGTCTGTTCGGACTGGAAGACACCCCAGTTCAACCACTTGGATACATCTCCCTGCACACAACCTTCGGAAAAGGAAACCAATCAAGAACACTCAAGATAGACTACATCGTGGTCGACGTGAGTTCAGCCTACAACGCCTTAATAGGTCGGACAACATTGAATCAGCTCGGCGCAATAGTCTCGACTCCACATCTGTGCATGAAATTCCCAACTGCAGATGGGATAGCTACAATAAAAGCATACCAGAAGATGGCGCGCCGCTGTTACAACGAAAGCCTAAACCTCAGAGGAAGAGGAGAAGAATTCCACACAATCGAAATCGGTGGAGTTCAGAGGTGGGAAGAACTCCGTCCACAACCCGAAGGTGAAGTAGAGAAAGTCCAGATCAGAGACATCCCGGACAAAACAACCAATATTGGTACGAGCCTAAAAGGAGACATAAAAGAATCACTCGCACAGTTCTTACGAGATAACGTCGACCTCTTTGCATGGAAGGCTGCAGACATGCCAGGTATAGACCCCAAATTAATGTGCCACAAGTTGGCGGTCTACCCAGGATCTCAGCCAGTACAACAGAGACAAAGAAAACTCGGACCAGAACGATCCCAAGCCGTGGTAGAGCAGGTACAAGCTCTACTGGAGGCAGGATTCATAAGAGAAGTCAAGTATCCACTATGGCTATCTAACATCGTCTTGGTGAAAAAATCAAATGGGAAGTGGCGAATGTGCACCGACTACACAGATCTCAACAAAGCCTGCCCAAAAGATCCTTATCCACTCCCAAGTATCGACGCTCTAGTAGATGCCTCCTCCGGATATAAATACCTCTCGTTTATGGACGCATATTCGGGATACAACCAAATCCCAATGTATCCACCCGACCAAGAAAAAACTTCATTCTTAACCCCAAAAGCAAACTACTGCTACATCGTCATGCCTTTTGGTCTTAAAAATGCGGGAGCTACTTATCAGAGATTAATGAATAAGATCTTTACGGATCACATCGGAAAAATCATGGAAGTCTATGTGGACGACATGTTAATAAAGACACAAAGTGAAGAGACGCTATTGTCCGACCTGACCCAAGTGTTCGACACTATAAGAAGGCATGGGATGCAACTTAATCCTGCAAAATGTACCTTCGCAGTAGAAGCTGGCAAATTCTTGGGTTTTATGCTCACACAAAGAGGAATCGAGGCAAATCCGGATAAATGTCAGGCTATACTCGACATGAAGAGCCCGACTTGTGTCAAAAAAGTACAACAACTCAACGGGAGGTTGGCAGCCCTGTCCAGATTTCTAGCCAGATCGGCAATAAGGTCTCTCCCCTTCTACGCCACCCTAAGGAAGGGAAAAAAGTTCGAATGGACAACGGAGTGCAAACAAGCCTTCCAAGATTTCAAAAGATTCCTAGGACAGCCATCTATCCTATCTCGGCCACGAGAAGGAGAACCACTCATATTGTACCTCGCGGTAGGAAGTCAGGCAGTAGCCTCAGCATTAGTTCGAGAGGACGACAGTGGGCAACAACCCGTATACTTCATCAGTAAAGCATTACAAGGATCCGAGCTGAACTATCAAAAAATAGAAAAATTTGCCTACGCTCTCATCTTAACATCTCGACGACTTTACCCATATTTCCAAGCCCACACCATTACGGTTCGGGCCAACCAACCCATAAAAGAGATATTACAGAAAACAGACCTAGCGGGCAGAATCTTGCAATGGGCAGTCGAGTTGTCCGAGTTCGACCTTCAATACGAAGCACGGACAGCCATCAAATCACAATACCTGACCGACTTCATTGCAGAATTCACAAACACCCCGGAAACCCCACAGATTTGGGTTCCCTGCCTCAAACAACCAAGCTGAATATGAGGCACTACTAGCTGGTTTGAAGCTGGCTAAAGAGGTTGGAGCTCAAAAACTCATCAACTTCAGCAACTCACAGGTGGTCACTTCACAAATAACAGGGAACTACCAAGCTAAGGATCCCACCATGAAAAAATATTTGGATAAAACCAAGGAACGACTCGGACAACTTGGGGAATATGAGATCCGCCACATACCCCGCGAACAAAATGCCTGAGCTGACGCACTCTCAAAGCTAGCCAGCACCAAACCAGGGGGCAACAATAGAAGTCTCATCCAGGAAATGCCGCAGAACCCGTCAATCTCAGAAGAGGAAAAAGTCCTAGCCGTAACAGGTCGGGATCAAGGATGGATGACTCCCATAATTAACTACCTCAAAATAGAAACACTTCCTACAGATGAAAAGGAGGCAAAGAGGTTAAAACGGGAGGCACAATACTACACTATCATAAACAATACCCTATACAAAAGAGGGATCTCAATACCATTGTTAAAATGGGTACCGACTTCCAACACAAAAGAAGTCCTAGAAGAGATACACAGTGGCATCTGTGGCAATCACCTCGGAGCGCAAGCACTTACCAAAAAACTACTCCGGGCAGGGTCCTATTAGCCAACTCTACAAAAAGAAGCCGCGAAGTTCGTAAAGATATGTCCCCCATGTCAGAAACATGCCAACTTTCACATCACCCTGCCAGAGGAACTCATCAACGTGACCTCACTGTGGCCATTCGCAAGATGAGGACACGACCTTCTCGGACCCTTCCCTCAAGGATCGGGACAAGTTAAATTCCTCATAGTAGGGGTAGATTATTTCACAAAATGGATCGAGGCAGAACCTCTAGCTAACGCCACTGCTCAAAGAAGTCGAAAATTCCTATATAGGAACATTGTCACAAGGTTCGGAGTTCCATACTCCATCACCACAGACAATGGCACCCAATTCACAGATGCAGGTTTCAAGAAGTTAGTGGCCGATTTAAACATAAAACACCAGTTCACTTGTGTAGAACATCCCCAAGCCAATGGACAAGCCGAAGCTGCCAACAAAGTCATATTGGCTGGGCTAAAACGATGATTACAGGATGCAAAGGGAGCCTGGGCGGAAGAGCTCCCACAAGTCCTATGGGCATATCGAACAACGCCACATTCCACCACAAAGGAATCACCCTTCCGATTAGCATACGGAACGGAGGCAATGATCCCAGTGGAGATCGAAGAAGGGTCGCCTAGAGTGATCCACTATAATGAAGAAGTCAACTCCCAACTTCAAAGGGAAGACCTCGACCTACTTCCAGAAGTCCAAGAAAGAACTCGGATCAAGGAAGAGGCATTAAAACATCGAATGGCTTCAAGATATAATCAAAGGGTAGTACCACGAGATTTTTCTGAGAACGACCTCATCCTAATCCAAAATGATATCGGAACGACTCGACCTGGAGAAGGAAAGCTGTCAGCAAACTGGAAAGGACCCTACCGAGTTATAGAAGTACTTGGAAAGGGCTACTACAGACTATCCGAACTCGATGGGTGAGAGCTTCCTAGGTCATGGCATGCCTGCAACCTAAGAAGGTACTATAGTTAGGGATGATAAAGGATCTTAGGATAAGGCGCACTCTTTTTCCTGAAAAGGTTTTTTAATGAGGCGCCAAGCCAAGACCTATAAATTGCCCAACTTAGAGGGATAAAGCTTCCACATGTATATATTTGCATTTTCTTTTGAATAAAATCTATTTAGATCTTCTACAAATTTGCAAGCCGCATTAATCTAAAACATTCATCGTCCGATTATAAAGCTACAGATCGGCAGAAAGTGAAAATCAAATTCACTGCATGATCACGATAAAGACCAACAGAGATGAAAACCAAATTCATTAAAAGGTCGACCAAACGTGGATTAAACCCAATTTCTACAAATCGGCAAAGATGAAAACAGAATAATGCAAGAAGTTATCGAAAGTGATCCATTGGAAGGACCTGACGAGGTCTTAATAAAATGGATTGCTAAAAAATAATTTAAAGACTGGCCGACACAAAGAAGTCGGACCAGTCGCAATAACCAAAGTTATAAGTAAATCCCTGGAAAGAGGTCTGGCCAGCCCTATAAAAGAGGATTACTATAGCTTAGAAGGGCCCGACATGATGAAGTCGGCCCAAAACATAAAAGTTATAGAAGTAATCCCTGAAAGAGACCTGAACGAGGTCCAAGAAAGAGGATTACAAAAATAACTTAGAAGGGCCCGACATGATGAAGTCGGCCCAAAACATAAAAGTTATAGAAGTAATCCCTGAAAGAGACCTAAACGAGGTCCAAGAAAGAGGATTAAAAAAATAACTTAGCAGGGCCCGACATGATGAAGTTAGCCCAAAACATAAAAGTTATAGAAGTAATCCTTGAAAGAGACCTGAACAAGGTCCAAGAAAGAGGATTATAAAAATAACTTAGAAGGGCCCGACATGATAAAGTCGGCCCAAAACATAAAGTTATAAAAGTAATCCCTGAAAGAGACCTGAACAAGGTCCAAGAAAGAGGATTACAAAAATAACTTAGAAGGACACGACATGACGAAGTCGGCTTCCCAAAAATCCTAACGTTATAAAAAGTAATTCCTAGTAGAAACCTCACAAAAGGTCCAAACAAAACAAGATTACTAGAAATAACTTCAGAAGCCAACATAACATCCACAACCTCAAAGGAATCAAAGCCACAAGTATGAAACGCAAAGGCAATCCAAAGAGGTCGAGCAATAAGGCTCCAACACTTCCAAAAAACCTAAAAAAGGTATCAAGGTAGATAAAAACCGGCATGATATGAAAAGCATAAAGTTATAATAATAACAAGCTCAAGAGGCTACCCAAATAAGCCCCAAGAACTTGGAAGCTATTTTGTTTTTCAAAATGAAGTTGCTAAACAAGCAACTAAAAGAGTGTCAACAGTCAGCAAACATTACAAAAAGAAAGTTTAAAAGCCCACAGGCCGGGCTATCTGCACAAAACATTTACATAATCAGGGAAGATCCGAAGGCTTCTCGGCAGCACGAGGTGAAGGAGGGCGAGTCTGAATGGGCACAACATCCACTATCCCATCATCCCGGTTTAAGATTTGACAATCAGGTTCCGACATGGAATGACCAACCTCAGCTAAAGGAACTGAAGAAGTCGGCACCACAGAGGCTTTGGCAGCAGGCACAGAGGGAAGCCCAACATCATCGTCTTCAGGGTCGTCAGGGACAATCTTGCCATCCTTTACAACATTGTCCAGACTGAAGAGAGTAAGGTCGACCTCGGGTGCAAGAACTCGAACCTGCTCCTTCAGGTTCTCATAAACAGCAGTTACGCTGCCTACAAGGTGACCCTGGAGCTCGGCATAATCAACTCGGGCAGACTCCAACTCCTCCCGGAGATGCATCACTTCCCTATAGGCCGTGACATAGGTATCATTGTGCCTCAATGCTGTATCTTCATCCAACCTCACAGAAGCCGCCAAGGCAACAGAACTAGCCTTTTCGCCCTCCAACTCCTTCTCCAGCTTGGTCACTTTCACTTGGAGCTCTTCCTTCAAACCCTTCATACGGTCGAACTCTTGCTTAACCTCCTCCATAAAAGCTTTGGTAGCATGAAGAGGGAGCTCTTGGGCAGTTCGGTACAGGGCAGCTCCCATATGTGCCATCTTGACACTACTCCGAGTAATAAAATCCAAGTGGCGAAGGAGAGAGACATCGTCGGTAGGAATGGTATCGTAAGGACCAATCTGCTGATCGACAAACTCAACCGCGTCAAAGTCAGGGGCATCAAGGTTGAAAGGCTCAGTTGTTTTTTGTTTTTTGTTTGGAAGAGCACCAGAGGTAGCAGCAAAAGACTGTGGAGGATCCACTAAATGGACTCGAGGAGTAGGGATCATTCTCCTCGGTCCAGGAGAGCTCGACACAAATGGTTTCAACGTTGTTTGAGAAGACCCTTTCCCATCTGTCTTGATCGAGATGTTTTGAGCTACAGTAGCCTTTCTTGCCTTTTTGAAAGCCTTCATCGCGTCGTTATTCTTGGCCATCTCTGAAAAATAAAAACCAGCAGTTTTACAAATCAGGAAAAAGGAAGAAAGCAAAGTAAAAACAAGAAGCAATATATATATCAAGTAATACCCAATGCAGTTCGAACAAGGGAGGGGTCTCCCAAAGATTTTTTTAGTATCAAGATGAGGAGGTTCCCCCCAAAGGTCCTCCAAAATAGTTACAAAAGCCTGCTCAATTTCGTCGAGCATCTCTTACGTATATCGGGATACTACTACGTTCTGCTGCCAACACAAGGGGAAGGATGGCTCATCATTCGTTTCCAGAAAAAAGGGTCGAGCTCCCTCAACAGCTCGGACCTTGAAAAAATAATTCTTGAAGTCCCTAAAGGACTCGTCATACATGGTAAAAACCTTATGTCCTTGTGCAGATCTAAAAGAAACCCACGAGGCTTTCTTTTTTGAAGAAATCCCAGGTTTAGTTAAAACAAACAAATAAAGGAAAAGAGTTTGAGAAGGAGTAACATCTAACTCTTGGCAAAGAAGCTGAAAAATCTTAATAAAGCCCCAGGAGTTCGGATGAAGCTGGGACGGAGCTACATTACACGACCACAACAAATCGGTCTCAAAGGAAGTAAAGGGAAAAGTGATGTCCAACTGGCTGAAAAAATAGTCGTAAGCATAAAAGAAAGGGCGCTCCCCCTGGGTTAGGGCAGGGAAGCAAACCCTCTCCTCAGAGTCAGATGTTACCAATTCATAATTCTTTTCTTGATCTCTACTCTTACAGAGGCGATGATGTTTCCTAAGCTCCACACAGAATTTAGCATTTACCACAGAAACACACATTAGAACAAGGGAGTCTGGTGCACGAATTGTGAATCACACTTTTCACAACTAGTACCACTAACCAGCAAGTGCACTGGGTCGTCCATGTAATACCTTACGTGAGTAAGGGTCGAATCCCACAGAGATTGTTGGGTTGAAGCAAGCTATGGTTATCTTGTAAATCTCAGTTAGGAGGTCAATTATAATTATCAGTTGACTTGCAAATGAACAAGGGAACATAAAATAAATACTTGGTATGTAATAATGGAGAATGTGTTAGAGTTTTGGAGATGCTTTGTCTTCTGAATCTCTGCTTTCCTCTGCCTTCTTGTTCACGCACGCACGTTCCTCCTATGGCAAGCTGTGTGTTGGTGGATCACCGTTGTCAATGGCTACCATCCATCCTTCCAGTAAAAAGGGTCCAAGTGCGCTGTCACCGCACGGCTAATCATCTGCAGGTTCTCAATCGTACCGTAATAGGATTTACTATCCTTTTGCGTCTGTCACTACGCCCAGCA
>NC_029785.2:80432397-80451007 GCF_000816755.2 Arachis ipaensis
TGTTTAAATACTCAACTAGTAACCTAGGTTTACAGAAAATGAGTAAACTATGATAGATAGTGCAGAAATCCATTTCTGGGGCCCACTTGGTGTGTGCTGGGGCTGAGACTAAGGCTTTCACGTGCCTGGGGCTGTTTTGGGCGTTTAACGCCAGCTTTGGATCCTTTTCTGGCGTTGAACTCCAACTTGCAACTTGTTTCTAGCGCTGGACGCCAGAATTGGGCAGAGAGCTGGCGTTGAACGCCAGTTTACGTCATCTATCCTTGAGAAAAGTATGGACTATTATATACTGCTGGAAAGCCCTGGATGTCTACTTTCGAACGCAATTAGAAGCACGCCATTTGGAGTTCTATAGCTCCATAAAATCCATTTTGAGTGCAGGGAGGTCAGAATCCAACAGCATCAGCAATCCTTTTTCAGCCTGAATCAGATTTTTGCTCAGCTCCCTCAATTTCAGCCAGAAAATACCTAAAATTACAAAGTTTTGATTTTGCATGTTTGAAAGTTTGAATCTTTTTCTTGGTCTTGTATTTGCTTGTCACTTATAATGCCTTCTCTTGGTATTTTCGTCGAGGCTTTCTAGGATTTTGTTGCTTCTGGTTGTTTCCTGTCTGGTACCGATAGAAAGTCTGCCTTTTCCTTGCTTTGTTTGGAGATTTCTTTTTCGTCCAATTCTGAAAAAGTTTGCACCTTTGATGATTTTCTTTTGGCATTCTTTGATTTTGGAAATGCTTTTTGCTTGGTAGACTATAATTTCTGTGTTTTACTGTGATGAAAAAATGTTTGCTGTTTGAATGCTTTCTGAGAGATGCTGGGATGCGAGCTGTAGATTTTTCCTGAAAACTTTGCCTGATTATTGCCTCCAAAGGATGCCCCAAGACTTTGGTTTGGGTCTTGGGGTTTTCCTTTTTCTACGTGTTCGTCTGTATCGTGTTTGAGTTGTTTTCTCCCTTGTCCGAGATGTTTTTAGTAATCCCTTCTTTTTTCTTACTTGTAGGATTAGTTGGCCTCATGTCTTCTCGCAATAACATTATAGAGATGTCTTCCAGAGTTCCCGAGGGGATGTCCGATTGGCTGGACTCCCTTGTCTTGTTGTGTGTTTCCATTGTGGATGCTGAATTTTGCACAGAGCTGAGGAAGCGCCATAGGATTTGTGGTAGTAGTGCCCGCGAAGGGGATTATGAGCTTGTTGCTCCTGATTCCGATGAGAGAGTTTGTTTTCTGACCTCCGTCGAGGGGGAGCGTCCCTCCTTCTATGCTTATGAATACTTCTTCAGTCAATTAAACGTTACTTTCCCTTTTACTGCTTTTGAAACTAACTTGTTGTGGTCCTGTAATATTGCTCCGTCCCAGCTTCATCCAAACTCCTGGGGTTTTATCAAAATATTTCAACTTCTTTGTCAGGAGTTGGACATAACACCTTCTGAAACTCTTTTCCTTTATCTTTTTGTCTCGGCTAAACCTAGAGGTTCCTCCAAAAAGAAAGCTTCCTGGGTTTCTTTCAGGTCGGCCCAGGGGCATAAAGTTTTTGCCATGTATGATGAGTCGTTTAAAGATTTTAAGAACTACTTCTTCCGGGTCCGTGCCATTGAGGGGGTTCGCCCCTTTTTTCTTGATGAAAATGATGAACCTGCTTTTCCTCTGGAGTGGCAAAAGAATGTAAGAGTGCCACGCTATACGTGGGAAATGCTTAGTGAGGTTGAACGGGACTTTGTGGTCGTTCTTGAAGATTTGTGGGGGAAGCCACCCCACCTGGACACGAAGAGATTTTTGAGTGATCCATCGTTGGTCCGGGCTACTTTGGGTACTGCCTGATTTATTTTTATACTTGCTCCCGGGCTGTGTTTCTCCTGTGTTGTAACTTGTTTTTGTTTTTTGTCTTTTTCAGAGATGTCAAAGAATAATGATTCTATGAGGGCTTATAAGAAGGCGAAGAAGGCGACTGTAGCACTAAACCTCTCGGCCAAAGCGGCTGGAGAGGGATCTTCTCAGCCTCTGGTTAAACCTCCTATACCGAGTTCTCCCGGACCGAGGAGAGCAATTCTTACTCCTCGGGTCCGTCAGGTTGATCCTCCACAATCTTCCGTTGCGGCTTCTGGTCCCCCTCCTAGTAAGAAGCAAAGAACAGCTGAACCTTTCAACCTTGACGCTCCTGACTTTGATGCAGTTGAGTTTGTAGATCAACAAGTTAGCCCTTATGGTGTTCTTTCTATGGACGACGTGTCGATTCTTCATCATTTTGATTATATCACTCGGAGTGGCATCAAGTTGGCACACATGGGGGCGGCCCTATTGATGACAAGTCATCTTAGCCTATTTTAACTAGTCTTTTTCTTTTGTTTTCATTAGAATTATGCACTTTCTTGAGCTACAAGCAAGCCAATTAGGTAGATTTTCATGTTTCCTTTGATTTAATCAACCATGTATGAATTCATGCTATTTCATGAGGTTTTATACTATAATTGTCACATATTATGAAAGAATGAATATCTCATGATTTTAAGCATAGCTTTGATGTGTTTGGTTGATTAATGATAGGTGAAGAAAGCTTGGAGAAAGGTTGAGGCAAGAAGGAATAGCTAGGAGTAAAGAGAAGACAATGGAATAAGTGAAATTGAACCAGGAAGCAAAAAGCTGGACCTAAAGTTAGCCTCAAACTTTTGCACAAACTTTTGGGTGAAAAGTTAGCCCCAAAGTTAACCCCTAACTTTTGGGCTAACGTTGGAACTTGAAAATCACTCCCTGGGTACCAAAAGTTTGCGCCAACGTTAGCCCCTAACTTTGAGGTTAACGTTGGCACATGAAAATCACCCCTGGGCACCAAACGTTTGCGCCAACGTTAGCCCCTAACTTTGAGGCTAACGTTGGCATGAGAAAAACACTCCCTGGGCACCAAAAGTTTGCGCCAACGTTAGCCCCTAACTTTGAGGCTAACGTTGGCACATGAAAACTACAAGGGGAGGAGCAAAAGTTTGCGCCAACGTTAGCCCCTAACTTTTGGGCTAACATTGGCGCCTCAAGTGCACCAAGGAAGGCCAACGTTGGTGCAAAAGTTAGACTCCTAACTTTTGCACCAACGTGAGTATCAGCAAGTTATGTTGGCTGATATGAAAAGTTGGACCAAAAGTTAGACCCTAACTTTTGCTCCAACTTTTGGTCCAACTTTTGCAAAACTCCAACCCGGTTCAATTGGTTCACTTTGGTTCTTCTCCAAACTTCAAAAGCAATCAACCAAGGCCTCTTTCAACCCAATTCCACCAAGAGCAAATGCCCAACTCAAGGCTTGAAGATCATTTGAAGAAAGTGTATAAATAGGATAGAATTCAAGTTCTTCAGGGAGCTTTCTCTTTTGAATTTTCATAATAGTTTTCGGAGAGCTTTGATATTGAGTGATCTTTAATTTCTTAGTCTTGGGGAAGGAGAATTCACTTCTCTTCCTCTTAGTTTTATTGCTTTCAATTTCTATTACAATTGTCTTGGATCTTGGGTTGAAGAATTGAAGAAATTCTGTTTCAATCTCATCCTTGGATCTCTCTGTTTATTTACTGCTTAATTGAATTTCAGTTTGGGTTAATTGTTCTTCATCTACTTTCTTTGCAATTTACTTTTCCCTTGCAATTGTTCTTGTTGGATCAAGGAAGGTAGTGAGATTTAGACCTAGAGCTAAAATTTCTCAATCCTTCAATCCCTGTGGGATCGACCTCACTCCCGTGAGTTTTTATTACTTGATGCGACCCGGTACACTTGCCGGTTAGATTTGTGTGTTTTGGGAAGAAATTCATTTTTCCACCAAAATACTCATCAAGTTTTTGGCGCCGTTGCCGGGGATTGATTAGATTGACAATGATTAAGTGAGGTGGTAATCTAGATCAAGAACTTTTTTCTTTAATTTTGATTAACCCCCTAACTGTTTGATTTTTTGCTTAAACTAACTAACACTTCAATCTAGCAGTAGATTGAAGTGTCACTGGTTTTGTGCATTTCTCATGCTCTGCTTGTATGTCAGGCACAAGAAGAACCACACCCAATTTTCTTGAACAAGACGAAAGAACTCTCAGGAGGTTAAGAAGAGCTGAAAGAGGGAAAAACATTGTTGGAGAAGAGGAATCAGACGAAGAATTCCAAGAAATGGAGGAACATTCAACCAATCCACCAGGTGGAGCAGACAACAACAATGACAACCCACCCCAGAGGAGAGTTTTGGCTTCCTATACCTTTGCAAATCCTAGACATTGTGGGAGCAGCATCTTGGCTCCAAATGTCAATGCAAATAATTTTGAACTCAAGCCACAACTCATCACTTTTGTTCAAAATAATTGCTCTTTTGGTGGAGGACCACTTGAAGACCCACACCAACATTTGTCCACTTTCTTGAGGATATGCAACACTGTCAAAACTAATGGAGTGCCTCCTGACAGTTACAAACTGATGCTATTCCCATTTTCTCTCAGGGACAAGGCCACTCGATGGTTGGAATCTTTTCCAAGGGACAGCATCAACAACTGTGATGATTTAGTAACCAAGTTTCTTGCCAAGTTTTACCCACCTCAGAGGATTATAAGGTTGAAGGCTGAGGTACAAACATTTACACAAACGGAGGCTGAACCCATCTATGAGGCATGGGAGAGGGATAAGGCTCTAATCAGGAAATGTCCCCCTGCCATGTTTAATGAGTGGGAGAAGCTGCAGAACTTCTATGAAGGCTTAACACTGAAATCCCAGGAAGCTTTGGATCATTCAGCTGGAGGTTCCTTGCAACTCATGAAAACTGCAGAGGAGGCTCAAGAACTCATTGATATGGAGGCCAACAACCAATATTTCTTTGCTCATCAAAGAGGCCGCCAACCATCACAAAGGAGAGGAGTAATGGAACTAGAAGGAGTCGATTCAATCCTGGCTCAAAACAAATTAATGCAGCAGCAAATTCAACAACAATTTGAGCAAATGACCAAGAGGATTGATGGCCTCCAAGTTGCAGCAGTTAACACCAGCCAACCATCAGCCACATGGGGGCAAAATAAAGAAATCCAAAGGAGCAACAGTAGGAACAAGTCCAGTACATGCATTCAAATCCAAATGAATTCTATGGTGATACCTACAACCCCTCATGGAAAAATCACCCCAACCTCAGATGGGGAGACACTCACAACCAAAACCAACACCCATGGCAGAGGAACTCAAACCAAAACAACCCAAGAAACAACCAAAACTACAACCAGCAGCAGACTAACCAAAACACATACAGAAAACCTCAAAATAACTACCGTAATCTCAACCAGTACCAATCCAACAACCATTCCACCAACCAAAATGTTTACCACCCACAACCCACACCTCACAACCCACCACAAGCACCACCTGAACCTCAAAGACTCACCAATTTAGAGACCTTGATAGAAAAAATGATGAAGCACCAGGAAATAACAAACAAAAACCATGAAGCATCATTAAAGAGCCTAGAGAGGCAGATTGGGCAACTCTCCAATCAAGTATCTGTTGAGAGACCTTCAAACTCACTGCCCAGTGACACAATCCCAAATCCCAAGGAGGAGTGCAAGGCAATACAATTAAGGAGTGGGAGAGCATTGATAAGCAACAATGACACTACAAAGAAACAAACAGAGAGCATCAAAGAACCAACAGAGGATGAGAAGCAAGCAAAGGACGATGAGGCTAAGGAGCAAGTTATGATGCCAAACAAAAGCACTGAGAAACTTAAAGAGAAGGACAACCAGCTACATAGCTCAAAGAAAGTGGCTCAGGGACAGCAGCAAATAGGAAAGAGCATCACACCTCCACTGCCTTATCCCCAGAGGTTCAACAAAGAGGTTAAAGACCAGCATTTTCACAAATTCCTTGAGATTTTTAAGAAGCTGGAAATCAATATTCCCTTGGCTGAAGCACTTGAGCAAATGCCTCTATATTCCAAGTTTCTGAAGGATCTTATCAACAAGAAAAGAAGTTGGCTTAAGAAGGAAACCGTATTACTCACTGAGGAATGCAGTGCTGTGATTCAACGGGGTATTCCACCAAAACTTAAGGATCTGGGAAGCTTTGTAGTGTCATGCACTATTGGCAAGATAATTCTCAACAAGGCTCTCTGTGACTTGGGTGCCAGCATCAATTTAATGCCTCTCTCAATGATGAGAAAACTTGCAATAGAAGAGCTTAAACCCACCAGGATGTCACTAGTCATGGCTGACAGATCAATCAAGACACCCAGTGGAATTGTGGAGAATCTGTTAGTGAAGGTTGGGGAGTTTATTTTCCCAGCAGATTTTGTAATTTTGGATACTGAAGAAGAAGGAAACGACTCAATCATTCTGGGAAGGCCATTTCTACACACAGCAAGGGCCATCATTGATGTAGAAAAAGGAGAAATGATCTTCAGGGTCCATAATGAACAAATGGTCATAAATGTGTTCAAATCAATGCAACACGTTCCTGAGCAAGAGGATTACGTAAGAGTGGATATGATGACAGTTTGGTGGAAGAAATATTGGAAGAAAATCTGCGAGAGCAAGAAGGAAATCAAGGGGCAACAGAGGAACAAGTGGCTGAGACCACTACTGAGCCAGATGAAAGACGAGACAAGAAGGAAGATGTACAAAAACAAGAACTGAAACCTTTACCAACCCATCTCAAATATGCATTCCTTGGCACATCGGAAAGCTTCCCAATGATCATAAATTCATCCCTGACAAAGAAGGAAGAGGGAGAACTTCTTGATGTACTCAAAGCCCACAAAGATGCTTTGGGATGGACCATTGATGACTTGAAAGGTATCAGCCCTGCAGTGTGTATGCATAAAATCCTCTTGGAAGACAATTCCAAACCAGTGGTTCAACCTCAAAGGAGACTAAATCCTACAATGAAGGAAGTTGTCCAAAAGGAAGTAATGAAGTTATGGAATGCAGGGATAATCTTCCCAATATCTGACAGCCCATGGGTGAGCCCGGTTCAAGTTGTACCAAAAAAAGGAGGAATGACGGTCATCACTAATGAGAAGAATGAGTTGATTCCTACTAGAACAGTGACTGGATGGAGGATGTGCATAGACTATAGAAGGTTGAATGATGCGACCAGAAAGGACCACTTCCCTCTCCCATTCATTGATCAAATGCTAGAAAGGTTGGCCGGCCATGCATATTATTGCTTTTTGGATGGATATTCTGGGTATAATCAAATCATGGTGGACCCCAAGGATCAAGAGAAGACTGCCTTTACATGTCCATTTGGAGTCTTTGCATACCGAAGGATGCCCTTTGGGCTTTGCAACGCCCCTGCCACATTTCAAAGGTGTATGCTATCCATCTTCTCTGATATGGTCGAAAAGTTTCTAGAGGTCTTCATGGATGACTTCTCTGTTTCTGGTGATAATTTCAATGCTTGCCTAAACCATTTAACCCTTGTCTTGAAACGGTGCCAAGAAACTAATTTGGTTTTAAACTGGGAGAAATGCCATTTCATGGTATCCGAAGGGATTGTTCTTGGCCATAAAGTTTCAAGAAAAGGGATAGAGGTTGATAAGGCAAAGGTTGAGATCATAGAAAAACTCCCTCCACCAATTAATGTGAAATCTGTTAGAAGTTTCTTGGGGCATGCCAGATTTTACAGAAGGTTTATCAAGGACTTTTCAAAAATAGCCAAACCTTTGAGTAATCTGTTAATTCTTGATAACCCTTTTGTTTTTGATGCAAACTGCCAGCATGCCTTTGAAACTTTAAAAAATAGACTCACAACAGCACCAATCATCACACCTCCAGATTGGGAATTACCTTTTGAACTCATGTGTGATGCAAGTGACCTTGCAATTGGTGCTGTACTTGGACAAAAGAAGGGAAATTTGCATCATGTCATATATTATGCAAGTAAAGTGTTGAATGAGGCCCAAAGAAATTACACCACAACAGAGAAAGAGTTGCTAGCTGTAGTCTATGCATTTGATAAGTTTAGATCATATCTGATAGGATCCAAAGTTGTGGTTTACACTGATCATGCTGCACTTAAGTATTTGATGACAAAGCAGGATGCTAAACCAAGACTCATCAGGTGGATACTGCTCCTACAAGAATTTGACATTGAGATAAGAGATAGGAAGGGCACTGAAAATCAGGTCGCTGATCATCTGTCGAGGCTACCACATGAAACAGGTCAAAAAGCATCCCAGCCCATAAATGAAAGCTTCCCAGATGAGCACCTTCTGCAAATCCAGCAAGCACCTTGGTTTGCTGACATAGCAAATTACAAAGTGGGAAGGAAGATACCGCAAGAGTTCTCTAAGCAACAAGTGAAGAAGTTGATCAATGAAGCAAGGAAATTTTCATGGGATGAACCCTTCTTGTTCAAGAGATGCTCTGATGAAGTGATCAGAAGGTGTGTTCCTGAAAGTGAAGTGAGGGACATCTTGTGGCATTGTCATGGTTCAGCTTATGGTGGACACTTTGGCCCAGAAAAAACAGCCGCAAAAATACTGCAGAGTGGCTTTTATTGGCCAACTATCTTCAAGGATGCCAGAGAATATGTACACCAATGTAATGAATGCCAGAAAGCAGGAGGATTAACAAAAAGGAATGAGATGCCTCAACTTTATCTTAGAATTAGAATTGTTCGATCTATGGGGAATTGATTTCATGGGGCCTTTTCCTCTTTCTTATTCTTTTAGATACATCTTGGTAGCAGTGGAGTATGTCTCAAAGTGGGTGGAAGCCATAGCCACAACCACCTGTGATGCACAGATCGAACGGCCAAGCTGAACTTGCAAATAGGGAATTAAAGAAGATCCTAGAGAAAACAGTGGGAATCACAAGAAAAGATTGGGCTAGAAAGCTAGAAGATGCATTGTGGGCGTATAGGACAGCTTTTAAAACTCCTATTGGCAAGTCACCTTTTCAGCTATTGTATGGCAAATCCTGCCACCTCCCTGTAGAGCTTGAACACAGAGCTTTTTGGGCCACTAAACTCCTCAACCTTGATCCCTGAGCTGCAGGAGAAAAAAGGTTGTTACAACTAAATGAGTTGGATGAATTTAGACTAGAAGCTTATGAAAGTGCTAAGATATACAAGGAGAGAGCTAAGAAGTGGCATGACAAGAAGATCACAAAGAAGGAATTCAAGCCAGGACAGCAAGTGCTCCTGTATAATTCGAAGCTTAAAATTTTCCCTGGCAAACTGAAGTCTAAGTGGACTGGCCCATACTTGGTGACAAAGATTTTTCCCTATGGGAATATTGAACTGCTAGATGAGGCAGACACAAAAGTTTGCCCAGAGTTAACCTGTTGAATCAGAAGAAGTAGCAAGGAATTAAGTCTGGGAGTTAACCACCAATTGAAGATACTATGCATCAAGACTCAAAAAGGGGCACAGCAGAAAGAAGGACAAAAGAAATGCAAACCAATAGGTTGTATTTATACTTAACCTTTGCTGTTGAGAAATACTTTTGATTGATGTCTTGTTAAAGTGTTCATTTAGTTCAAACAGATTTAAGTTTCTTTTAAAATAAGTAGGCTAGTTTATGTGTGTGCTTGTGTGTTTACTTTCACTTGACAAGAAGCATGTTTTGTCCCCTGCATCTTTAAGTTCAATAAAAGAAATGTTTGAATGTGAAGCAAGATAGTCTCTGTTAGATAGAAGTAGAATAAAAGTAAGTGGTGGTATGTGTGTGATTGTATGATAGCTCACTTTTAGTGAATAAAGAGCCAGGATATCTCCTTCTAAGTAAAGAGTGGCCTGCTGTCTATGAATCTCAATTAAATAAAAAAAAAATTCCTTGGTTAGAAAGAAAAACAAAAAGAAAGAAAGAAAAGAGATAGCCAAAAAGTGGCAGAACAAAAGGAAACAAAAAGAAACAAAGCTGGACACCAATAGCTTGAACTTTAAATTATATGCCTGTGGTGTCTTTGTACTAGGATCTGCTTGGATTAGTAAGCTCTTAGGAGTGCATCAACACTCGGTGACTTGGGTTAACTAATCCGGGATCATCATGGAGTAAAGAGAAGACAATGGAATAAGTGAAATTGAACCAGGAAGCAAAAAGCTGGACCTAAAGTTAGCCTCAAACTTTTGCACAAACTTTTTGGTGAATAGTTAGCCCCAACGTTAGCCCCTAACTTTTGGGCTAACGTTGGAACTTGAAAATCACTCCCTGGGTACCAAAAGTTTGCGCCAACGTTAGCCCCTAACTTTTGGGCTAACGTTGGAACTTGAAAATCACTCCCTGGGTACCAAAAGTTTGCGCCAACGTTGCCCCTAACTTTGAGGCTAACGTTGGCACATGAAAATCACCCCTGGGCACCAAAAGTTTGCGCCAACGTTAGCCCCTAACTTTGAGGCTAACGTTGGCATGAGAAAAACACTCCCTGGGCACCAAAAGTTTGTGCCAACATTAGCCCCTAACTTTGAGGCTAACATTGGCACATGAAAACTACAAGGGGAGGAGCAAAAGTTTGCGCCAACGTTAGCCCCTAACTTTTGGGCTAACGTTGGCGCCTCAAGTGCACCAAGGAAGGCCAACGTTGGTGCAAAAGTTAGACCCCTAACTTTTGCACCAACGTGAGTATCAGGAAGTTATGTTGGCTGATATGAAAAGTTGGACCAAAAGTTAGACCCTAACTTTTGCTCCAACTTTTGGTCCAACTTTTGCAAAACTCCAACCCGGTTCAATTGGTTCACTTTGGTTCTTCTCCAAACTTCAAGAGCAATCAACCAAGGCCTCTTTCAACCCAATTCCACCAAGAGCAAAGGCCCAACTCAAGGCTTGAAGATCATTTGAAGAAAGTGTATAAATAGGATAGAATTCAAGTTCTTCAGGGAGCTTTCCCTTTCGAATTTTCATAATAGTTTTCGGAGAGCTTTGGATATTGAGTGATCTTTAATTTCTTAGTCTTGGGGAAGGAGAATTCACTTCTCTTCCTCTTAGTTTTATTGCTTTCAATTTCTATTACAATTGTCTTGGATCTTGGGTTGAAGAATTGAAGGAATTCTGTTTCAATCTCATCCTTGGATCTCTCTGTTTATTTACTGCTTAATTGAATTTCAGTTTGGGTTAATTGTTCTTTATCTACTTTCTTTGCAATTTACTTTTCCCTTGCAATTGTTCTTGTTGGATCAAGGAAGGTAGTGAGATTTAGACCTGGTTTTCTAGTCTCTGGACCCCTGAGATCTGAAATTCCAATTTACATTATGTTTTTGCTTTTCATGTTCATTTACTTGTTTTGCTTCAGATCCGATTCAACCCAAACACTCTTTTACTTTTCTGTTTGATGCAATTTACTTTTCCTTGTTTAAATTCTGCAAATCCAATCCCCAATTCCCTTTACAATTCCAGCCGTTTACATTTCTTGCACTTTAAGATTCCGCAATTTACATTTCTTGCATTTTAAGTTTCTGCCATTTAATTTCTTGTTCTTTAAGATTCAGCACTTTAATTCCCTGTTCTCTTTAATTCCATGCAATTTAATTTCTACAAATCACAAAACACTCAACCAAATCTTGATTCGCTTGACTAAATTAACCACTAAGATAAAATTGCTCAATCCTTCAATCCCTGTGGGATCGACCTCACTCCCGTGAGTTTTTATTACTTGATGCGACCCGGTACACTTGCCGGTTAGATTTGTGTGTTTTGGGAAGAAATTCATTTTTCCACCAAAATACTCATCACCTATATCGGACTGCTCAAAGTCTTCCTCTCCATGCCACTAAAGCTTTTATGGAGGAGGCCAAACAGGAGTTTAAGCGGATGAAGGATTTGAAGGGGGAGCTTGAAGTAAGGGTGGCCAGGTTGGAGAAAGATTTGGAAAATGAAAAGGCTATTTCTGCTTCTTTGGCTGGCTCTCTGAAATTGGCCGAGGACACGGCTATGCGGCATTAGTTATTTGACGTCCTACCGGGAGGTGTTGTGCCTAAGGGAAGAATTGGAGAGTGCCCGGGAGAATTACTCTGAACTTCAAGGTCACCTTGTTGGCAGTGTAACTGCTGCCTATGAAAACCTGAAGGCACAAGTTCGGGTTATTGCTCCCGAGGCTGACCTGAGCCTCTTTAGCTTGGAGAACATTGTCAGGGATGGCAAGGTTGTCCCTGATGACGAGGATGAGGATGATGTCGATCCTCTCCCTGTAACCTCTACCAAGGTGTCGACTTCTGCTGCCCCTGCCGAGGTTGGCCCTCCTGTTTCTGATCCCGACTGCCAGATTTTGAATCGGGATGACGGTACAGTAGATGCCGTTCCTCTCCAGACTCGGCCTCCGTCTCCTCGGCATGATGCTGCTAAAAAATCTTCTGACTCTTAGCTTTTTATTTTTATTCTGGAAATATAGTTGGCCCGGCTTGTGGGCTTTTTTAAACTCTTTATGTTTTGCTGACGTTTTCCTGTTGCTTGCCCAGCAACTTTTGTTTTTTATAAAAACAAATGGTAGCATGCTTTAGCTTCTTTGCGGTAGATTTTGGTTGCCTCCGAGGCTTTTTAGCCTTGATAACTTTGTCTTTTGTGCTTGACTTTTCTTTTTCTGTGAATGTTGGAACCCTACAGCTTAACCTCTTTTGGATTATTTTCGTATTTTGTATTTTGAATCCTTTGTGGTTGTGGCTAGGTAGGTCTAACTTGATTTTTTGGTTCGTTCTCGCTCTGGTTTATTTCTGACGATTCGTAACCGATTCCTTCAAGTTGGTCCCCGAGTTGTTTTCGCAGTCCATTTCTAAGTTATATTTGTAATCCCTTTCCTGGATCTTTTGTCAGGTCTCCTTTGGGAATTGTTTTGATAACTTGTTTGTAGTAGGAGTCCGGCTTGGTAATATCGGTCTTCTTTAAGTTATTTGTAGTCCTCTTTCTTGGATCTTTGTTAGATATCTTTCAGGGACTACTTGGATAACTTTTAGTAGTAGTAGGAGTCCGACTTGGTTATATCAGTCTCCTATAAGTTATTTGTAGTCCTCTTTCTTGGATCTTTGTCAGATCTCTTTCAGAGACTACTTGGATAACTTTTAGTAGTAGTAGGAGTCCGACTTGGTTATATCAGTCTCCTTTAAGTTATTTGTAGTCCTCTTTCTTGGATCTTTGTCAGATCTCTTTCAGGGACTACTTGGATAACTTTTAGTAGTAGTAGGAGTCCGACTTGGTTATATCAGTCTCCTTTAACTTATTTGTAGTCCTCTTTCTTGGATCTTTGTCAGATCTCTTTCAGGGACTACTTGGATAACTTTTATTTTGGGCTGACTTTGTTATGTCGAGCCCTTCTAAGTTAAAGTAATCCTCTTTAATAGGGTTGGCCAGACCTCTTTCCAGGGTTTACTTATAACTTGGGTTGACTTGGTCCGACTTGGCAATGTCGGCCAGTCTTTAAAGTTATTATTTTAGCGATCCGTAAGACCTCGTCAGGTTCTTTTTAAGATTGCTTTCGATAACTTATTGCATTATTCTGTGTTCATCTTTGCCGATTTGTAGAAAGTGGTTGTCATCTCTAGATCGTCTTTTGTGAATCGCGTTTTCACCTTTGTCGGACGATTTGTCTTTATCGTGATCGTACAGTGAAATTGTTTTTCACTTTATGTCGATCTGTCGCTTTATAATCGGACGATGAATACTTCAGATTAATGCGTCTTGAAATCTTTGTAGAATATCTCAAAAATATTTTATTTAAAAGAAAAGGTAGAAATATATACATATGGGATCGTCTGAGTCTCAACTTGGTGCCTCATTAAAAAACCTTTTCAGGAAAAAGAGTGCATCCAATGATGAGATCTTTTGTATACTTTTTTCTAACTGTAGTACGTTCTGAGATTGCAGGCGTGCCATGACCTGGGAAGCTCCCGTCCATCGAGTTCGGACAGTCTGTAGTAGCCCTTTCCAAGCACTTCTATAACTCGGTAGGGTCCTTTCCAGTTTGCTGCCAGCTTTCCCTCTCCTGGTCGAGTTGTTCCGATATCATTTCGGATTAGGACGAGATCATTTTCTATGAAACTTCTCGGCACCACCTTTTGATTATATCTGGAAGCCATTCGACGTTTTAGAGCTTCTTCCCTGATTCGAGCTCTTTCTTGGGTTTCGGGTAACAAGTCGAGCTCTTCTCTCTGAAGTTGGAAGTTCGCTCCTTCATTGTAGTGAACTACTCTTGGCGATCCTTCCTCGATTTCTACTGGAATCATTGCTTCTGTTCCTTATGCTAATCAGAAGGGGGATTCCTTTGTGGTTGCAAAAGCATCTCTATACGCTTATCTGAAATTCTCACCAATGATTTACATAAGTATTTCTATCTTTATTTTCTGTTTATTTATTTATTATTTTCGAAAACTCCATAACCATTTGATATCCGCCTGACTGAGATTTACAAGGTGACCATAGCTTGCCTCATATTTTTTCATGGTGGGATCTTTGGCTTGGTAGCTCCCTGTTATTTGTGATGTGACTACTTGTGAATCGCTGTAAATGTTGAGTTTTTGAGCTCCGACCTCTTTAGCCAGCTTTAAACCCGCTAACAGTGCTTCATATTCTGCCTGGTTATTGGAGGCCGGGAACCCGAACTTGAGGGAGAGCTCAACTTGGGTTCCTTGGTTGCTTTCTATTATCACGCCTGCGCCGCTTCCAGTTTTATTTGAGGAGCCATCCACGTAGAGATTCCATTCTGTGGGAGTTTCCGGGGTATCTGTGAATTCTGCGATGAAGTCGGCCAGATATTGTGATTTGATGGCCGTCCGAGTTTCATATTGGAGGTCGAACTCTGATAACTCGACTGCCCATTGTAGGATTCTGCCTGCTAAATCTGTTTTCTGCAGTATTCCTTTTATGGGTTGGTTAGTTCTGACCTTAATGGTATGAGCCTGAAAGTATAGGCGGAGTCGTCGAGATGTTAGGATGAGGGTATAGGCAAATTTTTCTATTTTCTGGTAATTCAGCTCAGATCCTTGTAGTGCTTTGCTAATGAAGTAGACGGGTTGTTGCCCATTTTCGTCTTCTCTGACTAGTGCTGAGGCTATCGCTCGGCTTCCTACCGCGAGATATAATATAAGTAGTTCTCCTTCTTGTGGTCGAGATAGGATAGGTGGCCGTCCTAAGAACTCCTTGAAGTCCCGGAAAGCTTGCTCACATTCTGTCGTCCATTCGAACTGTTTTTCCTTTCTTAAAGTAGCATAGAAGGGGAGAGATCTTATCGCAGCTCCTGCTAAGAATCGGGATAGGGCGGCCAATCTCCCGTTGAGTTGCTGTACCTCTTTGACAGAGGTTGGGCTCTTCATGTTGAGTATAGCTTGACATTTGTCTGGATTTGCCTCGATTCCCCTTTGTGTGAGCATGAATCCCAAGAATTTTCCTGCTTCAACAGCGAAGGTACATTTTGCGGGGTTGAGTCGCATGTCATGTTTCCTTATAGTGTTGAATACTTGGGACAGGTCGGACAATAATGTATTTTCGCTTTGTGTTTTTATCAACATGTCGTCCACGTAAACTTCCATGATTTTCCCGATGTGAGCAGAGAAGACTTTATTCATTAACCTTTGATAAATAGCTCCCGCGTTTTTGAGACCGAAGGGCATCACGATGTAGCAGTAGTTCGCTTTTGGTGTCAAGAATGATGTTTTTTTCTTGATCTGGTGGATACATGGGGATTTGGTTATATCCTGAATAGGCGTCCATAAATGATAGGTATCTATATCCGGAGGAAGCATCTACCAGGGCGTCAATATTTGGGAGTGGATATGGATCTTTTGGGCAGGCTTTGTTGAGATCGGTGTAATCGGTACACATGCGCCACTTCCCATTTGATTTTTTCACCAGAACAACGTTGGCTAGCCATAGTGGGTACTTGACTTCTTTTATGAATCCTGCCTCCAGTAGCGTTTGCACTTGTTCTTCCACAGCTCGGGATCGCTCTGGTCCGAGTTTTCTTCGCTTCTGCTGTACCGGCCGAGATCCTGGATAGACTGCCAACTTGTGGCACATTAACTTGGGGTCTATGCCTGGCATGTCTGCGGCTTTCCATGCGAAGAGGTCGGCATTATCTCGCAGGAATTGTATCAGTGAGTTTTTTGAATCTCCTCTTAGGACCGTGCCGATATTAGTCGTTTTATCCGGGGTATCTCCAATCTGAACCTTCTCTATCTCTCCTTCTGGGTGCGGACGAAGTTCCTCCCGACGCTGAGCTCCGCCAAGCTCAATTGTATGAAACTCTTCTCCTCTTCCTTTGAGGTTTAAGCTCTCGTTATAGCAACGACGTGCCATCCTTTGATCTGCTTTTACAGTGGCTATCCCCTCTGTAGTTGGAAATTTCATGCATAGATGTGGGGTTGAGACTATTGCGGCGAGTTGATTGAGTGTTGTCCGACCTATGAGAGCATTGTAGGCTGAACTTACGTCGACTACTATGTAGTCTATTTTGAGGGTCCTAGATTGGTTACCTTTTCCAAAAGTAGTGTGTAGCGATATGTATCCCAACGGTTGTATCGGGGTGTCTCCTAGTCCAAACAGATTGTTCGGGTATGCTCTAAGTTCCCTTTCGTCTAAACCGAGTTTGTCGAAAGCTGTTTTAAATAAGATGTCGGCAGAACTTCCTTGGTCCACTAGTGTGCGGTGTAGATTGGCGTTTGCTAATATAATTGTGATGACCATGGGATCGTCGTGTCCCGGGATGATGCCGGATACGTCCTCTTTAGTAAATGTTATCGCCGGGATGTCGGGTACTTCCTCTATGGATTGGCTGAAAGGCCCTTCTCGTAAGCCATTGATAAGCCCCATGATGGCAGCCTCTGTTGGTAAACTTTGTATGTCCATGCACGTTTTGTTGAATCTTTCCATATAGTTGCGGAGGCTCTCCCGATCTCCTTGCTTGATCCCTAGTGAACTGGGTGCGTGCTTGGCCTTATCTTTCTGGATGGAGAATCTGGCCAAGAACTTTTTGGCCATGTCGTCAAAGTTTGTGATGGACTTTGGAGGTAGGTTGTCGAACCATCTGATCGCCGTTTTTGTGAGAGTTGTTGGAAAAGCTTTGCAGCGAACGGTGTCTGAGGCATCGATAAGGTACATCCTGCTCCTAAAATTGCTAAGATGGTGGTTGGGATCTGTGGTGCCATCGTACAAAACCATATCCGGAAGCTTGAAGTCTTTTGGAATTTTGGTCTTCATAATTTCCCTGGTGAATGGGTCCTGTTCTTTGCGTGAAGTTTCCTCAGGAGTGGTCCGAGGAGCTTTCATTTTGAGGTCGGCCTCTAATTGCTGTAGTTTTTCTTCTAGTTCTCGTCGTCGCCGTACCTCTCTTTCCAGATTTTTTCCGATCTCCTGTTGTTGCTGGGTTTCTTTCTCAAGTTGTTTTAAACGTTCTTGGAGTGCTTCCATGGCTCCCGGATTTAGTGAGTTTTTGTCCCCGTTGGATCCTGGGGTATCCTTTAGCATAGTGTCCGCATTTTTGTGCGGTGTTCTGTTTTCCAGATCTGAATCGTGGTCGTTGTCATGGCCGTCCGCCATGGTTTTGGGATGACTTCCAGGTCCCCGGCAACGGCGCCAATGTTCCGAGGGTTACCTGAAACTGGAGGTCGATCTCGGATGAGATCTTTTGTACTGGTCGGAGATGGCGTGTCCGGCTGGCTGGTGGCAGCCGGGGCTGTTGTGTCCGACTTGTTGGACTTGCTGCACTGCTGATCCTTGGCCACTGGAGGGTGGGGGGTACCTGCAAGAGACTCCGATGCTTAAGTTAGCACGGGTATTAAGCAGGTTTTATGTAGAATCAGAGTATGAGTTATACCTGGGTGCTCCAGTGTATTTATAATGGTGAGAAGTGACCTTCTTAGATAAGATAAGTTAGTTATCTTATCCTATCTTATCTTATCTTTGGATGGGGTCAGCTTATATTCAAGGGAACCACCTTTATCTCTATAGGCTTGGACTGCCTTTGGATTTGGGTCGTGTTCCTCTATTTGGGCCCTTTATTGGGCTTTTCTGCCGAGTTCTTCGTAAAGAGGTCGGTCCGTTTGACCTGAACAGGTCGGTCACTTTGCTACTGAACATCCCGGTTCGGACAGCTCGACCCAGGGTATGAACAGTAGAATTTTTAGAAATTAGGGATTTTAGAAATCAGGGTTCTTAACATGTTTATGCAAAAAAAAATCATGAATTGAAAACATGGAAATTAAAATTAAAATGAAAAATATGAAGAAAAAATGAAATTACCTCCTCCCCACCATCTTGGCGTTTGAACGCCCAAATGCTGCCTGTTTTGGGCGTTCAACGCTCAAATGCTGCTCTCCTGGGCGTTCAACGCCCAGTTGTTGCCCTTTTCTGGCGTTGAACGCCAGATAGCTATCCTTACTGGCGTTCAGCGCCCACTGGATGCCTCTTTTGGGCGCTGAACGCCCAAAACAGGCTCTTACTGGCGTTTTCTTGCCAGTGAGCTCTTTTTCTCTGTTTTGTGTGCAGATTCCTTCTGTAACCCTGTGAACTTATACAATTGATTCTTTACCTTGTTATCAATGAACTTTATATAAACAAATAAAAATAAAAATAGGGCAAAATGCTTAGAGGATTGATGCCCCATGGCTGGGTTGCCTCCCAGCAAGCGCTTCTTTATTGTCTTTAGCTGGACCTTGCTGAGCTTTCAATCTAGCTTCAGCCTTGAGCACTCTTGCTCAA
>NC_029785.2:80451447-80457151 GCF_000816755.2 Arachis ipaensis
CTGGGGCCCACTTGGTGTGTGCTGGGCTGAGACTTAAGCAATTCACGTGTAGAGGCCATTTGTGGAGTTGAACGCCAGTTTTTATGCCAGTTTGGGCGTTCAACTCCAGCTTTTGATAATTTTCTGGCGCTGGACGCCAGAATTGGGCAGAGAACTGGCGTTGAACACCAGTTTACGTCATCTATCCTTTTGAAAAGTATGGACTATTATATATTGCTGGAAAGCCCTGGATGTCTACTTTCCAATGCAATTGGAAGCATGCCATTTCGAGTTCTGTAGCTCCAAAAAATCCACTTTGAGTGCAGGAAGGTCAGAATCCAACAGCATCAGCAGTCCTTTTTCAGCCTGTATCAGATTTTTGCTCAGCTCCTTCAATTTCAGCCAGAAAAATACCTGAAATTATAGAAAAACACACAACTCATAGTAAAGTCCAGAAATATGAATTTTTCCTAAAAACTAATGGAAATAAACTAAAAACTAACTAAAACATACTCAAAACTATATGAAATTAACCCCAAAAAGCGTATAAAATATCCGCTCATCACAACACCACACTTAAACTGTTGCTTGTCCTCAAGCAACTTAGATAAATAAAATAGAAGACTAATAAGTTGAGAAGCAATAATATCTCAGAGTTTTTGAGTGAGGCTCAGATTCTAATTAGATGAGCGGGACTAGTAGCTTTTTGCTTCTGAACAGTTTTGGCATCTCACTTTATCCATTGAAGCTCAAAGTGATTGGCATCTATAGGAACTTAGAATTCAGATAGTTTTATTGAGTATCCTATTTCAGTATGATGATTCTTGAACACAGCTATTTTATGAGTCTTGGCCGTGGCCCTAAGCACTTTGTTTTCCAGTGTTACCACCGGATACATAAATGCCACAGACACATAATTGGGTGAACCTTTTAGATTGTGACTCAGCTTTGCTAAAGTCCCCAATTAGAGGTGTCCAGAGTTCTTAAGCACACTCTTCTTTTTGCTTTGGACTTTGACTTTAACCGTTCAGTCTCAAGTTTTCACTTGACACCTTCACGCCACAAGCACATGGTTAGGGACAGCTTGGTTTAGCCGCTTAGACCAGGATTTTATTCCTTTAGGCCCTCCTATCCACTTATGCTCAAAGCCTTGGGATCCTTTTTATTTGCCCTTGCCTTTTGGTTTGAAGAGCTTTTGGCTTTTTCTACTTGCTTTTTTTTATTTTTTATTTTTTATTTTTTTTATTTTTATTTCCCATCATGATGTAATGGATCATCACTGCTCTTTTAACTGTGACTTCAGATCGGTTGCTAGTGGGCAACAGAGAACGCCCAATGAAGTCCAGCCATCCTCTGGCGGCTGGTTTGAGATCCTCTTTCTTGAGTTGATTTGGGACACCCTTTGTGTTGGTGGTCCACCTGGCTCCAGGGATACATATGTCCTCTAGAATCTTATCCAGGTCAATGTCTGCTCTCATCATCCTCCTGTTGAAGGAGTCTGGATCATCTTTTAGTTGAGGTAGCTTTAAGATCTCTCTGATCTTGTCAGGGGTGGTATGAACAATCTTCCCTCTGACCATGGTCCGAAATTCATAGAAGGCAGTTCCAGATAGTTTTTGCTTGTCAGTCTGCCACATATTAGCATAGAACTCCTGGACCATGTTCCTTCCTACTTTCGTTTCAGGATTAGCTAGGACTTCCCAGTTCCTGATTCGAATTTGCTCCTGGATCTCCAGATATTCATCTTCTTTCAGATCGAATCTAACTTCCGGGATCACTGATCTCAGACCCATTACTTTAAGATAATGGTCTGAATGTTCTTTAGATAAGAACTTCCCTTGATTCCAAAGTGGTTTTGGAACGCTCTCTTTCTTGCCTCTTGGAGTGGGTTGTTTTCCTTTGGGAGCCATGATCTTAGTGATCTCGGATAAACACACCAAACTTAGAGGTTTGCTTGTCCTCAATCAAAAGAAAAGAAAGGAGAGGGATAGAAGGAGAGCTAGGTGCAATTGTTGATGGAGGAGGGGGTGGCCGAACCCAAATTTAAAGGGATGGGAGGGTAGGATTTTGAAAAATTGGAAAAGATAAGATAAAAAGATTGAGTTGAAAAAGATAAGATAGAAGATATAATTTAATTTTGAAAAGATATGATAGATTTTTGAAAAAGATAAATCTGAATTTTGAAAAAGATAATATGGAGATTTGAAAAAGATATGGATTGGATTTGGAAAGATGGATTTGTTTTCAGAAAAGATTTGAAAAGAGTTGGATTGAATTTGCAAAGATGCCTGGTGCTTATGGGTTAAAATACATTTAAAAAAAAAATTTTTTTTTGTGGTAGGGTTTTTAGAATTTATGGAATTTAGAAATCAGGGTTCTTGACATGTTCATGTAAAAAAAAAAAAAAATCATGCATTGAAGCATGAAATTTGAAATTAAAATGGAAATACGTGTGGAAAAGATGAATTTGGCTCCTCCTTGCATTCCTGGCGTTTGAACGCCCAAACACTGCCTGTTTTGGGCGTTCAGCGCCCAATTGCTGCTCTCCTGCGCGTTCAACGCCCAACTGCTGCCATTACTGGCGTTCAACGCCCAGTGGGTGCCCCTTTCTGGCGTTGAGCGCCCAGCTGCTATCATTATTGGCGTTCAGCGCCCAGTAGATGCCCATTTTGGGCGTTGAACGCCCAAAATGCTCTTTTACTGGCGTTTTCTTGCCAGTGAGATCTTTTTCTCTGTTTTGTGTGCCGAGGTCTTCTGTAAATGATTATTTACCCTGTTGTCAATGAACTCTATATAAACAAATAAAAATAAAAATAGAAATAGGGCAAAATGCTTAGAGGATTGTTGCCCTATGGCTGGGTTGCCTCCCAGCAAGCGCTTCTTTATTGTCTTTAGCTGGACCTTGCTGAGCTTTTAATCTAGCTTTAGCCTTGAGCATTCTTGCTCAATGTTGCCTTCAAGATAATGCTTGATTCTCTGTCCATTGACAATGAACTTCTTATCAGAATCAATATCTTGAAGCACCACATAACCATATGGTGACACACTTGTAATCATGTATGGTCCCCTCCACCGGGATTTCAGTTTCCCGGGGAATAGCCTGAGTCTAGAGTTAAACAACAGGACCTTCTGTCCTGGTTCAAAGATTCTAGATGACAGCTTTCTGTCATGCCATTTTTTTTATTTTTCTTTATAAAGCTTGGCATTTTCGAAAGCTGTGAATCTGAATTCCTCTAGCTCATTTAGCTGGAGCAATCGTTTTTCTCCTGCTAATTTGGCATCAAAGTTTAGGAATCTGGTTGCCCAGTAGGCCTTATGTTCCAGTTCCACGGGCAAGTGGCATGCCTTACCATACACGAGTTGGTATGGAGAGGTCCCTATAGGAGTCTTGAATGCTGTTCTGTAAGCCCACAGAGCATCATCCATGCTCGCATCTGGTCTATGAATGGTAAAGGAAAGTGATCCTTTGTGGTGGCTGTATTGAGCCTTCTGTAGTCAATACACATGCGCCACCCTGTAACTGTTCTTGTAGGAACCAGTTCATTTTTTTCATTATGAATCACTGTCATGCCTCCCTTTTTTGTGACAACTTGAACAGGGCTCACCCAGGGGCTATCAGAAATAGGATAAATAATCCCAGCCTCCAGTAATTTGGTGACCTCTTTCTGCACCACTTCCTTCATGGCTGGATTTAACCGCCTCTGTGGTTGAACCCCTAGCTTAGCATCATCCACCAATAGAATCTTGTGCATGCATCTGGCTGGGCTAATGCCCTTAAGGTCACTTATGGACCACCTAAGAGTTGTCTTGTGTGTCCTTAGTACCTGAATTAGTGCTTTCTCTTCCTGTGGATTTAAAGCAGAGCTTATGATCACGGGAAAAGTGTCACCTTCTCCTAGAAACACATATTTCAAGGATGGTGGTAATGGCTTGAGCTCGGGTTTAGGAGGTTTTTCCTCTTTCAGAAGAAAGTTCAGAGGCTCTTTCATTGTTTAAAGCCTTGGATGTCCAGCCTTAGCTGTGTCATCCTTTTTGGAGGAAAATACTGATTCAGGAATTTTTCTGTCAGCTGTTTCTATGTTCTTATGTTGGCCTTAGGTTGGTTATTTAACCACCTCTTAGCTTGATCTTTTACAGCAAATGGAAACAGTAATAGTCTGTAGACATCCTGATCTATTTCCTTATCATGCGCTGTGTCAGCAATTTGTAAAAATTGTGCCAGAAACTCTGTAGGTTCTTCCTGTGGAAGACCGGAATACTGACAACTTTGCTGCACCATGATAATGAGCTGAGGATTCAACTCAAAGCTACTAACTCCAATGGAGGGTATGCAGATGCTACTCCCAAATGAAGCAGTAGAGGGGTTAGAATATGACCCCAGAGTCCTCCTGGACTGTTCATTTTCACTTATGTCCATGATGGATAAAGGGATATAACTTGGATTGATTTACCTTTTTATTTATTTTATTTTATTTATTAAAATTTTTTTTCGAAAATAAAATAAAAATAAAAATAAATAAAAGTGGGTGAAGATTTTCGAAAAATTGAGGAGAGAGGAAATGGTTAGGAAGTTTTGAAAAAGATATGATTTTTTTTTAAATGATTTTCGAAAAAAATGCTTTAAAAATAGAGGGAAAAGATATTTTTGGATGTTTAAGGGAAAAGGGAGAAACAAAAAGATAGCACAGGATTTAAAATTTTTTAGATCTAATGCTCCTTATTTTTCATAAATTTTTGGAGGGAAAACACCAAGGAACACTAAACTTAAAAATTTTAAGATCAAGACACAAGAAAAACTCAAGAACACTAGGGAAGAACACCAAACTTAAAATTTTTTTTGAAAACCAAAAGAAACTTTCAAAATTTTTTTTTTATTTTTTGAAAAATCAACAAGAAAACACCAAACTTAAAGTTTGGCACAGGATTTAATAAAAAAAAAATATTTTTGAAAAAGATTTTAAAAATATGATAGCCAATTACCATGAACATAAACACCACGTTCTAACTAATTGAGCTATAAATTTAAAGTGTTTTAACAAGGGATAAATAATAAAAGACTCTAAACCAAAAAAAAAGAGAAATTTTTCCTAATCTAAGCAACAAAATAAACCGTTAGTTGTCCAAACACGAACAATCCCCGGCAACGGCGCCAAAAACTTGGTGCACGAATTGTGAATCACACTTTTCACAACTCGTACCACTGACCAGCAAGTGCACTGGGTCGTCCAAGTAATACCTCACGTGAGTAAGGGTCGAATCCCACAGAGATTGTTGGTTTGAAGCAATCTATGGTTATCTTGTAAATCTTAGTCAGGAAGTCAATTATGTTTATCAGTTGAATTGCGAATAACCAAGAGAGCATAAATTAAAGGTTACTTGTTGTGCAGTAATGGAGAATATGTTGGAGTTTTGGAGATGCTTTGTCTTCTGAATCTCTGCTTTCCTCTGTCTTCTTGTTCACGCACGCACGTCCTCCTATGGCAAGCTGTGTGTTGGTGGATCACCGTTGTCAATGGCTACCTTCCATCCTTCCAGTGAAAACTACGCTCACGCGCTCTGTCACAGCACGGCTAATCACCGGTTGGTCCTCGATCCGGTTGGAATAGGATTTAATATCCTTTTGCATCTGTCACTAACGCCCAGCAATCGCGAGTTTGAAGCTCATCACAGTCATTCAATCCTTGAATCCTACTCAGAATACCACAGACAAGGTTTAGACTTTCCG